>NC_138373.1:128932428-128964097 GCF_054177405.1 Leptonychotes weddellii
CTTTAGGTAAGATCCCCAAATACCAATTTTGTCAAAGAGATCAGTGCATATCTTGATCTTATTTAATTGATCACAAACGTCCCCTATTAACTGGGACACCTTGCAGGAGTTAACTGTATTGTTGAAACAACACATGAGGAATGGTGTAGCAATGGTAGAGAGTCAATAGTGGTTCTCGAGAAGTCCTTCTCTGAATTTATTTCTTGGCTGAGTGCATTAATGCCTGGGAAGTATCATTCAGAGTCCTGCTGAGCAAGCAAACTGTTTTGCTTAGTTTATATTGCAGTCCTAACATAAGTCCTGGAAGTGCCATAGTGAGCTCTGAGGCTGTTTTTACCAGGAGAGCTGCTGTATGCTTGGTTAAAGCCTTTGTTTGCAATTGTATTGTCAGTAGGGGTGGCTTCCAGGATAAAAGACTATGAGGGATGAAACCATCAAGAAGCCCTTTTTGTTTGAGGTCCAGCCATAACAATATCCTAATTACCAGGAGTCACTGGCAAATGGAGTAGACTTGTCTCAGGAGATAAGGTCATCCCCAAGTGTGTCATCCAATCTAATCATGAAGAAAGCAGGGCCATCCACCTTCTCCATGGGGTACGCTCTGGCTTTTAAAGAGCGATTTTGTCATCCCAGCCACATAGAATTGGTCAAGATGATAGCTGAGTTACACAATTATCGGGGAATCTATCTCATTTCCCAGTTGTTCAAGTAATCATATGCCCATGGGATCCTGTTATCCCCACAGAGTGAAAGGCAAAGAGACTGTCTATACGTGAGTTATTGTGGCAATTTCTCTGAAGTTTACCTCAATTATCTGGCTTAGGCAAACAACATTCAAAGACAATCAGAACTAAAATTTAGCATCCACAAAGGAGTGTTACTGAAACATATTTTCTCTATAATAGCCCTCTTTCCAGAGATAGCCAAATAAGACTAATTTGTTTGAAAAACAAGTCCAGTTTTAACAAATGGCATAATTATTTGGTATGTTACATTCAGGTATAAGGTCATCATCACTTGATATTCTGGCTATTGAAGTGTTATGTGACACAGAAATAACAGTTTCTTTGTCAATTGCATCATAATGAACTCTCTTATCAGATTATTAATAATCTCCATTTCTGAGTTTTTGTCATTTGTAATTGTTCTTATTCTCTTGCAAAATGAGTTTCATCTTCAAGGAGGTTCATAAAAAGGACTTTTAGGACAAATAGAGGTATTCAATATCCTTAAGATCAAAACTAAGATAGTTAAAAACTTCCCAAACTAACTAAAGTTGCATTTTAAACAAGAATAGTAACATGGGACTAAGTGAATTGGGAAACTAACTAAAGTTGCATTTTATTTATTTATTTATTTATTTATTTATTTATTTTAAAGATTTTATTTATTTATTTGAGAGAGAGAGAATGAGAGAGAGAAAGCACATGAGAGGGGGGAGGGTCAGAGGGAGAAGCAGACTCCCCACCGAGCAGGGAGCCCGATGCGGGACTCGATCCCGGGACTCCAGGATCATGACCTGAGCCGAAGGCAGTCGCTTAACCAACTGAGCCACCCAGGTGCCCCTAAAGTTGCATTTTAAACAAGAATAGTAACATGGGACTAAGTGAATTGGGAAAAAAATAATTATAGTTTTTTGTAACTCTTGGTTGAAACACTGGTTCTCTAATGTTTGCACTCCCAGATTACAGAAACTTTCTCTTAGGATATCTATGATTTACAAAAGTGTGATAAAGTATTCATTTGTAAATGAATTAAAGCATTTAATTTTTCTCTCTACCTGAACCCTCTAAAATTCAAAAGGTCTCAGTAAGTACTCTTTCTTCGGTGGCGATCATAGTCATTTCCATAAGTTCAATAAGAATCTGTTCTCCTGGGGCGCCTGGGTGGCTCAGTCATTAAGCGTCTGCCTTTGGCTCAGGTCATGATCTCAGGGTCCTGGGATCAAGCTCCTCATCGCATCGGGCTCCTTGCTCAGCGGGGAGCCTGCTTCTGCCTCTCCCTCTGTAGCTCTCCCTGCTTGTGCTCTTGTCTCTCTCTCTCTGTTAAATAAATAAAATCTTAAAATAAATAAATAAATAAAAATTAAGAATTTGTTCTTCTTGTAACAGGACACCATTGAAAACATTGGTTATTTTACCAAGGCTTTGACTGGAATGTCATATTTTTTTTTTTTAAAGATTTTATTTACTTATTCATGAGAGATAGAGAGAGAGAGGCAGAGGCAGAGGGAGAAGCAGACTCCCTGCAGAGCAGGGAGCCCGACGCGGGACTCGATCCCAGGACCCCGGGATCATGACCTGAGCCGAAGGCAGACGCTTAACCGACTGAGCCACCCAGGCGTCCCTGGAATGTCATATTTGAGAGACACATGCGTAGACTCAGAAATGACCAAACAGTTTTAAGGAACTAAGGTTGACTTTATGAAACCTGGAGCCATAAAGCCGCTTGAAAATGTTGGCCTGATACCTTGCTTACAGAGTTCCCAGCAGCCTCACCAGGTGAGAAAAGAATGTCACTTCCTGACAGATGCAGGAACCTCAGGATATTGGGGACCTCGTGAAGAGGAATCCACCCAAATCTATAGGTATTGCAGGCATGTCTGATGACAAGTACTTGGCTTGGTTTCTGGCCTGGATAGGCTACTAAAAGTTCAACCTAGAGATTCCCTATAAAAAGTTTCAGCAAACTGGGAGCGCCTGGGTGGCTCAAATGGTTAAGCGTCTGCCTTTGGCTCAGGTCATGATACCAGGGTCCTGGAATTGAGCCCCACGTCTGGCTCCCTGCTCAGCGGGGAGCCTGCTTCCCTCCCTCTTCCTCTGCTGCTCCCCCTGCTTGTGCTCTCATTCTCTCTCCCTCAAATAAATAAATAAAATCTTAAAAAAAAAAAAGTTCCAGCAAATTGGAAACTTCCAAAAGCTCTGTATGATCAATCATTCTTGCTGAGGTTATGTAAATAATTATGCCATTTCTTAAAACTGCCCCATTCTTGCAGTTATTTGTTTCACAAGGGCAGGGACCATGACTATATCTTTCAGCATTGGATGCCAAGTATCAAGCAGAATGCCTTGCAAAAACAAGAAACTCAATAATATTTTGTGGCCTGGAAAAAAATGGAAAACCTGATTTATCTATGACAGCAGTACTTACTTGTTATTCTCCAAATTGTCCCTGGGGTTTGTATTTCCCTAAGTATATTTCATCTTTTCCAAGTCAAAGATCATGTTCTACTCTTCTCTATAATCCCCATAGCAGAGAGCAGTTTTGCAAAACAGCAGACATTAAATATATAGCAGTTGAGATAAATGTATGGTTGAATAGTCAGAACACTGGCCTTCTCCAAAGAAACTGAAGGATGGGTAGTCAAAGCAAAATTTGGTACTGAGGGAAAACAGAAGAAAGTGGGTAAAAACATCTGTACTGGTCAACTGGGGATTGATTAATAATCAAATTATTAGTATTGATGATGTTCTCAGTTTAACCAGTTGCCAGGTATCTAAAACTAACACTCCTAACTGAAATCTGTGTTTCTTTTTCTTTGAGAGAAAGCAAGATCATTTCTTTCCAGAAATCTGTTAATGCAGAAAAATTAATTTGCTTGAATGCAATTCAAATTAAGAGATTGAATTAATTCAAAAATTGCTGTTTTTTTTTACATAATGGTAAGTATTATTAGCTGTTTTTTATTGTCCCATCAAATTATTCTTTTAAGGAGCAGCTCAATCAGGTAAAGAGGCATTAAAGAGTAGATAATAAGGTCAAAGAAAATCCAAAATCAAATTTTGAAACAAAAATATCGTGAAGTTGGAATTATTTAGTTGCAACCTAACCCAGTTGGGACACAGGTCAGATCTGGTTCCTTCTCAAGGCCATAATAAAGCATAGGCAGCAGCTCAGGGCATTATCTTCTTTTAGAACAGAAATGCTTCATTTCCTCAGATCCCAAGTGGAACCTAAACTCAGCATCAGTTAACCACTGCCAAACTATTCGGTATCTCTGCATGTGTATTTATCCCAGGTTCTACTGCGTCTCACGTTGGAGCTTGCCCTTTATTCCTGCCATCCACATCTACCCCATGAGGAAGAATTTCTTTGTAATATATGGTTAGAGTATGAGTCTTTCTTTCTTTTTTTTTTTTTTATGTTCAGTTAGCCAGCGTATAGTACATCATTAGTTGTTGTTGTAGTGTTCAACGATTGATCAGTTGCATATAACACCCAGTGCTCATCCCAACATGTGACCTCCTTAATACCCATCACCCGGTTTCCCTATCCCCCCACCCCCTCCCTTCTGTAACCCTCAGTTTGTTTCTCAGAGTCCAGGTTTTTCTCCCTCTCTGATCTCTTCCCATTCAGTTTTCCCTCCCTTCCTCTGTGGTCCTCTGCTCTATTCCTTCTGTTCCACATATGAGTGAAACCATATGATAATTGTCTTTCACTTAGCATAATTCCCTCCAGTTCCAACCATGTCGATGCAAATGGTGGGTATTTATCCTTTCTCATGGCTGAGTAATATTCCATTGTATATATGTACCACATCTTTTTTTTTCTCTCTTGTTTTTTTTATTATGTTCAGTTAGCCAACATATAATACATCATTAGTTTTGATGTAGTGTTCAATGATTCATTAGTTGCATATAACACAGTGCTCATCACCACACGTGCCCTCCTTAATACCCATCCCCAGTTACTCCAACCTCCCACCACCCCCTTCTTTCTGTAACCCTCAGTTTGTTTCCCAGAGTCCAGAGTCTCTCATGGTTTGTCTCCCTCTCTGATTTCTTCCCATTCAGTTTTCCCTCCCTTCCCGTGGTCCTCCGCACTTTTCCTTATGAATCTTTCTTTTGAAACAGTGTAGCCATATGAATTCCTGGCCCTTGTTGCTGAGTTCCTTGTGAGGTGTCAGAATGCAAATTTGAGTTTAGGAGCCAAAGAGAACTGATTTGCTCCTCAGAATTGAAGAAGAAGCAAGCACTTTAAGAGGGAACTTTAGGAGTAAGGGAGAATGGCCAAGCTAGCCTTTGGGAGGGTAGAGTATGTATGTGTTTCGGGGGCAGGTTGAGGGAGGGATGGAAGACTGCCTGCTCCACCAAATCTCTAGTTGAGTGCACTTTAGTGCACACCATAAAATATGTAGTCTGAGTAGACTGATTGTGTGAACAATTGAAGGGGATAAGATTCACGTCTAAGTTAGTTGGAGATAAAACAGGGGAGCCAAAAGAGACAGAGTCCTGGCAGAAGCAAGAATCTCTGAAGGGTAATTACCGAAGAAGAGAGTGTGATAAAGTCTTTGAACCTCCACAGCTTACACTCAATTTAGGTAGCTGCACACAGGCCAGGTATCTAAAACTACACTCCTAACTGAAATCTCTGTTTCTTTTTCTTTGAGAAAAGGCAAGATTATTTCTTAAGGAAAACACAGTGATTTTCAGTGACATTAAAGGTAAGTTAGTTAAAATAACAAAGGAGCCAAACAAAGAAGCAAGTTAAAATCATCTAAGTTATTTTTAAGGGAAAACAATCCTACGAAAAAATCAGTGTTTCACTGAAATATTATGCAAGTTATAAAAATATAAATTACAATCCTATTTCTTCCATTAATGGTTTTATCTTGAACCAAGTCACTTTACAATCTTGTTCAGAATGTCTTATTTGTAACTTGTGATTGAAAATATTTGCATGTGACAGGGCTAGGTGATCTCCTGAGAATATTATATCTCTCAGAAATACTATCCTTATCTGCATAACTGAATTGAATATTTAAATATATATTTTGTTCCCATTACTAGGGATTCAATTAGCTAAAACCAGACATACCGATTAGTAAAATGAATATCCTTAAATAGTTAATTTTATTAATTTTAGTAAAGGACTCATGATAAATGATATCTGGGTAGGCAAGGGAAAATAAAAGCATGTTTTCTGAGAGAGTCTGAATGATAATATTATTTTCCATAAGTAGATAATTGAAAAATTTATTCTATCCTTATTTACAGATATCCTTTGCTATATTTTGAGATAAATCCTTCAACTATATGTAGCAGCAAAGAAATGTGCAAATTCATCGGTTAGATAATATTTCAAATTATGCCATTAGACAATACTTTTATTTCCAAACCTAGATTACATTGTTGTTGTTAATTTCTGATTTTGTTTGTTTTTGTTTTTTTTCATTTTGATCTGATCCCATTTTTCTCTGAATGGGCCCTACCTCTGTTAAAGTCCTAGAACACTAAGCCAGTACCTAACCATAACACAGGTGTATGTGAAAATGCATTATTTAAAAAATATATTTAGGGTGGCTCAGTCGTTAAGTGTCTGCCTTCAGCTCAGGTCATGATCCCAGGGTCCTGTGTTCGAGGCCCACATCGGGCTCCCTGCTCCACGGGAGGCTTGCTTCTCCCTCTCCCACTCCCCCTGCTTGTGTTCCCTCTCCCACTGTGTCTCTCCCTGTCAAATAAATAAAATCTTGAAATAAATAAATAATATATTTACATGTAAATGTAATCTGTATTATTGGTATTTTTTAATTTACATCCAAGGAAATTGAGACTCAGAGAGGTTAAGTGAAGTCTAATATATCATTGTCAGTGGGAGAGTAGAATTCAAATCCTGATTTCTAACTTAAATTCATCTTCTTTTGACTTTACCAAGAAACGGAGAAACCAGAGGTAATAGAGATAGAGATATATGGCACCAAAAAATAAAGTCACTTTTTGTGTCCCCAAGTATTTAAAGGGTTCAGTTGATTCGCATTTTCATAGCATTATGAGTTCCTATCGGCACCAGCCATGTGAAAAACGGACTAACCCCTCGGTGAGCTAGATTAGCTCATGTGCTCCATCACTCTCCCTTTAATTAGCTGAATAATTGCTTCAGCTTTTCAATTCTTTGTCCACAGAGACTTGAGACTCAACTTTCATTGCATGAAAATCACGTTCAGATTTTTCAAAGATAATTTGTTCAGTTTTGTTCACCGCAATGATTGACAGCTGTTCTGAAAGAACAAAATCCAGACAAAGCCAAGCGCCGAGAATCTCTGATCCATGACATAACGTTCCCCGTCCCTGGGAAAAAAGCACCCAGGTTTATAATTTATTAATATTTTATAGCATTGTATATGTTTATATACTTTATATCAAATGTTATCTCTTGTCTATATGTATATTTTTATATATCTCTTTCTGGATCTTAATTAGTAAGTATTTTTAAAAGATACGTGAGGTCCCCAAGACAAACACATTTAGTCAAAGTAAAATCAGAAGGAAGACAGGATGCATCCTGGACTGTGCAGAGATATAGAAATTAGAAATTCAAATGTAATATAAACTTGACCATACCCTTTTTTATACATGACCTTGAATCTTATGTTTTTTATATATTTCTTATTGTCTTTGAAATGAGGTTCAGCCTAATCACAAAGGCAATTAATTGATTCCATAATAACAAGGGAGGAAATCATTTTATTTAACTGGATTCAGCTCCGTACTTGAAAGGTCGCATAATCGCATAGCGTATAAAATCCTAACATTTAGAGGCAAACTGCCCTTGAATGGTTTAAGCTGTTTCAAACCATCATGTGTTTGTGTGTGTAACATGTGACGTACAGTAGCCAGTTTTTGCCATCCGTAGTGTTGCCCTTAGCAACAGAAAAGCATGTGACAGTGCTTATGAGACTTCACTGGCCCTGCAACAGTGTGTGGAAGGGTTTAAACAAAATGAAACAGACAGAAATATTGATCCAGACAACTGGAGTTTTCAAGTGTTATTGCAATGATAATGCAGACCGTTAAGAGAAGTAAGGAGTAAAGAATACAAGCAGGGAACACTGGAGAGAGAGACTAGGGCAACGTAAAGGGGTATGTTTTCCAGAGGTTACTGTAAAGTTGAATTTAAATTATGTACATGTAAAAAAATTATGTGCATGTAGAACAAACGTGAGCATTTTATTTCTTTGTCCCCATCATTTATACTTAGTAAAGAAGGCTCAGTTGTATGCTGCTGCTTGATATGAAAAGGGATAGTTCTAGAATCACAAACACCTTCCTCTGTTACCATCACAGTTATGAATAAGTTTGGGGATTCTATTAACAATAACCATGCTCATTTATTTTTTTATTATTTTTTTAACTTTCTTTTTTTTAATTTTTTTTAAAGATTTTATTTATTTATCTGAGACAGAGAGAATGAGAGAGAGAGAGCACATGAGAGGGGGGAGGGTCAGAGGGAGAAGCAGACTCCCTGCTGAGCAGGGAGCCCGATGCGGGACTCGATCCAGGGACTCCAGGATCATGACCTGAGCTGAAGGCAGTCGCTTAACCAACTGAGCCACCCAGGCACCCCTAACCATGGTCATTTAAAGAAAGCTAGAGAAATACATTTTCAGAAAGATTCTTTTTCTGGAGTTCATAGAACAGCTTAAATGGAATAGAATTATGAGATCACAAAAAAGGAATAACATAATGTCATATATATTATATAATTATGCCAAATGCAGAACCATAAGATGTTTTCAAGTGTAATATTTTTTTGAATTTGAAACAATAATAAAACTATGAGAGGGAAGATCCTATAGTGTACATAATCAACTTAGTTTACTCTATTAAGAAACTCTGGCTCTTTGTCTTTAATCAGAAAGAAAAAATGCAAAGGTAACAACATAAGGACCAATGTCAGGTGCATCTCATGTAGACAAGTAGGCTTCTGTGCCTTGTAATCCTTCCATGTAAGTTTCAATGGAGCATTTAATATTCTACTGTAAAGAGAACAATATTGTGAAGAGAACTATGGTGAAAAGAACAAATCTCAAAAGGGAAAATACCTTCACTTTTATTATCTTATGTTTACTCTTATAATACATAATACGTGAACTTTACACTTATGAAATAGTTCAATTGAGAGGAAAACCAACAAATACTGAGCACTTGTGATGTTTAGGTTTCTGGATATGATCTCATACTGCAAAAGCAGTATGAAGTACATGGTATTATACCCATTTTATAGGTGAAAAAGTTGAAGCTATTAGCTTAAGTGACCGTCCCAAGGCTATTATTTAAGAATTGAGTCTATATTTTCACCCAAGCCTCACACCACACCCTTGCTTGCCACTAAGCCACTTAGAAGGAACTCTGTGTGCATGCACATTCAATATCATAAGGTCTTGTACAATTGCAAGAGGTGGGCAGTACATTTTAACTCTGAGCTTCCAAAAAGTCAAACCAATAAGATAAATACATTGTCAGTTATAATTCTCTAATTTTTTCAACATATTTATTCAGTACCTCCTCTGTGTGTACAGACATGGTACTAGACATTAGACATAAAATGGAGGGGCAGCAGACCTAGTTGTTGCCTTATATACTAATCTGAGTTCTCCAGAGAAGCCAAGTCAAAGGAGATCTATCTATCTATCTATCTATCTATCTATCTATCTATCTATCATCTATCTATCAGCTGAGATGTGCCACAATCTGTGCTTTGCATGCTGGGAACCCAGGAGGGTTGGTGATATAGATTCCAATCTGAATCTAAAGACCTGAGAACCAGGAGCACTAGGGGCAGAACATCATGTCTCAGTTCAGCAGTCAGGTAGAGAGCAAATTCAACCTTCCTCCACCTTTTTGTTCTATGTAGACCTTCAAGAGATTTCAGGATGCCCATCCACATGGGGGAGGTTATGGGGGACATCTGCTTTATTTAGCTCACCAATTCAAATGCTAATCTCTTCTAGAAACACTCTCAGGGATACATCCAGAAAATAATGTTTAACCGGATATCTAGCATCCTATGGCCCAGTCAAAATGACAAATTAAATCCACCATCAAGCCTTCTATGTTCTAACCTTGCCTCATGTAATCATGGCCTCATGGAATTACCATGCCCTGCCCTCTTAGTCTTCATTGAAATAGTGAAATAAAACATTAATCAAATATTTTATTTTCTGTCTCCCCAATAAGAATACCATTGCTATAATTCACTGCATAGAACTCTGAACCTGTAATTATATTTCAATGAATGGTTAAAGTAATCACACCTAAATATATCATTATAAACTATGGGAGGGGACATTTTGGTTTTATAAAGTAGGGGGAGAGGGGCAATGTCAGACAGCTTTAGGAATGAGAAAGAGGTATGAAAATAAGAGACTGATTGGAAATGACACTTAAGAAGTTTGGCTACAAATGGGAAGAACAATGAAGGGAGGCCATAGCTAGAAGTTAAAGTAGAGACAAGGCAAGTGTTTTAAATGTTTCTGTTTAATTTTTCTTTGTTGTGGTTTTTAAGGTAGGAGAAACTTGAACAGGTTTAAGTGTTGATGAAAATGTGGCAGACTGCTAATTGGCCCTCAAAAGTTAATTCTCTTTTTCTACAGAAATAGTTTTAGCTGGGCACATGGCTACTCAGCTGAAGACTGTATTTCTCAAATTCCCTTGCAGCCAAGTGTGGCCATATGACTAAGCTGGAGCCAATGAATGGTATATGAGTGGAAGGGATTTTTGCAACCTCCTCCTCCATAAGTCTTACTTAAAATGGAATTTTGTGCTTTCCACTTCTGGTCTTCCTCTCCTCCTACCGGCTGGAATGTGGAAGCTGTGGTGACTTAATTCAACCATGTGGAAGAGAACAGGAAGAAGGGAACCCAGGTCTGTGAAGGGATCAGAAACACTCTGCAGTTCAGCTCTAGACAAATTAGGTAAGAGAGAAATAAGCATTTTTCTTATTCTACCTCTTTATTTTGGAGTCTCTTTTTCCTAGATGCATAGCCTACATGGATTTAGTGAAGAGGGAGGAGTTAGAAGGACCAGTAGAAGTTGGTAAGATTCATAAGGAGTTATAAGAATTAAGAATTTAGAATTAAGAATGACACTGTATATTACCATATGAGTATTATATATATATACACATAAAGATACATATCTATATCTATCTATATCTATATCTAATCTATATATACAACTATATATATCTTTCCTGGCTCTGAGACTTCAGAGAAATTTCTTTGGAATCTTCAGATCTTTAAGATATTAAAAGACATTATAAAATATACAAATACATATACATATAAAATATACAACTGCTCATTGAATGTTTCTCAGTGCCTATATATGAACTTGTCAAAACCCTATTTAATAATATTAATTTTTATTAATATTAATTTATTAATATTTAATAAATATTACTGTGAGGTTCCAAATTGATAAAGGTATAGGTCTTTGGTGATCTGGCTTAGTATGACATGTATTTGGAATATTTAGAGACACAGGTGATTGCATCTTTTTCTTTTTTTAAAGATGTTATTTATTTATTTGACAGAGAGAAAGAACAAGCAGGGGGAGCTGCAGGCAGAGGCAGAGGGAAAAGCAGGCTCCCAGGGGGCCTGACACAGGACTTGATTCCAGGACCCTGGGATCATGACCTGGGCTGGAGGCTGACGCTCAACCGACTGAGCCACCCAGGTGCCTCGCTTGCATCTTTTTCTTACAAACAAGCTTTTGATAAGAATTAGCAACATATTTAAGATTTTATCCTTAATAAAAAATTAAGATACTCAAATTCTTATTTGAATACTAATTCAAATATCTATTTTCTTAAATCAAAGATCTAACTCAAATATCTAATACACTATCAAGAAGTAGTTCAAAGGAATATGTTAATGGAATACCAATTTATAAAGGATTGCTTATCCTATCTCACGCTTGTGATTATGTGTAGGAAAGCAGTAAAAGAAACAATAAGAACAGGAACACACATATATGGCAAAAGCTCTATGCTTGTGGCAAAGGCCAACCATTCCCCCATCATTCCGTACTGAAAACAGTACATGCTGAAAACAGCAATGATGGTGGATAAGATGGTTAGGCCTACTGAGGTCGGCTCTCCCATCTCCTGCAGCCCCTTAGATAATGCCTCACCACGACCCATGCTGATAGTCACGTACAACGGTTCCTTCCTTCCCCTCACATGATTGCTTTCTTGAGTTGTTTTCTTCTTTGCTTTCACGTACTTTACATTCTATAATAATAAAACTGAGAGTCCACTGGACTCTGAGCTTCACCTCCACGCCTGAACTTCTTGGCAGTCCCTGGTGGTGCAGCCCGTTTGGGCCTCTCTCTGTTCCAACTTACTGGACTCAGAGTAATCATTTCATCTCTCAACGAATGTGCTAAGTGACAATTATGGTGAATTCTGATTAAATATGATCCTGCCTTAAGTCCAGTTCCTAAATATAATTGCTTTTGTTTGCTTGACATGTTGCCCTAGCCATCAGCCTCTAATTTGTTCTTTAAAAATGTCATAATCAGGGGCGCCTGGGCGGCTCAGTTGGTTAAGCATCCAAGTCTTGATTTCACCTGGGGTCATGAGATCAAGCCCTGTGTTGGGTTCCACTCTTAGCAGGGAGTCTGCTTGAGATTCTCTCCCTCTCCCTCTGCCCCTCCCCCATGTAATGTTCTCCCTCCCTCAAATAAATATATAAATCTTTAAAAAAAGTCATAATCAGAACCTCATTTTTTTGAACAAACTTCTCCAACTTGCAAACTTACATAAATGCAAATATACTCTTTCCAGCAAAAGTATGTCCTCTCTGCCTGTCCCAGATAAACAGCATTAGCATTCACTAGTGCAGTATTTTCACGGCATTAGAAACAAATGAATTTAGATACAACCTTTTATAACCTTTCATTTACCTTGTTCATAAGAACATAAGCTTTTGTACACTTGACAGTTTGCTACAGTGTTTCTCAAATTTTAGTTGGCTACTTACTAGTCCCATGACCAGTATCTGGCTGGTTACCACCTTCAGAGCAGGGAGGAAGCAAGGAGTTTACCACCGTAGCCAAGACTGCTTGTTCAAATCCCAGATCTTTTCTCTTCCTAATCACAAGTGGTTGTGCAAGTTATTTCATGGCTCTCTGCCTCAGTTTCCACATCTGTGGACAGGGTACCTACCAGAAAAGTTTGTTGTGAAAGTTAAACAAGATAATTTATAGAATTGTAGTTGAAGAATATTCAAGAAATAGAGTGGTAAAAATATCCTAAATTTTTTGCACCTCGTTTACACATGTACAGTCATTATTCAATCTAGATATTTGTTTTTTCCTTAAGAATAAATATTATCTCACTAATACTACACTGTTATTAACAAAATTTGCAAATTAGGAAACATTGTCAAAAACACCTTTGAAAACATGAAATAAACCCCTAAGATCTTAGGAACAGATTTTAAAATGTATAGAAAGCTAAAGTTCATATATAAAATATTTGTATACTAAACTTTAGCACTACCATATCTTTGTCACAGTTTAAGCTTTTAAAACAATAATTCTAATAAATGAATGTATGCACAGTGTGCATAAAACTGGAATTTTCGTTGTGTTCAATTATGTCCATTGATATTACTCATTGCTGTTGTTAAGTATGAAACAGAGAGTCCTTACATGTGCAATTTCTTCATTTCTTCCAAACAAACCAGCTAAAACTTATATAGAAGTGAGGAAAAGAATTAGAGGCATTAATGATGGTCTCTACTGCAATTTGGCAAAGCCTAATCCATTTGGAATCCGCTGGTTCTAAAATTGCTGATAATCTGTACCTGTTTGCCCACCTTTCATTTATTCTGAAAACTGTGGGTTTGTGCATGGAATGATAAATTATGATGGAGAAAAAGTATTTTGGAGTTTATTCTTTCAAATACCTTTTAATGCCATATATTGAATTTTTGCTCCAAATGGGGAATAAAGCATAGCTAAAGCTCAGTTTGGGGGTTCAGCCTGGGAAAATCCAGAGGCAGGGATAGCAAGAGCTTATTATGGGCTTAAGGAAGAGGAAATAGGAAATAATTCTCAGTGTCTTTTCAATATTGATAAGAATCCACAAAGAATGTGTTGTCTATGACATCTTGCTCTCTTTCCTCTACTGACAGCAATATGTCAAGAGAAACATACCAAAAAATAAGATACAGATAAAAAGATGCAAAAGAACATGGACAGAGACAAATATAGCAGATAATTTGTGGGGTTTTTTTTTTTTTTTTTCCCTGTTAAGGAAAATTCAATCCCTTTTTTTTCCTCTCTGGTTTCAAAAAAAAAAAAAATTGTGGTGCTTTTAAAAAGCATGAGACTTTTGATTAACAGAGTTTCTGACATTAATCCAAACCCTGAAGTTCTAATATTTGACAGAATAAAACAAAATAAGGTTAACCTTTTCAAAGTTTTTGAAAAGGCTGTCATGTTTCTTTAGGACTTGAATGTTACAAAAAATTGTACAGTTGATTTTTACTTTAATTTCTTGATCTTGGACTTTCCAACCTCCAGAACTGTGAGAAATAAATTTCTATTGTTTATAAGCCATCCAGTTTAGGGTGTTTTGTTATAGCAGCTCAAATGGACTAAGAAATTGGATTAGGGCTCCACTCTTAAGACCTCATTTTACCTTAATTATTTCTTTAAAGGCCTTCTCTCCAAATATAGTCACTTTAGGGATTAGGACTTCAATTTATGAATTTGGGAGGGGACACAATTCAATCCATAACAGTGACTATATATATATATATATATAAAATATTTATTTTAGCATTCTATTTTTCCTTTTCTTTCAGGTTGAATAAATGGAAATATTGCTGGTTTTATACCCTCCACTGTAAGCATATTGTCCTTGCTATGAACTAATTTTTTATAAAGTACTGTATATAGATGTATATGTGTGTATATTCATTCATTTATTCATTCCATTCTCTTCCCCCAGTCTTATTTCTATCCAAGTAGTTTGTAATTGTTTGTTCCTGAAAAAAAGCGTTTTATTTGTGAGCATAAGTTCCACCCATGATTCTCAATGGTGGTGTCCTACCTCCTAGAAACTACTTGGAAAACCTGTGGTAATACTGTCCTAATAATTGAGAGGACCATAGTGGCTTTTAGTGGATAGGGTTCAGGGTTGACAGCTGCCATATAATGTGAGGACAACCCATAGAAACTGGGTCCTATACTACTATACATGTTTATAATTATCTGAGCTAGAAAAAAATAGAGTTTTTATATAAGCTTGAAGTATTTTATGCAGTTTTAATATAAACTGATTGTTTTTTTCAGGAATGCTACTACCACACAAATCAAAGGAAGTCTATAATTGTGTTGATTAGAATTCACTAAGATTTGGTCACCATTTTGTAAAATTCTCTCTCATGTCAGTGCTGTCCATGGTGTTTGAGTTACCAATACAACAAGCCTATCAGTATGTATTTGTATCTATCACATTCACAGTAATTGCAAGCATCTGACTACTTTTTTATGTCATGCATAAGCATTTTCATATTGAAATACATATTATTTTATCATAATTACGTTCCTGTTATTTCTTCTTTATTTTGCAATTAAGGCATAATATATAATTTTCACATAGCATAGATGGGTTCCCTCCCTCCCTTCTTTCCTTCGTTCCTGAAGTATTACAAACGTTTCTTATAAAAAGAGGTATTGGGTCCAATGAGGTCGTGAATTATTTATTTAATGAGTTATCTTTAACTGCTGCATGGTACTCTAAGGTGTGCATCTGCCATATTTGCCTATAGGCTCTCAAATGATGGACACTTAGCTTGTCTCCAATTCTCCAGAGACCCAATCCATGCTGAGTAGGAACATCTTGCTAATGTCTCCCTTTGCAAGCATGTGAATTACATACACACACACACACACACACACACACACACACACACACCCCCCGTGTGACTTCTCAGTTCTAGAAATAGCTTAGTGACATGTGAATTTCCCTGGAATATTTATAGAACTGCAAAGTCATAGGGTATATGTATACATCATTGGATTACGTACTGCCAGACTATTCTCCAGAAAGTCTACACTAGTTTGTACTCTAGTAGCAATATTATATCTTTATATTGCCACCAACTTGGCCCTTATCCAGCCTTAACTTTTCACTAGGCCAATATGCTAATGTCATATCTTGTTGCTGTTTAAATATCTTGTTGCTGTTTATTTATTATTTAATTTTTTTAAATTTAAATTCAATTAATTAACACCTAATGTATGATTGGTTTCAGAGGTACAGGTCTGTGATTCATCAGTCTTATATAATACCCAGTGCTCATTACATTACATGCCCTCTTTAATGCCCATCAAGCCATCCCTCCACCCTCTCTCTTCCAGCAACCTTCAGTTTGTTTCCTGAGATTGAGAGTCTCTTATGGTTTATCTCCCTCTCTGGTTTCTTCTTCTTTCATTTTTTCCTCTCTTCCCCTATGATCCTCTGTTTTGTTTCTTAAATTCCACATATGAGTGAGATCATATGATACTTGTCTTCCTCTGATTGACTTATTTTGCTTAGCATAATACCCTCTAGTTCCATCCATATCATTGCAAATGGAAAGATTTCGTTTTTTCATGGCTGTATAATATTCCATTGTGTGTGTGTGTGTGTGTGTGTGTGTGTGTGTGTGTGTGTGTATACCACATCTTCTTTATTTATTCATCTGTCGTGGACATTTGGGCTCTTTCCATAGTTTAGCTATTGGGGACATTGCTGCTATAAACATTGGGGTGCATGTGCCCCTTCGGATCACTACATATGTATCTTTGGGGTAAATACCCAGTAGTGCAATTGCTGGGTCGTAGGGCAGCTCTATTTTCAACTTTTTGAGGAACCTCCATACTGTTTTCCAGAGTGGCTGCACCAGCTTGCATTCCCACCAACAGTGTAGGAGGGTTCCCCTTTCTGGGCATCCTCACCAACATCTGTTGTTTCCTGACTTGTTAATTTTAGCCATTCTGACTGGTGTGAGGTGGTATCTCACTGAGGTTTTGATTTGGATTTCCCTGATGCCCAGTGACGTTAAGCAATTTTTCATGTGTCTGTTGGCCATTTGGAAGTCTTCTTTGGAAAAATGTCTGTTCATGTCTTCTGCCCATTTCTTGTTTGGATTATTTGTTCTTCGGGTGTTGAGTTTGATTAGTTCTTTATAGATTTTGAATACTAGCCCTTTATCTGATATGTCATTTGCAAATATCTTCTCCCATTCTGTTGATTGTCTTTTGGTTTTGTCAACTGTTTCCTTTGCTGTGCAAAAGCTTTTTATCTTGATGAAGTCCCAATAGTTCATTTTTGCTTTTGTTTCCCTTGCCTTTGGAGACGTGTCTAGCAAGAATTTGCTGCAGCCAAGGTCAAAGAGGTTGCTGCCTGTGTTCTCCTCTAGGATTTTGATGGATTCCTGTCCCACATTTAGGTCTTTCATCCATTTTGAGTCTATTTTTGTGTATGGTGTTAGGAAATGGTCTCTTGTTGCTGTTTAAATGTACATTCCTAGTGTGTATGTCTGTGTGTGTGTGTGTCAGAGTTTCTTTATAGCTATTAAACCCTTGTTAGTTTTAAACACCACAAATATCTTCTTCCACCTGTTATCTATTAACTTTGTCTATAGAGTCCTATGTTAATCAGAAAAACTTAATATTTATTGTATTTAATTTTTTGCAGATGATTTGTGTTTAAGAAGTCTTCCTTAACCTCCTAAAATCTGAAGATATTTTATATTTTGTTTTATTAACTTTATGGATTTATTTTTCATAACTAGGATTTTATTCCATCTGACTTTCACCTTTGTATTAGAGTTAGTTAGGGATCCTTTTATTTTTCACCATCTAACAAGTTGTTTTTCCCAGGAGCTCCACTAAATATTCTTATATTTGACTTGGATATATGGTGTTAAATTGATCACTTATTTAATATCCATATATACACAGATCTGCTTCTGAGCACTTGTTCTATAGAGTGTTATTTTTTTTTCTGCTATACCTATCTGCTCTATTTGGCTTTGTTATGATTTAAGATCTGGAAATACATACCCTCAATCTTTTCTTTTTTGTGGTTGACTTAGGCATTCATTAACCTTTATTCTTCCATATAAATTTTGGAGCAAACTAATTTTAGTCTTCAAATAATTCAACTGAAATTTTTATTGAAATGGTTGAATTCAATTGTGAAGAATTGATATAATAATATTCTGGCCAAGACTATGTAATTCTTTCTAATTCTCAAATCATCTCCCATGTCCCCTTTTGAAAAACAATTTTACATTTTCTTTGTCAAGTTTTTGTGCATTCTGAATTATTTTATTTGGATTAAGCTTTATAGTTATTTTTGGTATTGTAAAGGGTATCTCATTTTTATTTGATTTTCTAATTCATTATTATTGGTGAATCAAATAGTGCCAATTTTGCACCTAGAAAATTACCTCAACTATATTATTCTAAAAGTATTGCCATTGGTCCTGTTGTGTGTGTGTGTTTTAAGTAGGTGATCATATCTTCTGCAAATAATGAAGGTTTATCTCATAAATGCTTGGCACCCAATAAACACTTCAAATTTTAGATATTTTACTGTTTAGTTTCTTCTTTTGTTTCTCTGGGGCTGCCCACTTTCTGATGTTGACACTTTTAGTCTTACCTTCCATATCTCTCAGCTTTTCTCTCATGTAGTATTCTTCCCTGCTCCTTCCTCAGGGAGTTCCTGAATCTGAACTTTCCAATTCCCTGCTTCATTCTTCAGCAGCATATATCTTGCTTTTCCTTCAGTTGATTCTGTTTATTTCAAAGACAGTATTTTTCACACTTAATGTAATATATCTTAACTTGGAATTTTGGGGGGATATTTTCTTCTAGTTTCAAGTTGCCCTTATATTTTTTGTCTCCTTAAGGATATTTATCAAACTTATTTTAAATTCTTGATTTATCTGTTCTGATAATACTTCCTCAGATGGCAAAAATTGTTCAGCTTTTGTTTTGTTTTGTTTTGTTTGTTATCCTTTTCATTGTACTAATCGTACTTTTTTTGGTTTCTGTTTTATTTTTTTGCCTGTGAAGTCATGTTATTCAAGAAGACATCAGTTACTCTGTTTGGTAATGAGTATGGGAAAGGGCCAAAAGCCAGGCCCTAGTCTGTGTGACTTTATTGAGATTAAAGTGGATGGCACCCAGAGTAGAATATAAAGAACAACTGTTGTTTATTCCTCGTTCCTGATATTCTATACAGCTAATCTCTTATGCTTCCTGATTTATTGCCTTGGACAATCTCTGATCCAGGTCATTGCATCCAACTTCAATGGTAAAAGGGAAGATACTGGTTGTCTAAATGAAATGTGTGCATAGAAAAGAGCAGAACTAGTAATCAAAATGAGAAACACATTCTGTGTGAAAAATAATAGAGTAGATGCCACGCAAGAAGGAATTAGTGAGTTAGAATGTCAGATTGAATAGTTATTTCAGAAGGCAGCAAGAAACAATAATGTATTTTAAAAATTAGTTTTAAAAACGCCTAAAAGATATGGAGGATAGAAATAGAAGTGTACAGGATATAGTATGGATAAAGCATTTAGCTTATGAGCAAGCAAGCCAAGCACATCTGAACATATCTCAGAGTATACTTTAACTCATACGATACAAAATCATAAAACTGCATTTCTTGGGGCACGTGGGTGGCTCAGTCGGTTAAGCTTCCGAGTCTTGATTTTAGCTCAGGTCTGAAATCTTTTCTTTAAGGTCGTGAGATGGATTGCCACATCGGGCTCCGGGCTGGGTGTGGAGCCTGCTTGGGATTCTCTCTCTCTCTCTCCCTCTGCCCCACCCCCCTCAACAAAATTACATCTCTTTGTGAAAAAAAAAAAAAAGATGAACAAGGAAAGAAGACAATTCCTAAGGTCATTGATAAGCATAAAATGAAAGTCAAGAGGTCAAAGAAACTGACACTTTTTAGCTAGAAAATTTAAGTTTGAAGAATGGTGTATCAAATGTCACTTCATTTGGACAAGATTCATAAAACTGTTTCAGAGAGGGTTGTTTCCTTGCAAAAGATGTTCAAAGAAGAGATAGAACTTCTAGTGATATTTAAAAGTTTCCATGTGAGGCTACAATTAAATTGAAAAGAAATTCATAAGTTTCTACAAATAATTCCATGAGACAAGATGCTGAATATACCTCTACTGCCCCTGAACTTCACTGTAATTTGGTTTGAAAATTTTAAATGCTTTTGAGTAGACAATTTAAACCATAAAAAGCTGACATGTTGCCATGGTAGCATTTCCTCCCCAGCTGAAGAAGCTATAGAGAAGAAAGGATATAGGTCAGAAAGTGTTTACACTGAAAAACAACTGCATATTAAAATTAAATGCTTTTGTAAATGTCATATGCCAAAGGAGAACAGTGAATCCTAGTTTCAGGCTACTAAAGACAGACCGATTCATCTTCGGCAAGATGTTGCAAGCTGTGCTGTGAGACACTGGGCATTTAAGGTCGAGAATACTCTTTCCTGCATATTGGCAGTTCAATTAAAAAAAATGGTGGCCGTGATAAAACTTTTTGCTACTGGTTTCATCTGTGTTCCTTGAAATAGAGATATATCCAACTGAAGAATTCTCCAGGAAGGCAACTCATCTTACAATGAATTACTCCTAGGCAAGAAGGATCAACTCTATGATCAATAACTATCTGTTGGTTACTCATTCTCTACCCTGATTCATGGCCAAAATTTCTGAAATGCAATTGAAGCAAGATATAACTAAAGGGAAGGAGGGAATAAGAGTGAAAGACGCAGGAAGAAATAGCAAAGTTAGTCAATAATCCAGAGTCAAGAAAAAAAAGAAATAAATAACAAAAGTAAGAAGGAAGGAAGGAAGGAGAAAAAAACACTGGGGAAGTATTGAAGTCTCCCTGATAAAAGGATGAATTTAGCATTTGCAAGAGAGTGGTTGAAATGGAAATTTGTAGATTGCCTTCACAGTATACATCAGTTTCCACAGCATAATGAAGCGGGAGAGCTAGGTTCTTGTCTCACAGAGTCAATCTTGCGCACAACGGAGAGTAAGTAAAGTGATAGAAGTTTATTAGGTGAAGATACAGAAAAAGTTCTCAAGAGTGACAGGAGTCCCGACAGGGTTGCCAATGAGGGCCTTTAGGGTTGGTCTTTTATAGAAAGCTAACCAGGGAACTTAAATCCTTTTAACATCTCTATTGATATCGCCATTGAGCAAGGACTAGTGATAACACCTTCAATGACTTACTTCCTTTTTAGGGTCTAGTTATTCTTTGTTGGTCACAGGTGATTATCATAAAAAAGACACCCCCCCTCCCCCATGCCTAGGGCAGGGTAGTCTTAGGGCAGGGTGGTCCTAGGGCAGGGTGGTCCGGTTTGTTCCCTTATCTCTGGTTTTCCCACACCTCCACATTTTTGGGATTTCTGTGAGCCTGATCACAGAGCCCCCTATCTATCTCTCCCTACCTAGTCCCACCTGTCCCTTACTCAGTAAGACAAGCATGACTTTTCTCATAGGGGAATTCACACTTTGCAGTTTTACTGAATTTGGTTTGGATAAGGTAACTTGGGTGCCCAGTTCTAAGGGTAGTCTCTGATTGGCTTAAACTAAAAATATGTCCCATTCTCCACTGAACTAAGTAATTAATTCCAGGATGGGCAGATGATCCAGTCTGAGCCAGTACTTACATATTCTATGAAGTTTCTAAAAAAGAAAAGCTCTTTCAACCATATCCTGGAGTGGCAATATGAAGACATGTCTCTCTGCAGCCATCTTGGGACCACTAGGATAAGCTTAAAGCTAGCATAAGCCATCAGTGGAAGCTGGGGATAGAGATACCTCAGGGAAAGATGAACCAAGACGTGGATTGAGTGACATTTCAACCTTGAACCAAGGAACACCAGAAGACAGAACTATCCAGGGACTGCTCAGTTGCTGGGGCAGTTACATTCTTGATTTTGTCTAAGTCAGTTTGAATTGGATTTTCCATTTTTTGCTTTTGGGACCGAATTCTGATGAAATTTCCTGTAATTCCCAAGTGTTTCCTCTCCTTCGAGCCAAATGGAGATAACTGAAGTAAGTGAAGCACAAAATAGTTGTTGTATCCTTGGGTTCAGAATCCATGGACATCCCTAGAACATGCATTTGTGACCTCCCATGTGCAAGGCACTAGAGAGGATATAAAAATGAACAAGACAAAGTTTGTGACATGCAGAGCATAAAAATGAGCAGGGGACTAGAATAGATAACATATCCTTAGCAATGAGGTAAATATTTTATTTTTACCATTTACAAATGAGAAAATTGAGATACTGAATTTAAGTAATTGCCTCAGGATGTATATTAAAACTTCAGTGGGTGGCTGATGTCAGTCTTCTGTGACCATCTCAAGTGACCTCAAGGAAATATCGAGAAAACAGGAAGAACTGGAAAACCAGTTAAGCAGAGGCATGCAGGCAGTATTTTTGAACAATCAGAAATGATAGAAAAATTATGTATAAAGATAGCCTAAAGGTCTTTCTCTTGTCTATGTGGACATCGGTAAATCTTAATTTTTACAGCCAAACACATTACACCTTGCAACACACAAATATTTGGACAACTGCTTGTAAGCATATATACCCCCTTTCCCTTTTTGTATATATAATCCCCTGTTGCTAACAAGCTTCCAGGCAGTTCTTCACAGCAATCTGAAAGACTGTCTTCTGGGCTCTAGTCTTCAGTATGACAACGAATAAAGCATTTGCTAACCTGCTTTGAGGTTGGCCATCTTTCAATCTACAAAGAGGTGACAGAACTCATCAGGGATGGAGCTGTGAACCAAGGCACTTTGATGTATACAGATTGCCAGCCAATAAATAGTACTAAATATTATGTGCTGTCTATATTAAATTCATACATCCACATATTCCATCTGTTTATTGATATATCTATTAGTAATAAAAACAGCATAACTGTTGTTAGAAAACGAGTTTGATTGGTTTTTGTCTCTGGTTCCTAAAAGGAAAATTAAATCCTTGGGATTTCCTCTGCGATAGGAATTCTTTGTTATTCGTAGTGGATCCTGATAGTTATACTAATGAGCTGCCTCAGCAGGGGGCCTCTAGTTAATTTATGCTAACAAGAAGATTTAGCATAGGGTAAGCTACTCAAGAAAGACCAACCCTGTGATTAAAGGGCTGGGGTGTTGAGCCACTGGGTATCAACCAAAGTCCTTGACCTCCGGGAATGGGAGGGAGGAGGCAGTTTGAGCTCAACCAGGTGGCCAATGATTTAATCAATCATGCCTATGTTCTGAAACTGCAATAAAAATTCTGGGCACCAGAAGTTCTGTGGAGTTTCTATTTTGTGAATACGGCGTTGTGCTGGTGGGGTGATTGCACCCTGATTCCACAAGGAGAGGATACAGCTGTCTGTTCCTTCCGAGACCTTACCCTTTGTGCCTCTTCATTGACTTGTGTCTTTCATAATAAAACCTAATTGTAAGTACAGTACTTTTGTGAGTTCTGTGAGTCATTATAGCAAATTACTGAACCTGAGGGGGTCATGGGAACTTCCAAATGTGTAGTCATTCAGTCAGAAGTGTGGGAGGCCCCTGATGATCCTTTAAGTGTGGCTGGCATTTGAGGTAAGATCAATCTTTGGAGGGACCATGCCCTTTAACTTGTGGGGTCTTTGCTAACTTTAGGTGGCTAGGGACACAACTGAATTACAGTACCCCCACTTAGTTTTAGATCAATTAGGTTGAAATGGAATAATAACATAACACCACAATGAAATTTCAGGGCCTTTACAAACACTCAGAAAATAGTGTACCTGAAGCAGAAGTTTAATACATTAGTATTTAATGAAAAAAAATGTTCCCCTAATCTTTTCTTCAATACGGCATAGCTAGAGTTCCAGAAGACCCTTAGGGAATGCTTGGAAGCTTTGAGAGAGAATTTGATGAAAGACTTGTAAAAAAGGCTCTATTTCAACAACTTCTAAGTTGGAGCGACTGATGCTCATGGTTCATGGTTGGGGGAAGAGAAACAAACATGAGAATGACAGTGTCACGTGAAGGCAGCTAAACATGAATTCCCTTCTGCACCTCATTCTGTAACAGGGACAGAGTGCTTTCAAGGTATTTTGCTTGCTGTCAAAGTCAGGGGAGGGAAGTGGGGCGGGAAAGGAGCTAGTGAGGCTCAAGTGATTATGTGACTCCAGTCTACGTGGAGTAGATCCAGAGCTCAGTTTCAGGTGATTTAATTCCTAACCCTGTGTTTTTTTCTGCCATAACATAATGGTCTAGGAATTAAGATGGGGTTGTGCTCAAGCTGTAAACAAGGAACATGTATTTACATGTTCATTATTTATGATCATTTATTTTATAGTTACTGAAGAGTACTTGCTCACTTTAATACCCTGCACACGATCTTATTCCCCATGAGAGAGAGACTTTACCAGAAAACCACTAGCACTGCCAGAAAGTACTGAGTGCCAGTTTGATGTCAGAGCTCATGATTTGATAGTGTTCGGTGCTGTTATAATACTTCCTCCTGCAAACTTCGATTACACCAAAGCCAGCATAGACTTGGGTACTGAGATTAAGGGAGAGAGAAGACTGGTTGTAAAGAAGTTACCAATGAATCATGAATCTAAATAAATTGAAAAAGGCAGTGAAGACAGGAGGTGGCTGTGATTAGTGGGGACATGGAGGGATTAAGAGACTAGAGAAATACAAAAGTAGAAGAACTGATTTTATGGGACACATGGGCAGAGTGGCAAGAAGTGTGGGGCAGATGCCAAGATATTTTTCTGGTTACACCTTAAGTCTTCTGAGGTCAGAGGGCCAAGAGGCCCAACCACCCTAGTTGGTTGCATTTAGGAGAAAAAATTTATAACTCAAAGTTACAACACTGATAGGCCCAAAAATAAACACTAAAACTCAGTTTATTTTCGGTATCTTTCAGACTTGAAAAGCAAACTGCTTAATTCTACGACTGTTTTTTCACAATTAATTGTGAAGTTATTGTTAGTGTTAGATTTTCATGTAACATTATTCTGGAGCTTTTAAAGCAGTGGCCCCCTGAGGCATTCCGGAAATCAGGCACAGAACAATTTACTTCATTCTACCTGTTGCGGCAGGAGATGAGGAAGTCAGTCCAGTGACTTATCAATGACACATGAAAACACTCTTTTCTCTCAAAGTCGACCCTGTCACCCCAGCTCCATGGATCTCGGCCCGTGGCATATCATGTACATTCCTCAGAGCAATTAGGAGGCCAGTAGAACATTTTCTTCAGAGTAATTATGAAGCCAGTATCATTTATGTTATAAACACAAAAATAATGTTCATTTACAATGTGTTACATAGTTTTAAAGACTCTACAAATGTTGAATTATTTAATCCTAACACATGAGTACCACTTTTCTGTAAGTTTACTTTTTCATGATATGCATTCCAATAAGGAAACTGAGCTACAGAAAGGAGAAATAACTTGCTCAAGGTTCTAGCCAGTACCTGTCATGGTTTGAGCCTAGACCATCTGATTCCAAAACCGTGCATTAACCACTCCACTTCTATCTCTCTGTGGTCCTTAAAGACATTAGGTTCCTACCAATTAGAGCTGGAGGAGGCACTCAAGGTAATATGAACAGAATGAACAAAGACATGGAGAGGAGCAGAAGAACTTATTTGAAAAATACAGTGTGCTCAGGCTGATTTAGTGACTTATTTGAGAGTCGTATAAAATAAGACTGGCAATTAAAATAGTTGTATGATAGTAATGACCTCAGCTGCCAGAATAAACATACAAAGCAAGTATTTTGGATGAAGGTAATACATTTCTGTGTATTGACAGCATCCTTCCGGAATCTCAGATGGCTTCAAGCCCTTTGCTAAAATAGAATTCTCCTTTTCAGCGAGTGGGCTGAGGTTCACCAAGACCAATCTAGGTTCAGTGATTCAATAAATGGCCTCACCGGACTCAGTATAATTTTACCCACAGCGATGCTTTGTTACAGTGAAAAGAATACAAAGCAAAATTAACAAAGGGAAAAGGAGCATGGGACGTAAGTATGGATGAAATCAGGCACCAAATTTCCAGAGTCTCCCATCTGAGGAGTCACAAAGGGCACACCTAATTTCTCCAGTATTGAGTTGTGACAACACATATGAGGTTTTTTGTTTTTTTTGTTTTGTTGTGTTTTGTTTTGTTTTTTGTTTGTTTGGTTTTTACCAGGGAAGCTCATCAGATGCTCAGCATCCAAGGTTTAAACTGGGGACTGGTCACATAGGCACATTCTGCCTAACATGTATCTAAATTCTAGAATCCCAGAAGGAAAGCAGGTGTTCAGCATAAACCGCATTATTTGCACAAACAATGAGCCACTCTTATCATTTAAAGAAAGCTTTATATCAGTGTACGAAACTTTATCAGCCGAGTCTCCAGGTGCAAGCCAAGGGCAACCTTGCAAGCAGGATTTTCTAAGGACAGGCGGTCTTGGGCTTGTTATGCTAACCCTTTTCTGCACAGAGGGTCTCCAGAAAAATGTTCTTTATAAGTAAAGAATATTGCCTTTTATTCTAAGTCTGAGATCCCGAGTGAGAGAGGCATCGTAATTTTTAAATAAATTCATTTATTTGATGTATGCTTGTGAAATGATGGAGACACTAAATCACAAAGCTGGCCTACGTGTAGACTAAGGCCCCAGGCAGAGAACAAATATCTGTAAAACCTCACATTTAAAAGTATAATGCAAGACATTCTTGCAAGTCTTGCAAAAGAGGGTGGCTCAAGTGAATTGGGGAAACATTAGCCTATCCCCATCTTAAATGTTTATGGAGTGGTGGTAGTACTACAGGGCTTAATGAGACCTGGATGTTCTTTTTCATCCTCTGGGCAACACATGAATCTCCCTGTAGAGGCCTGGGGAAAGGGAGGGACCACCCAGCAATGGTTGTGATACTGGGGCTCATGGATTTAATTTAGACAGAACAAAGATAGGTAATGTTTCTGAAAGCCTGAATTTTTCTGATGGCAAATCTACATCTGGTAGATTGAAGGAAATATCAGAGATATTACAGAAAAAGAACTGGCTTTGAAATAGACTAAAACCGAAAGATGGAAAAATGATGCTGGTAATATTTTTAATGAATATGGATGAATATATGATACTGTAAATTTATAATATAAATGTGTAATAAATTGGTATGATGGGATTCAAGGTTATCTGTTTCTTGTGTTTAGTAAGAATTACTAATTAAATGCAGTTTCAGGCATCTCACAGTAATCCAAGCAGATTGGATTTAAAAGAAAAGTTTTACATCTGAAAAAGCCAAACACCAATAGACATACAAATAAACACTAAAAATCAGAATCTCCATATTATACAGACTTAAAAAATAACCTTCCCAATGCTGTGACTGTTTTGTTTATAATTCACTCTGAAGTTGTTGGTAATGTTTGCCAAACTTTGTTGTAGAATCATTCTAGACCTTTCAAAACATGTTGTATTTTTTAATACAGAAGATTCTTATAATGTCGATTGGTTTAAATTTGCAGTCTGTGTCATGCTATATTTTTCATTTACTAGTATTTAGAAACACTAGATAGTGGTATACTTTATACAATATGAAAACTGCTGATTTTGTGGTTAAATCTGATTCTGTTGCTTAGATATTTCTGATACTCCCTACTTTTTGGAATCTTAATAGTTATAGCAATTACACTACAAAATGAAAAAAAAATCATTTCCTCCTGAGTGAAATAAAATAAGTGAATAAATAGTAAACAACTTACACTGGAATATCAGTTGTAAAATCTGATTTGCCCACATTTTTATGTGTCTAGACCTTAGAAAATTAATCATAAAATGACTGATTTTTTTCATGCGATATCTTCTTTCCAATTCTACCACATAGGATACTTTATTTTTTTATTTTTTATTTTTTTTATTCAGATACTTTATTTCAACTTTTATTAAACCAAATCCAAGAACTTTTCAATGCCTTACTAGAGGGTTGCCTCACAACTGAACCATCCTTTCTGGAGGGGAAGAAACCTTGGCTTCAGGTACATGACTGAAGTTTTGGCCATGTTCCATCATAAATGCTCCAACACCACCAGGGACAGGAGGCTCAGCGCGAGGACTTCTGCCCAACACACCCTACGAAAGGTGCTTCTTCAGCTCCTTCACCACCTCTTGAGGCTCAGGGAACTTGAGTTTGCGTGGGGGCCCCTTCTGAATCCCAGTCCAGAGCTCCACACTGCTGCCGTCCGGGCGCAGCAGCGTCACCTCGAAGCTGCCCCTCCGGGGCTTGGCAGGATTCACCTCCACCGGAAGCTCCGGGGTCTCCAGGCGCAGCGCCTGGCTCAGGGCCGCGGCGTTGCGCCCGTAGACGCGTCAGCTCGTGCAATGCTCGATCACGACGGTCGCGGCCTCCACTGCCTTCCGGCCGCCCACCGGCTTCTCCTGTTTCGCCGCCGCCGCGACCACCGCCACTTCGGCCTTCCGCTTTCTGCCCCGGGAAGCCATGGGCCTGGAGCCCGGCAGGGAGCCGAGCCGAGCCGGGCGCGAATAGGGGTCCGGCCAACGCCGCTCCGAGCTCCAAACCACAGGCCAGGAAGCCCGCCGCCGGGACAAAGCGTCTCCCTAGCTGCGCCCCGCATAGGATAATTTAAATGCTATTTACGAACATATTAAACAAATTTTGGATTTTCTTAAAATACTGTAGAGATTCTTACAGACATATGCTGTTGTCCAGTATCTCTCATACTCTTTCCCTGATATAAAATAGCTGTTGTTATTGTAATGAACTGTTACAACTGTTAACGAACTGTGATGGACTATTAATTAAGGAATTCAGCAATTCTGTATATTTCATTCCATAAATCTTTTCAGACATTCAGGAGAATGTCTACTGTACTTGAATACAATGAGTAATAAGTTTTAATATTTAAAAAAAAATGATTATACACTTTGTTTTCATATTACAAAGCTCTCATACAAAAATACTTCCTTTTACTGTTCCAAATACTCTGAATACTAGCAAATGCTTAATCTGTATGTTTTAATTTGTCAAGGAATAGCTTCTGCTCGCCCAGGTTTTATCGTTTGTATAGGGTTAAAATCCATTATTACTCAATAAATATTTATAGCTTTACTGGAATTATGCCATTATTCTCTTTCATCTAATGGGTGACGTCAAAAATAAAAAGGGATACAGAAGATAAATAATTAACAGAGGCTAAGCAATGATAAATAACAGGTGGTGTAAAATAAGTTTTTTAAAATTTATTTTTATTTTTAATTTTTTTTCAGCCTTATATCATGACCAAGAAAAGATTAGATTTTTGTGTTTTCCTTTTGCCAGGGACTCATGTGCTGAAGAATTACTCCTCTAAGATCAGAAAAAGGAAACAAAGGTATAAAAATATTACACAGATGTTGGAAACATTAAACAAACACTTAGGGCTGCCTGACAGTACTTCTGTTGCAATATTCTATTAAATGTGTTTCAGTGAAATCCTTTAGAGAAGTTTTTGCTCTGCCAACATCTCCTATTCAGGTTCCTGGAGAAATGAGATGTGGGTGGCAGTGACTAACTGAACTAGCAGCTACTGTTTACCAAACAAGTTTGGACAGATTATACTTATGATGGCCAAATGAAATCAAAACCATTGAATACAGTCAGAGTGAGACAATCTTAAGAGGGCAAATGAGTTTTATCTGACAGCATACTGAATAATCTGACTTATGAAATTTCATTGGCATTTGGTGGCCACCTACATAGTCAAGTGCTGAGTGAGGCTCTGGAGTTGCAAAGAGGGCTCAGTGACAGAGAATGACTATGCTTATCCTGGCGAGCACTGAGTAATGTACGGAAGTATCGAATCACTATATTGTACACCTGAAACTAATATAACAATGTATGTTAATTATATTGGAATTAAAATGAAAAAAACTAAAAAATTTAAAAAATGAAGGGTAAAAAATTCCCCAAATAATCGTTCTTAAAGAAATGAAGGCATGTGTATTTACAGGCTGTTTTAGAGAAAATGGTTATTCTATTTTCTTTTGCACCGACTCTTAAAAAGTTCATAGGTCTCTGAAATCTGCAGTGTACTGAACAGATGGATGAAAAGATATATGATTGAATTAGTAAATTACAGTGAGCCTTCTATAGCAGTGAGAGCAATACAGGATCTTCAGTTAATTTATCCTTTCTTCCTTTCCTCAAGGTCAAGGCAGTCTTTTTGCTATAAGGAACAATGATATGATTGCCTCACATTTATATAGCACTTTTTATTTGTCAAAGGATTTTTTTTTTCTGTTCTCAGAAAATCATTTTTTAGGAAAATAGAACAGGTAGGTTATTTTACCTTCTTCAGAGAATTGTATACGTATGCCCTGAACAAAATTTAAGGAAAAAGAGAGAAGAAAATGAGGAGCAAGTTGAGTATGGGAATTCAGTGATCATTTAAGACATTTTCATTACAGTTCAAAATTCATTGTGATTTTAATATTTTATTACTGCCACTGAAGGATACCCAAATCTCTAAAATTTTAAGTTTATTATCCACTTTTAAGCATTAATCAGAACACAGAAATAAATGATGAATTCAGTACAGAGGTCAGTGTCATGATTTTCAATCTTTCTTTTATTTTTATTTTTTTAAATAAATCTTTTTTTTTAGGTTTTATTTATTTGACAGAGAGAGACACAGCGAGAGGGGGAACACAGCAGGGGGAGTGGGAGAGGGAGAAGCAGGCTTCCCGCCGAGCAGGGAGCCCGATGTGGGACTCCATCCCAGAACCCTGGGATCATGACCTGAGCTGAAGGCAGACGCTTAACGACTGAGCCACCCAGGCGCCCCTCAATCTTTCTTTTAAATCTCCCACAAATCAGTGTTGTTTTCTTAAAATTTGCAAATGTAAGGTACATGTTATCATTGCTTACTTAATTAATGTTTTCTGAACATCATGTAGGTATTTTTTCTACAAAAGAAACTCAAAACACGGTGATACTTCATCACATTTTGAATTCAGTATACATGATGATATTCTCTGAATTCAGAAAATAACTCAAGGTAAAGTTCTGAACTGCAGAATTTGATATTTTGAAAAACAAAATTAATAAGAATTTCATGGAGTGATTTATTATAATACTCAATAATTCTATGTTACATATAACCAATGACCTGAATAAGTCCTAAATTTAACTAATGTAATTCAAAACTTTTTTTGGTGGGGAGGAGTAAAAGAACATGATGTGATTATTTTGAGAATTAGCTGGTTTCTTCTGGGCAAATTAAAATGCAAAGATCACACTCCTGCATATATTCTATTCTTGATGTGTCTGAAGAAAGAAACAGTTAATAAGATTTGCAAAACCTGGAAGAAAAGGGAATGATAAGAGATCAAAATGTAATCAATAAGAGTGATTTGCAAAGCTAACACAATCATCTAAATGCACCTAAATGCATGCTGTATAGGGAAAAAGGATCAAAGAGGGTGGGAAAATTTTGGAGTAAGGTACATATGGTTGCAAATAAGAAGTGTGCAAAATGAGTCTTCTAGAGCAACCCAGCTGTCACCAAGTTCATTTATGGAGGGATTAACTAATAGACGGTTCAATTTTAATTACATGGGCTATCATTGGGCTAGATGTCTTGAACTGCTGATCTGGTTTTTGTTCATCATCTCTCTGTGTCATCAGTCCTACAAAACTGCTTCTTTTTGTGATAGAATCATTAAAGATGGTGTGCAATGGGCAGATGATAAAATGGGCCACAGGTACCATCTCCCATTCAGTCTTGTCTTAAATACCTCAGCATGAACACAGTGGAGAACACACATTTCAAAAGAACGGTATTC
>NC_138373.1:128964597-128970189 GCF_054177405.1 Leptonychotes weddellii
TTTATATACTTCAACCTAAAATGATTATTTCCCAAATAGGAGAAGTTTCTAAAAAAACATAAGGCTCTATTTATCTATGAATGAATTATGTAATTGAAAAATGCATCTTATAATTAGAATAACATCAGCTTATAAACTATACAAAATATTAGAAGTTCTTGCTTGGGATGAAAATCTCCTTTATCAGTATCCCATACCTGTAAGCAGCAGATGAACCCCTACTCTTGCTTCTACTACATTTACCTGAACACTGCTTATGTCATTGCTGGGCTCCCCTCCCTCCAGTTTTTGCCAATCCTCATACCTCTTCACTTCTGGTACTGCAACTCCCTTACCAATCCTATACACCAGAGATTTACCAAAAGTGCCTCCTCTCTCTGCAGGGATTCGGGACGGAGGGCTGGAGAGAAAGGTTGATGGTATCCCAAGCTCTAGGAGCACTTACATGACATAATTCCAGAAAGTTTATTTATTTACTATATACCTGAAATAATAGCTATTCATTTAATTCTGAGTTCAGTTTCATAAGTAACTTAAGAACCTAATCACTGTAAATCACATTGTTTTTATGTAAAACTTTGCTCAGAATTCTAAATTGACTTGAAAAGACAAAAAAGGCACTGTAAACACTTGGAGAGCCTTATCTTTACCTCCAGGTAAGTTGCATTCAGGGGCTCATCACAAAACCACTTCCTTAATGTAGAATTTGTGCAAGAACATGGCACCTGTTCTGAATTTTCTTTATTTGTATTCTTTATCCAATCTGTGTAATTGTACTGGCCACAACACTGCAACTAGAAAAATAATTCTATGAATTGTACTATAAAATATTAAAAATGCAGTTAATTATGATTCCCATGCACAATAAAGTGGTTTTTGTGAAGAAAATTTATTATTCTCCATTGGAATGTAGTGAATTGCAAATATAAGCATAGTTTTGTTGGTTTAATCCATCACTTTGTTGCTACTATTGTTGATGTTAATCAGAACGAAAGACCTTTAAATATAAGTGGGCTATGTTTGGATGAAACTGTTAGATCTGAACTTAGCATAAAGGAACCCAGGATGGAAGGCATATCTGATTTACTGAAGCTACGAACTACGTTTGAACCAGAATACAGACGAGAGAATCACTGTAGCCATATCTTCCTCCTCACTCTAGCAGTTCTCTTTATATTTATCCCCAAAATGCTACCATATGTATTTAATATACATAAAGAGATTCAGGGTTCTTTTTATTCTCTTAGGATTAATGTAAGATGTTAACTTCCAATTTTGTATTGTGTGAAAAATGGCCACAGAGAACCAAAAAAAAATGATAAGGCAAATAGCCATAGAAATGATAAAACGTTTAAGAAATATCTCACTTCCAATCCTATAAAGTTGAATTGAAAGGATGTGAAAGAATCAACTTCTGTATTTGTCACCAAGACTATGAGACAAAATTGGAGTGGCTATTTCATTGTTTTCTAATCTTGTTATTAAAAGCTATCACATCAGTCCTGCCTATGACACAATATGTACCAACAATCTTGGAAATGAATGACTAAAATAATGCTTTAGAGTTTGGGTACTGAAAATGAGTTTGATCGAACCTATATGTACTATCTCAACTACACTCATGACTGGAACTATAAACTTGATTCTCATTAATAATAGTGATGTCATACATAGAACTGTTTTCCTGTTTATCAGTTTATGTCCATAGGAGGGTTTGATTCTCTGCCATCAGTCCTAATGCAATCTAAAAAAGCAATACATGTACATGTCACACATATATATCAGAGAAATAAAAGACGAGTGAAAGCATTTATAATTATATTTCAATTCTCCTAAAATGCCTTGCTGTTAATATATACACCAAAAATAATAACTATTTTTATGTGGGGCACCTAGTATAGTAGTTAAGAGTACAACATCTGGTGCTACATTTTCTGGAATTGAATCTTGGCTCTGCCACTTAATTAGCTGTGTGTCCCTGGGTAAGGTACTATCTATAAAATGAGGATAATAGTTCTTACTTTTTTGGGTTGGAAGGATTAAATGAGTTAATACAGGCAAAGCATTTACAAAAAGGTCTGGTGCTATGTCAATGCTTGCTATTTTCTTTATCAAGCATTTACGATCTTCCAGCTGCTGATCTATTCCTGTAAACCATCTGGGAGACAATATCCATTCCTGTACTCTGCCTAGCTATATTTGAACTGTAAAATAATAGCCTAATAATGTTAGCTAACAAGTATTAGTTGCTTACTATGTTCCAGTTCCAAGGCTTCCTATACATTTTATATACGACTTCATTGATTCCTGCCGATCAGAGGCAAGGATTATTCTGTCCGTTTTACTAATATGGAACTTGAAATTAATAGGGTTACTTGTCCAGGGTCAAAAGCTATGTGGCAAACCTGACATTCTGGCTCACATGGTAACCACCACGCTTCTCTGCTGCTAGCAAGGACTGTGCTCCCATAGGAGCAGTAGGGCAGAATACCACCAACACTTCTATAGGTGAAACCGGGTTAAAACGCACATCAATTAACCAAGAATAGGAGATATAAGTTACAAAAGGAGGATAAAACTCAAGATTTATAAGTGGGAACAGTACTATTAACCCAATTTTGGGGGGGGATAAATACAAGAACCTCTCAATCCTCTGCCCCTATCTCCTCCCCTTCCCTGTACCACCGACCCTACGGTGATCATAATTGACATTTAATATTTTAGTTTCTTGTTAATTTTTTCTTACTGTTTTCTGTAAAGCATTCAGAATAATCCATTTGGGTATATCTTCAGGCATGTCTTTAGATCCATACTCAGTAATGATTAAGTCAATTTTATCATGCCATACTTGGTGAACCTGTTAAAAATTGCATCAAAAGTCAAAATCTGAAATCTTATGGTATTTGTCCTTCTCTGACTGACTTATTTCACTTAGCATGATACTCTCTCACGCCATCCACATCACTGCAAATGGCAAGATTTCATTCTTTTTTATGGCTGAGCAATATTCCATTGTATATATAATACTAAGTTCTATACCTGAAACTAATATTACACTGTATATAAACTAACTGGAATTTATTTATTTATTTATTTATTTATTTATTTATTTATTTGACACAGAGAGAGAGCCAGCTAGAGAGGGAACACAAGCAGCAGGAGGAGAAGAGGGAGAAGCAGGCTCCTGGCTGAGTAGGAAGCCCGATGCAGGGCTCGATCCCGGGACCCTGGGATCATGACCCGAGCCGAAGGCAGATGCATAATGACTGAGCCACCCAGGCGCCCCTAAACTAACTGGAATTTAAATAAAAACTTGGAAAGAAAAAAGGTCAAAATCTGTGAGAAACTTTCCTTATGGTTCTTAATAAAAGAGTATTCTAGTCAGTTTGTTCCTTTCTGCTTATTCCTAAGTGTTTTCTTTTTCTTCTTTATAACTATTTTTAGCAATCTCAGTGAGTGCTAAGGCATTTGGTTTTTTGCATTGTAATCTATAGGAGGAATATATGAGACTTATTTTATGATTAGGGAGAAAGTTATGTGTTATTCGCCTGAATGTCTAAGGATTCTGCTTTTCTTCTTGGACCCTCAGAAAAAAATTGTAAAAAACTTTGAAATGGACCAAAAAAGATTACTGAGTATCTTTTCAATGGAAATTAGGCTTGTTTTAGCATAACTTTAGGGTCTTCTTATTCTATGGGGGTCTGTACCTTTCTCAGTTTTTAACTTACTTTACAACTTTAGTAAGTTGTAGGAAGCTATAGTTAGACAATTGATTCTTTGTCAGAGAAGTTACAAATGAATTTTTCCTAGTGGGGTGCAACTGGTATCTCCCCTACGAACCATGTTTTGTATATATTAAGAAATGGCCTTTAGGGGTGCCTGGGTGGCTCAGTTGGTTAAGTGGCTGCCTTTGGCTCAGGTCATGATCCCAGGGTCCTGGGATTGAGTCCTGCATCGGGCTCCCTGCTCAGCCGGAAGCCTGCTTCTCCCTCTGTCTGCCACTCTCCCTGCTTATGCTCTCTCTCTGTCTCCGTCTCTGTCTCTGTCTCTCTCTCTCTGACAAAAGTAAATAAAATCTTAAAAAAAAAAAAAAAAGAAATGGCCTTTATAACTGTCTTTTCTTTGGACTCTTCTCTGAACTGGTTTTCATTTCTTACCAGTTCCCACATTAATAAACATGTTAAATAAAATCATTGACCTGTGCCTACTGTATATTTATACAAGAATTATGATTTTTAATTGAAAAAAATTATCCTTTCAAAATACTATAACAAAAAACAATCAGATTTGAAAGTTTGGGGGGAAACTACTATTTCAAAATCTAGATATTGCAGAGGTAAATTTTAATAGTAACTTACTTAAATATTTAAAAGTTTATATGACTTTCATAACTAAGGTAAAAGGTAGAAAGAATGGATAGTATTCCCATTTTATGAACAAGGAGATAAATACTCAGAGAATTTAGTTATTTGCTTTGTTTACATGAATCATGATGAGGAGCTGAGACTTCTAAATATGGTTCATTTGGGGGCGCCTGGGTGGCTCAGTTGGTTAAGAGACTGCCTTCGGCTCAGGTCATGATCCTGGAGTCCCTGGATCGAGTCCCGCATCGGGCTCCCTGCTCAGCAGGAAGTCTGCTTCTCCCTCTGACCCTCCCCCCTCTCATGTGCTCTCTCTCATTCTCTCTCTCTCAAATAAATAAATAAAATCTTTAAAAAAAAATAAATAAATATGGTTCATTTGAATTCTAGTCTATTGATTTGTCATTATATTATGCTGCCTTTGAATAATGAAAATGAAATTCCTGGTGGGAATACTACAACAATTAAACCATGTGTACAAGTTAAACTCTTACACAGTTACTTATATATCTATGCTTTAATGCATTTAAGATTAGAATAATGTAAAGTGTTACTTAGATCTCTAAGTTATTGATTGAGCTTATTCTCCAAGTTAATTTTTATTTAGAATAGAAAATGTTTTTCCATTTTATATTGTTGTGGGTAAGGGCAGACTTATGTCCTTATTTATCCTCTAAAGCATTATTTGGGAGATTCAGAGTGCACATAAATCACATCTTAGTACATAAGGGTATCGTATATAATCTCTGTGGGTACTATATAAATAAAATTCCCTCACACATATTTATTTTGACAAACATCCACTGAAGCCCTAGTGTACCTCCAACGCCGTTGGGTGCTGTAAGTGGCATAAAAGATTAAGGGCTCCTAAGAGCTTAATCTAATACGAATGTAGAAGAAAAATCGATGTAAACAAAGCTGTTAGCTCTAGATTCAGTTAATAAGTGTTTGAGTCCAGGCTCTATCATTTGGCCATGATATATTTTAGCAAGCATTTCTCCTCTCAAAGCCTGAGTTTCCTGTTCTAGAAAGTAAGACTAACAGTGCAACTCTGGGGGTTGTTGTGAGGATCAAAACTATATTGTCCATTGGCGCGAGCCAAGCTACTCATGCTGTTTGACAAAGTCCAAGTATGGGGGACGATCCTGAAAACAGGAGACTCCACAGCTGGCTCCTGCTATTCTCTTTCATTTTGTTTATGGCAATCTTTATAATTGTGGGAATATTTCTC
>NC_138373.1:128970289-128999438 GCF_054177405.1 Leptonychotes weddellii
CTTTGCGTACTGTTTTTTAGTTTTAGCGAAAGCCAATAAGCAGAAATCAATAAAGGTCATGTTAATCATTACAAAGGAAAAATGAAAGAAGGTTATGGCTGTAATCCAGAAAATGATCTAAGATTTGGAAAAACAAAAATATCCTAACATATAAATAAAGTTCCTCCGAGGCTGTCAGGAGGAGATGCTTGCAACCTGACCCTGTGTGTCTCCTCATTCGCCGACGCCCTCCTTTCCTACGAGAGACCCACCCCGGCTGGAGCTGGACTCCGGCAGTCCATAAAGTGGTTATCACAGTTTCTGGCACATGGTAATTATTCTCAAATGGTCTTTCTGATTCTTAAGTAGAGCTGAGTATGTGAATAATACTTAAGTGAGTATGGACAACACTGATAAACTAAATTTATGTGCTAAGGATCCTGAAGTGTTATATTCAAGTTGTATCACCAGATCCCAAAGTCAGCTAGGATGTAGTGCTTTGCCACAAAAACAGCTTTACAGAACTCACATGCTGTACACACACACACACACACACACACACACACACAAGAAGAAAGTTTAGCGCTAAATGTCAGTTCATTTACAAGAAGTCCTGGGTGATTAGATATCCAGGATAGATGCCCAGCACAGGAGAGCAAATGAAGTAGGAGGGCAGTGGTGTTATGTAGGAAAGATTTTATTGGGGTTTGGTTGTTGCTTAGGATTCTACATTGAGAGAGAATTTGAAGGCCAGGAAACACAGGAATAAATCAGGGGCTCCTTTGGAAATTAATTAAGGAAAGGAAGAGAGCTCTTAAGTAGCTACTGCATTACAGGAACTTTTCAAGTTGTCAGTTCATAGTCACTCTCTAAGGGAGGTAGGAATGAACCATACTGTACAGATGAAGACATAGGCTCAGGGCTCTGAAGTAGCTTGTTGAGCGCTAGTCATCTGCAGATCTGTACGACTTCTAGTCCATGCTCTTTTCCTGCAGGACAATCTCCCTCGACACAAAGATAGATCGCGACTGCACTGAAACAATGAATTTCTTTAAAAATTGAAAGTAATCATTGATCTCAATAGTTAAGTTTTGTTTCCAAAAGATTTTTTTCAGATAACTTATTATGTGTTTTTTTAACTTAATTTGATAAATATAAATCCTGTGATTAATTATATCACTCATGGTCCTACCTATGCAAAATACATGAATTATTCAGTTCATCTCATTTATTTATTAATTTATTGTTATTTTACAGATTTTTTTTATTTATTTGAGGGGGTGGGCAGGGAGAGAATCTTTATTTTTTTTAATTTTTTAAGAAAGATTTTATTTATTTATTTGAGAGAGAGACTGAGAGAGCTAGAGCACGAGAGAGGGGAGGATCAAAGGGAGAAGAAGACTCTCCGCTGAGCAGGAAGCCCAATGCAGGACTCGGTCCCAGGACTCCAGGATCATGACCTGAGCTGAAGGCAGTTGCTTAACCAACTGAGCCACCCAGGGGCCCGGGAGAGAATCTTTAAACAGACTCCCACTCAGTGGGAAGCCTGATGTGAGGCTTGATCTAACAACCCATGATCATGACCTGAGCTGAAACCAAGAGTTGGATGCTTAACCAACTGAGCCACCCAGGCACCAGGTGCCCTCAGTTCATCTCATTTAAATAAAATCACAAAATTTCAAATTTGTACAAGTCTAAAGGTGTTTCTTTCCAAAAAATAGAATATAGTCAGCCTATATAGAAAAATAGAATTGGGTCAGTCATGGTAGTCACAGTTGGCTGGGGGGCCAATTTTGGATTCCCTACTCTTAGTATCATCTCCTCTTCCCTCATGTTCTTTGTTATTTACATTTACATTTTTCTCAATCTTCTGCTGAGCTGAAGACAAATTTCCCTAGCCCACCTTTCCGATCTGACCCCTGGCCCTTTCCTTATAGAATTCTATAGTACTTCCAATGAATCTCCGCCCCCCCCCAAAGCCATTTACCTTTTGCTCTTAATATAGGCTCATAGGCCTCAATAATTTTAGATACTCAATTTTCTTTAGATTTCAAATAAAGGGATGATCTTTCCATACCTCCTTTTTCTTTATGAAGATGAATGTTGAAAGTACAACCTGAACACCAAAGACCCACATTAACAGTGCTGTGTACTGAAACAAAAGAAAAACAGAGATGGCAACTATGTTTCTAATATGTATCTTAGATACTTCAGTGATGGGAAAATGCATATCATAGGAAATACAAAGTCTTAAAATACACACAGGTATTGATGGTTCCCTGCCCTCATATACATGAGTGAAGTTATTCAAACAAAAAGGCAAAGAAAAAAATTCACTGAGCATTTGGATAAGAATTAAGAAAGAAGTGATCGTGTTCAGTGAGCATGCTATAGACCACTTGCTCTACAAAGTTGTTGATGATTTTCCTTCATTCAGATCCAAAAACTGTTATAGAGAGTAACTCACTTATCTGGACCTCCACTTAACACGCCAGTCCACTAATACTAGAAAACTCACTGAACTGTGACCTACTACACAAACCCATCAGGTGCAAAGTAACAACAATAACAAACCCCCAGAAAATACAAAATCATCTGCTATAATAAAATTAAGTCTGTAGGTACATTTAAACTCTTGCTTTGAAAACTGAAAATACTTCCATCCAAAGCCAAGTGAAATCATTTTCACACTTATGTAACTATATTTTTTAAACTTACAGCCACTGCAATTTTCTTCATCACAGGAGCACACAGTAATACACATTATCTAGAATTCATAATGATTTTTAAAAATTAGCAGTCTGAATATTTTACTAAAATATAAGAATGACTTACTGTTAGTATTCTTAATTGCACATATTTTAAACATTAGTACTTTAAAACAGTCAGTTAAAATTTGTTTGATTGATATAAATTATATTTCCTATTTTCAGAGACAAACATTTCAGAGACAAAAATATGGTGTTTAGATCTGTTTAGAAGTTTAGATTTCTAATACTTCTATATACGTTATCTCACTTAACCTTCACTAGAAGGAGATTGGTAGAAGCAGGAAAAATTGTGTAAAACAATAAAAAAATATTACTGAGTTTCTTTTTAATGGCAAGCTGGTTGTGGTCTAATGGACTTTCCCAGGTTTCTGACCTTATGAGAATATGCAATATTACCTTTGACTAAACTAGTATTCAACTCTGTACAGAATCCTGATAGTAATACAAAAGTTCCCTGTCCATAGCAATGCAAAATGATTCCTATTAATGGAAAGGCAAATGAATACAGTCTATAGAGAATTAAATCTCCACAAATCTAATTCTCCTTCAACCAGTTGTTACTTCTTACAGTTCCCTTACTGAGTAATTATTATTTATTTATTCAAAGATTTATTTATTTATTTGACAGAGAAAGAGGGCACAAGTAGGCAGAGTGGCAGGAAGAGGGAGAGGGAAAAGCAGGCTCCCCGCTGAGCAGGGACTCAATCCCAGGACCCTGGATTCATGACCTGAGCCGAAGGCAGATGCTTAACCGACTGAGCCACCCAGGCACTCCTGATTAATTATTTAAATAAAGTTTCTGACACATGGTCATTGACACAAATGTTAAGTCATGATTTTTACCTTTGAAGATTCCCTTTTAACAGTAGTTAGATGTCTATTGTAATAAGAAAAATTCAGTGTATTTATGTGTTATTAGCACTTACAGAGTACTGTGAGATACTGCCCAAGAACTTTTAAAAAAGGGAAGTAAACTGTCCCGAAGGGGCACGTGGGTGGCTCCATCGGTTAAGTGTCTGCCTTCAGCTCAGGTCATGATCTCAGAGTCCTGGGTCCTGGGATAGAGCTGGTAGACACTTAACAGAGTTGAATACTAGCTTAGTCAAAAGGTTCCCTGCCCAATGGGGAGCCTGCTTCTCCCTCTCCCTCTGCCCGCCCCCATGCTCATGCTCTCTCCCTCTCTCTCTTTTTCTCTCAAAAAAAGAAAATCTTAAAAAAAAAAAAATACCCCCCCTCCCCACACAAAAACTCTCCTGAAGAGTTAGACTGTGAAACTATAATATCTATTCAACTGGAGTTGGGGTATGCAAAATCACCTTTAAGCCAAAGAATAGTGCTTAGGCCTATAAAATTTGCCCGTAATTTGACTGCATAAATTAACATCGTTAAAGGAAAAATGTATCTATCAGAAAAGTACTGGTAAATTCAGAGGAGAATAGGGAAAGTGGCCTGATGGCAAAAAGTAGCAGTTCCCTTCCTTGGAGCATCCAGACAAGAGTGTGGTGTCTCGGCTTCAGGACCTAGTATTATGCACATTCCTTATGATGGGGTCTGTCAGGCTTCTCGGTCACAGCCCATAAATACTTGAATCCCATAAGGCAGAAAGTTAGAAGATGTCTGGTTTTCTCCCTCTAATTTCCCCTTTCCTTACTGCCCCCCCCTTCTTATACTAGTATCAGGCTCTGTGCCTTCTTTGCCTAAATGGAAATGTATGGCAAGGAGAAAATCACAATGTTCCTGTAAGCCATTTCTGTCCTGGTTTCCAGATCCAAAATTAGAAGCCCAATGAGAAAATTATGCTCAATGTCCTGGAAGAAGAGAAAGGTGGGATTTGAGAAGAGACAGTGAGATCTCGTTTTAGACTAGAAAGAGTCTGAGCCTGACTGTGGAGCCCTGCGCATTCCCAGAGCAACAGAGTCACGCATTGGGCTTCCTGGCGTTCCCCTGGTGAGTGGTAAGACCCCAGAGGGAAAAGGAAGTGTGGTTTCCAGCTTTGCCTAAAAAGCCTCTGCCAGGGGAAATATTCAAATAATAAGAGGTACCGATTATTGGGTAGCAACTGATCCCTGTGTCAGGCGTTAACCCTTTAATTGCTGTGTCATTGGGAGGGTGAATGTTTCAGGGGAAGGATACTGCGGAGAAGGAGCTGAGGTCATGGCTATCTACCAGTGCTTCACAAAAGGTTTCACTGATATACTGTATGATATCCTGGATGATATACCACATAAGAGCAGCTTTGCCTTTGCTACCCTAGGCCATTCAAACAGCAGAATGAGTAGACCGGAAGGGATCATGTGAGCTGGGAAAGTGAGAGTTTTCATGGTGACCAGCGCAGATTGATAACCAGTGTCCAGAGTGACCATCGAGACTTTCATTGTTACATAAAACCTAAGTCTTTCCGCCTTCTTCCTGGTAAGAGACACAATGTCTGCAGTTGAATTTCATATTTGTTGGACAAGAGAGTGCCTGTGAATTAAAACTGATTTGATTTAAAGAAAATGTTAAAAAGCTGTATTTCATCTGAGTCTGTGGATTGTGATCCAGACCTGCCACATGTATGGTAAATGGCTCATGTTCATGTCTATAATCCTAATTATAATTTATCTTTTCACGTTACATGGCTAGGGAGACAGTGTGCTAGCCAGATGCCAGGGTCTGGCCCTCTCAGCAGTTCTATTTCTCTTTGTTAAATAATAAATTGTGATCTCAGTTATAAGCTAAGCTTCCTACATGGCATTCCCACAGGGAGAAAATGTGCTGAGTATAGGATATGTTTTCTTTTCCTTGCTAAGCCACATTGCTTGTTGACTTTAATAGTTTATTTGGATTTTAGTCTTCAGATTCTTAATTTTGGTTAATTGTAGTTTACACTAGGAGATGAATTTCTGTTGACTCTGCTGAAAAATAATATCTAAGTGTGTAAATGCAGAGATCCAGATTTGATCCATGGAAAACTCACCAAGAACATTCTACCTAGAAGTTTCTTGAGAGGGAGTGCTTCATGTACCTTATTCCCTAGGGCACACTATACTGCAATGTTATGACGTAAATCATTATTGCTCATTTGTGTGACATAGACACTCAAAATCAAAGATACAGAATAGTTCAGACTATTAAGATGAAATACATACCAGAAGTAGGAGCCATCTGATTTCACTGTGAATTCCCAAATAACCCAAGAGACAAAGAAGAACAATAGCAGATCCAGTTCCAATCAAAATGTGACAAATATATACTATCAAGTGATTATTTTCATCTGTGGAAACCACAAAATAAATTATTATTAGGTGATGTTGTATTTTATTTAATAATATATGCAGTAACCTAAGATTTCCCTAAGCAGTGGCTGCCAAACCAGTAGGATTCTCTGTCTCTCTTTTTTAAACTTCATTCTGGCACCCTCTTACTTAGTCTTGGCAACAACTTTTCTTCCATTAATGACATGATAGAAAATTTCTTCAATCTCAAAAGATGTCTTTCTTTTACCTTATCTTCATCGTCTTCTATGAAGGTAGAAATTTTTTTTTCCTGGGGTGAATTCTTCTATGTTTAATGAACATCCAAACATTTATGAATTTATTCATACAAATTTTAGGGGCATCTAACATGTGTGGGTTAAGTTTCTCTTACATGAAAGTCTGAGTTTATTGGTAATATGACCCCATTAAAACTATATTTTATTCTCTCTCCATCTAGACTGAGCTCTCTGCTAGAGACTATATATATTTATGTAGTCAACAGACTAATTGTTAAATGTTTAGTGTTATGACACAGACTGTAGAACACTAAATGCCTAACAAATATTTGTCAAAAAAAAAAAGAAGAAGAAGAAGAAGAAGTAAATTAAATATGCCATAGGTTTTATGGGAGAACAGTGCAGGCAGTGGTGTCCTGGAAGCCAGCTTGTTCTGGCTCATAAACGCCAACTGTTATATTTTCACAAAATTCGTAAGCCAACCCAATTCATGTTGGCACTGTGAAATCAGCCATTGTGGCATTACGTCTTTAAACCACAGAAATCAGTAGATACCATAAATCAAGACTTTCTATCCCAGAGCCAGTTGTTAAACGTTTACCAGCATGCCCCCTGGGTACAGGAGACCCTAAGCCCGTAGGGGGAGGAGGCTGGAGAGTGTAGGTAGGCAAGATTGCTGGCGAAGGCAACACTGTGCTTGGGCTTTAATGAGGACTGAAAAGATCTCGGTTGGAATGACAGAGGCATTCTGAGACACGGCACAGTATGTGTTGGATATTCAGCTTTGCTGGCACTTAGGGTTTGAAGCAGGTGAAACCGGGCAGGTTTGCAGGGGACAAATTATGCACATTTTGTAGGCTCTTATCCAGTCTTCCTCATTGGAGTTAAGCTCCGCGAGGACAAAATCCGTCTTTCTTGTACAGTACAGTATCCTCAGCTCACGGGATTGCGCCTAACATGTAGAACAGACTCTGTAAATATTTGTCCTATGAATAAATAATTGCAGTGGGGAACCAGAAAAAAGCTTTTCGTGTTCTATGGGTAGATTTTCATCTTAAATTATTTCAGTGGCATTTGGAAGATGGCTGAGAAAAGAGATCAGAATACGAGGCTGTTGGAGGTTATTACTGGGGCAGAGGGAAGGAAGATGGGGCTCTTAGGTGGCCTGGTGTTATTACAAATGGAGAGGGGAAGGCAGAATCATTTTTAAGAAGAGGTAAGTTCGTTGGAAGTTGCACATAAAAGAGAGGGGAGGAACCAACCACTTTCTTGCCACAAACTGGTTATTTTCAGTTCCATGTCTTAAAACCTTAACCGAGATTTCACTAAATGTTTAAATACATAATTTTAAAAAAAGAAACAGAACTTAAAGGATAAGTTTCTGACTGTCTGTTTAGGATATATTTTTTTGCATAAGGCAAGTACGTTAAGGTTAATGAGAATTATCTTTCAATTCCACAATGGAGGGAAAGAAAAAAGAAAAGACTTTTGCTCTACCTTAACTACTACATTATTAAAGTAGATCCTGTATGGGAAGTGCTTAGCCCAATGCCTGGCACATAATCAACACTAAATAAGTGGAAGCTACCATTGCCATTCTTCTGGGGAAGGAAAGGAAAGAAGAAAGGCTGTCGTAAGATCTCCACACACCCATGTACTCTGAGCAAACCACTAATGCACTCAGACAGCACAAACACTTTACCATAAGCAAAGTATATAAACAGAAGAGAATAAAGATACCAGGCACTTAGGTGTAGCTGAAGTTTAACTAAATTATTCAATACTTTGTAGTACTTTATTACCTATTAAATCTTTTTATTTAGCTTTTGTTTTCCTACAAATGTGTTTTTTCTTACTTGAAGTCCACTAAGAAATGTTTGTTCTACAGTATGCATGCTTTTTGTCATATATTTAATGATAACAGTGCTGTCTAATAGAGCTTACTGAGTAGTGGAAAGAATCTAAATCTGCACTGCCTAGTAAGATAGCCAACACCCAATAGCCCCTTATGGCTACTGAGCACTTGAAATATGGCTTCCTTCCCAACCACCAAGGATATGTATACGAAAATAACACTTAGGATATTAAACTTCAGTCCATAGTGAGCACAGCATACCACAAAATGGTAAAACGAAGGGTTTTTAAATTTAGTTAAACGCATTCAACTATTTCATTTATATTTGGATAATATTATATTTTATTTGTAACATGTAATGGGGAGAGTAATTGAGTTTTAAAAGAAATGATTTAACTTGAGCACTACATTGGTCTCCACTATCTTTTCATCCAGAGTGTATTAGAACAACACACAATCTTCCATTCTTGGACAATACTTAATGAATTTTGGAGAAATACTGCCACCTGCTGAATATATTATGTATGCAGTTATTTAAAATGGAATGCCTGGCTTCACTCAGGGAGCAAAAGAAAAATAGATACATACCCAAAGCTGTGAAAAAATTATTTCTATCCAATAAGAACCATGCACCAAATCCCATGAGTAAAAGTCCAAGAACCTACAGAAAAAACAGTCAGTGTTTATATTCGCTAATAAAAACGCATTATATTTTCTTTACGAAATAATTATAAAGAATCTTACCAAGAAGGCTCCATTAATGAGATTAAGAAAGTATTTAAAAATTAACATTTTGTTTTTTCTTAACATTCTTTTTCTCCCTGGATATTGGTGTTTCTGAAAAGATAACCACAACTTTTACTATAAATAGTCACCACAGTAACAACTTTAAATAATTCTGCCTGCTCATGTCATTTATTTGCACATTTTTCTTCTGATACCAGTTGTCAATATAGCATTCCCCTCCACCCTCCCGAATATGAGGACATGTTGAAGATATCTTGAAACTGGGCCTGTCTTCTCCATCTGCACTAGGCAGTTGAGACCAAGAAGGCATTTGAGTAACATGCCAATAGCCACCTTACAAAACTTCTTGCAGTTTTCAGAAAGTAAAATACTTTGTTTCCAGTCTTAACACACCTTGTTCTCCTTGCTGGAAAGCTTTCCCTCACCTCTGCCTGTCCCTCCTGTTTCCCAAAATAATGTTGACTCTTCGTTGAGTTCTCACCTTGGAAGCCTTTGCCTAACCTCAATTTGTTGCCCTTCTATTTTCTCTTTACTTGTCTTTTCTTCCCATGTAGACTCTGAGGTCTATTAGTGGAGAGAGTAGGTCTTGTGTACCATTATAATCCCAGACTGTAGCACAGAGTAGCTACTCAATAGATACTTGTTGAATTAATAAATGAGTAGATGAATCAGATTATTTAATTAGTGAGTAATTTAGTTTGGTATATAATGGAAGGGAACAAACCTTAACTTAAGGTTGTGTTAAACATTATTTAATTTAGTTTCCTAAACTTTTATGGGAAAGTCAACACTTAGATCATTGGTGTTTGGTGCTTTATTAGAAATGAAGGTTTTAAATTTTCTTGGGCATGTTTCTGGGTTTTCCCTTTCCTTCATTGTTTCAGTTCTAGCTAGTACCGTATTTTACAAAGTATTGTAGTTTATAGTGTTTTAATCTTGCAGTGCGTAATTGACATGATGAAACCAGATTTAATAAGATCAATTTGAAGCTATTTGTCTCTACTTGGGAAGATCTGTTTGTTGAACCGAAGGATGCCCTGGAAAGGGGAGAAATAAGAGATGTCTAGATTAGAGTCTATGCACTGCCCCTCCCTACTCTGACCCAAGGCCACATTCCTCCCTGAAATGCCAGGGTTCTCCTTCCCAGCTGAAGGAGTCTCTCCAGGCTTTGTCTTCCACCCTCTGCTTTGAAGTCCCCTCCTGCCATTTGGTTTCTCCAGTTTCTGTCCTCCATTCTTATTCTTAGATTCCTCCAGTGTCTGGCCTGTTTGGATGGAACAATCAGTTAGAAAGACTGCCTGATTTTTATTTCAGTTTCTCCCTAAGAGGCTGTAGATACATAATTTTGGCTTCAATTCCATTTACTTCAGCTGATGAGAAAGTTGTGATCCTCTCCTATAGCCTAAACAAGTTGTCAGAGCCAAAGTCCTGGGCCTCTGTGAACAAGAATGAGAAAGTAATGTACAAGAACACTGCAGGAACTCTGGTGGGAACTATTGAGAGGCATAGACTTGACTGTTGAGTTGGTAATAATTAGCACATTAGAATTGGGGCTAACATGCTTTATCAAAGGATCCACAAACAAAAATAAATTGAAGCTTATTTCTCTTTCAGTCCAAGGTGGGTAACTGGTTCTCTTCTAGATCATCTTAGGAACTTGGGGCTTGCTTCAGCCTGTTCCGTATCTGGCTCCCAAATTTCCTCACAGTGTCATCTTGTATAGCCAGCAGAAAGGAAAGGAGGATGAGTAAACTCGGGCAAGCATCTTTTAAGCCAGTGAGGTGAAAGTTGCCCACTTCTCTTCTGCTCATATTCCATCGGCACATACTAAGTCACACAGCAGGTCTCAGCCCAAGGTGGAATCAGCTATGTGCCCAAGAGGAAGGAAAGAAGTGACTTAGGGTGAGGAGAGCCAAACAAAATACCCAACAGTTAGGAAAGGGCATTGTAAGAGATAATTAGAGGGAGAAAAAGAGTGCTTGGATACAGTTTCAATATGTCTTATTATGGAAAAGAAATAATTATCATCAGAAGGATTCCTGTAGGATGGAAAAATTAAAAAAAAATGATAATCACGGACAAAAAACATATACTTCATGTTTATTTTTTTGTTTTTAAAAATGTTTTATTTATTTGTTTGTGAGGGAGATAGAGAGAGAGCACACAAGCTGGACGAGCAGCAGGCAGAGGGAGAAGCAGGATACCCGCTGAGCAAGGAGCCTGACGTGGGACTTGATCACATGACCCTGGGATCATGACCTGAGTCGAAGTTAACCGACTGAGCTACCCAGGTGTCCCTCATATATTTCATGTTTAATAAATGAGTTTGAATGGGTAGAAGATATCTTTGTGGTTAAGCACTGGAAATGGAGTGCAGGTAAATAGCATAAGTTATGCAGATTTGGGAATTATCCACGAGGAGCTACTGTCATGGAAAAGAATGAAAGAGGAGATTGACTGCAGATAAAAGTAAGCAGATGCTTGATAGTAAAGAATGACATAATTAGGAATTTGAATTTTTTAATGCAGACTTTTACAAAATGAGGATGTAATCAAAGCATGATCTCATGGAAATCAGTAGAGAAATAATTTTCTAAAATAGTGTTGCATGATATAGAGGTCAAAAAGGGTAAGAATTCAATACTCTCAAAACCAGCCAACTTGGTAAGAAAGCTGTTCATGATAACTTCAAAACAGCAGCGTTTTAGTCCATTTGAGCTGCTATACCAAAATACCACAGACTAGAATGCTTATAAACAACAGAAATGGGGAGTCTGGGTAGCTCAGTCAGTTAAGTGTCTGGTCATGATCCCAGGGTCCTGGGATTGAGCCCCACATCAGGCTTCCTGCTCAGCGGGGAGTCTGCTTCTCCCTCTGCCTGCTGCTCCCCCTGCTTGTGCTGTCTCTCTCTCTCTGTCAAATAAATAAATAAAAACAGCAGAAATTTATGTCTCACAGTTCTGGAGGCTAGAAGTCTTAAATCAGGGTGCCAGCATGCGTGGGGGAGAGCCCTCTTCCAGGCTTCAAACTTCCTCTTGTATCTTCCTGTGATGACAGGGGCTAAGGAGCTCTGTGGGATCTCATTTATAAGAGCACTAATCCCATGCATGTGGGATCCCCCAATGACCTAACCACCCCCAAAAGGTCCCATCTTCTAATACCATCACATTGGGTATAAGGATTCCAACATGTGAAGTAATTTGAGGTAATACAAACATTCAGACCATAGCAAGAAGTTCAGGTTAAAGAGTTGGAACACAACAAACAGGGTGTCTAAGCAACAAGTTAAGAAAGTCCACAGCCATATTTGCACAGAATGAGAAGAGGAGATGGTCATGTGCTGATCCTTCCAGTCACAAGCACCACATACTGGAAACAACATCAATGAAAAGAAAGAGGTGCTAACAGAAAGATACACAATAAGTTAGTGCAGTTTCTATTTAAATATTTGTAGTGTGGAAGAACAAGTTTTGTCTTGGATTGTTGTTGTTGTTTTTGCTATAGACAAAGAATTTGTTTTTAACAATCAAATAAGGTCCTGGTGGCATTTCTTTTGTTCATTTCCTGATTAGGTAATTAATGGTCCAATAACAGAGATATTTTTAATAGTATAAATGATATAAGAAAGGACAATTTACAATAATTTACCTATTCACAGGTGTCGTTTTTCACTAGATAATAATAGCCTAATTATTTTTTGTTATCGTTTGTAAATTCCTTCTAACTGCCAGGAGATGGGAGCACAAAAATGAATAAGTAGTGTACAAGGAGTCAAGTATTAAAACCTGTGGTCCACTCTGAATTATGTGTTGGGGATGTGGGGACAAGGAATAAAGGGAACTGGGAAGTTTCAGAGAGAAGACAAATTTGAGATAATTCTTGAAGGTTGATAAGAAGGTCCCAGTCAGATAAAAATGGGGTAGACATAGGAAGATTTCACGACAGATGGAACACTGTGCTTACAAGCTTTATAGTGAAGGGCATGGGGGCAAGGGTCAGAGTGGCAAGAGGTGAAAAATAAGGCTAGAGAAGTAGACTCAGTAAAGATTGTGAAAGATCAGGTATGTTTTGCTAAGAATTTGCTTTTAATCTTCTGCAGGTAGTGGAGAATCATATTTCTGTCATCAGCGTGGAAGTCAAATTAGAAAAGAAACCTATGACAGGGAGCTACTTTGCAAAGCTAATGTATTAGTTCATAACAAATGATGTCGTCTAAACTACAAGATAGTTATGGGGATGGAGAACAGTACCAGGATATGAGAGACACAGTAGGAATTAGAATTGTCAGCAATGGGATGTTAGAAAGAAACCAAAATAAAACTTGAACTCAGGTCTATAGAGCTTAACTACTTGGGCTATTAAGATTATGCCATATTCTACAATATGTCATTTACACTGGTTGCCTTGACCATCAAAGTTTTGCAGATTAGGTACTCTTGTGCTATTATCCCCAGTATTACCAATGACAAAAGAGATTCAGGAAGGTAAAATAGTGTTCTTGAGTTCACCTAGTTAACACGTGGCAGGGCTGACATTCAAATCCTTAGATATAAACCACTTTCTTGCTACTCTTCCCAAGGCTTTAATGTCATCACCTGTAAATGTAGATTAGAACACACACCTCAAAGGGATACTGTGAAAATTGAATGAGATTATGTTTGGAAGGCACTTAGTCCAGCACCCGGCTAAATGTTACATATTAATCTTGTGATAGTATAGTAATCATACACAAGGGAGGAGCACATGAGGTTGGGAAAGGGATGGGAACTGTAGGAAAGTGATGGACTCAAGTCGGCCATCATGTGAGCTGCAGAGAGCACAAAAAGGGTTAGAGAAGGACCTTGAGAGTTTGGGACAGTCTTTAAATGGAAAAAGAAAAGCAGAGGTCTAAGAATCCAACACTGTAGGTCACATATTAAAAATATTATTATGCAATAGTCATCCTCAAGAAAATAAAACAAACATCTGCTAGGCAGCTATTTGAGCTTCACAGTGATATTCTGGGATATTTAAATTTTATCACTGCTATATAAAAAATAAGACAACTGTTGCACAATGTTTTTTAAATTAAAGTCATCTCACCACTCGACTAACATTTTCTTTCTTTCTTTTTTTTTTAAAGATTTTATTTATTTGACAGTGAGAGATACAGCGAGAGAGGGAACACAAGCAGGGGGAGCGGGAGAGGAAGAAGCAGGCTTCCTGCTGAGCAGGGAGCCCGATGCGGGGCTCGATCCCAGGACCCCGGGATCATGACCTGAGCCGAAGGCAGACGCTTAACGACTGAGCCACCCAGGCGCCCCTCGACTAACATTTTCAAAGAAATCTTATTCTTGTCAGATGTCAGAGGAACAAACTGTTATCTTTCATCCTTTCATGTCCTCAATAAATATTACGTGCTCTCTAAGGGAACTATATTGTGTTAGGTCAATAGGCTATAAACCAATCAGACCTGCAGATAATTTTCAAAATAAGGTCAAAATTTAATGAAAAGAGGGGCGCCTGGGTGGCTCAATCAGTTAAGCATCTGCCTTCAGCTCAGGTCATGATCCTGGGGTCCTGGGATGGAGTTCTTGCATCGGGCTCCCTGCTTTTCTGGGAGCCTGCTTCTCCCTCTGCCTCTGCCTCTCTCTCTCTCTCTGTGTCTATCATGAATATATAAAGAAAATCTTTAAAAAATTTAATGAAAAGAGAAATACTTATTAAAAGAAAAAAAACCCTACTCAGGTTAAAAGGTTATGGACAAACTGACATACTCAATTTTAGGTTATAATATCTAGGAAGATTTCAATTAAATAAATTTATGCTAAATGCTGCAGACTTAAACAAAAGTTTCAAGTTAAATTGACATAATCTGTAACTATATGAGACAATTGTTGTATTGTATTTTGTTCCTTATTTAGTAATATTAATTAGTGATAGCTAAGGTATGACTAATTGATAGAATTATCAGTTTTCCTCCAAAGTAAAAAATAACAAGAATATAAGAGATGTAGTAACATGCATCATAACTTATCTTCAGAACTTTCAATATTTTTCTTTTTTGCTATCAATTTGTTTGACAAGGTAAGATTTAAGAAAAAAAGCAGTTTAGACATCATCTTCATGAAAGCTGATTACTAATTTAGCTAATTTAAAATTAGTTCTGGACAGCGCCTGGGTGGCTCAGTCAGTTAAGCGTCTGCTTTCAGCTCAGGTCATGATCCCGGGGTCCTGGGATCAAGTCCCACATTGGGCTCCCTGCTCAGCGGGGAGTCTGCTTCTCCCTCTCCCTCTGCCCTTCCTCCCCACTCATGCTTTCAATCTCCCTCAAATAAATGAATAAAATCTCTAAAAAAAATTAGTTCTGGAAATTAATTGATTACTAATGGATTTGTTATTCTGTAGGAAAAGCCTGAATAATTTCGTAATTACAAATAAAATTAATTTTAAGATTTTTATTGTGAATTTCAACATAATAGCCTGAGTATTTTACTTATTTATTTTTTATTTACTTATTTTTTTGCTGAGCATTTTATTTTATTAAAGATTTATTTATTTATTTGAGGGGGGAGGGGCAGAAGGAGAGGGAGAGAATCTCAGGCAGACTTGGGGGTGGGGGGGCTGCATCTCACCACCCTGAGATCATGACCTGAGCTGAAACCAAGAATAGGACCCCCAACAGACTGAGCCATGGAGGCGCCCCTAGCCTGAGCATTTTAAATGAAGAATTTGAATGGTCTATAAATTTGCAACAAAACTAAACTAAAAAAAAAGAAAAAATGGCACTTGAGCATGGACTTTGATAATGAAAATATCCTAAATTTTAATTAGATTTGAAACCAGAAGTAGTTGATTTTTGAAAATCATTGTCTTTGAGTGAGGCACTAACATGGGTTTTTTTAATTTCAAAAATCTACTTATTTCTCATTCTATATTATTAATTCCTATGTTGATGCAATGTTAATTGTTACCAGGAAATAGTCTATTTCCTTTCAAAGGCTCAAAGAAAATGTTTGCTTTTAGTTTATTGTATGTCAGATGTCTTTTGCGATTATGCTTAGCCACTTCCTCTTGGAATTTAATTCTTTGCAAGCTTAAAAAAATTAAACAAATATCTGTTATTAACTAAAATAAATTTCACAGTTTGTACACTATGTATTTGCTCCACGGTAAAGGAAATTAGATGTTTTTTTTTTTAAGATTTTATTTATTTATATGAGAGAGAGAGTGCACGAGCAGGGGGAGCAGCATGCAGAGGCAGAGGGAGAAGCAGGCTCCCCAATAAGCAGGGGCCCGAGGTGGGGCTTGATCCCAAGACCCTGGGATCATGACCTCAGCCGAAGGCAGACGCTGAGCCACCCAGGTGCCCCAACTTAGATGAATTTTTAAGTTAAAATTAAATAGCATGATATATACTTACGCTTCAAATTTTATGTTAAAACAGTGGGTGTCACTGTCAATATTTTACAGTAAAACATATTTCAGAAAATAATTTTTAAAAAATTTCACCCCATACACTTGGAGGTTTTTGATAGGCATTGAGTGATGATTTATTTGTCTTTTTAAAAATAAATTGCTGTCACGGAAAGCAAACGATTTATTGTCTTCCATACTTCAGGCCCCATAAATCACTATTCAAGATTAAGATTTGGTGGAATGAATAGTTTTTACGTGGGCAACTGAACATTCACTAGTTGCAAGTAATAAATATAGATAGATTAGAAACAATTTAAAGGTCAAGCTACCTTTACTTGGGTAACTGTAGCAAAATGTCGTTTCTTTATTACATATTTTCCCAAAGTATTTAAATATTAAAATCTACCTGAAAAAAACGTTCCTCATTCAGCTCCTGAGATGCAGCGTTCAGGCCAATTTCGAGTGGAGATAGTTTGTCCTACTGGGGCACCGGTAAGAAAAGACCCGTCCATCTTCCTTGGGATTGGCTGTTGTCGTGGTTACGCTTTGTTTGGAGTCTTTGGGCGCTGTCTTCCAACCAAGCCTAGGGATTTAGCCGCTGGTGGGTGAGCTGGGGCCCCTCATGAATGCGGTTGGTGGCGCGGGAGGCGAGACAGAGCTATGGGAGCACAGACGGAGCCAGGCGCCTCTCTGCCAAGGCCAGGGCAAACGGTCGGGGGGCCGCGGGCTGAGGGGGTGGCTGCTGGAGTCTGAGGAGCCCTAGGCTTCTTTCGATTTTGGAGATTTTGTAGCTCACCCAAAACTTAGAGATCCTCCCTTAGAATTTAGAGAGCTTTCGATAATTACCTTATTTCCTCCCTAAATGATAGTTCCTTTCATCCCTCCCTCTATTCCCCTCTTCCTTTCTTTCCTCTTTTTTTTTTGTGATTTATAGCTACCTTTTAAAGTAGATTTCCTTCCCTGTATTTATAATTGAAAAACTGCAGTTGAAAGGAGAGTTCCTTAAGATTTCCCACTTTTGGCAGCTTTAGCCAACTCCAAGTGATTTATTATCAACTTGAAGAAGTTTACTGTAGTCCTCTTACGGTGGGATACATCTAGGGCTGCCCTGTCCTATCCTGTAACCAAACCACTAGGTGGCTGCTGAAGGCTTGAAATGCAGCTAGTCCAAATTGAACTGTACTGTAGGTGTAAAATACACATCACATTTTGAAGAATTAGTATACAAAACAAAAATATAAACTTTTTACATTGATCTTAATAATAAATGATTTTTTATTGACTAAATGTTGAAATAATATTTTGGATATAATGGGTTAAATAAAATATATTATTAAAACTAATTTCACCTGTTACTCTCAACTTTTTTTAAAAATTGCTACTAGAAAATTTAAAATCACATATGTGCTTGGATATATAATTGGACAGGGCTGATCTAAAGGGCCAGTTGATGAGCAGAGAGGGACACATAATGGAAATGATTCTTAGCTTTACACTGTTCTCCTGCCTTTCTTTCTACATAAAGTTTTGTGTACCTGTGCATTCTGCTTTATAGCTACATTTTAAAAAAATCTAATTTTCCTACCTCGCAAATCTTTTGAATTGCACTTTAAGTAAATTTGATAACAGGATAGCATTTTACACTGGTTCTGTTTATGGTTTTGTTTTCCTTTGGAGGAGGAAGATGATGGGTAAAATTGTCTAAATTACAAAAGTAGTACATATTCATGATTTTAAAGATCACTCAACATAAAGGTATGAAATGAAAATTAAAAGTTCCCCAATTTGTCCCCCAAAGTTTCTGTTTTTTAAAAAAGTATGTGTGTATAGTTACTCTGCATATTTTTCTACCACATGCCTTTTTTCAATTATTTCTTCTTTGCTACCTTTCCACAGGAGCGCAGTAAATATACCCATTTTTAAAAGGACTTGTATAGTATTCCATTCTATGAATCCATCATAATCTATTTAAATTTCCTTAGTATTTAGGATTTTTTAATTACATTTTTTATTGAGATAATTGTAGATTAACATGTAGTTTTAAGAAATAATGCGGAAATATCCCTCGTACACTGTCCAGTATCTCCCAATGGTAACATTTTTATTGGTGCGGTCTGCTAATCTTACTCAGATTTCCTCCGTTTTACTTGTAATCATTGTGTGTATTAGATACAAGTTTTATCATCTGAATATGCTCACTTACCTACTATTCCAATCAAGATACTGAATAGCTCCAATGCTACAAGAATCTTTCATGTTGCGCTTTTATTGCCATAACCACCATCCACCCCTGACTCCTGGTAATCACTAATCTGTTCTCCACTTATAAAATTTTGTCATTTCAAAAATGTTATATAAATGGAATCATGTGATATGTTACCTTTTGGTTTGGGCTTTTTGCTCAACATAGTTCCCTAGAGATTCATGGAGATTTGTCGGTATTGTGACATGTATCAATATCCATCCCTTTTACTGTTGAGTAGTATTACATGGTATGGATGTAGTAGAATTGGTTTAACCATTCACCTACTGAGGGACATTTTGGTTGTCTCCAGTTTGAGGCTATCATGAATAAAACTGTTGTGAATTTTCATGTAAGTTTTAGTTTGAACATAAAATTTCATTTTTCTGGGATAAATGCCCAAGAGTATAGGCAATACATGGAGATCAGTCCAATTAAATCATTTATATGTGAAAGAGATTGGACTGAAATAAAATCATAGTTGATGAGTACAGTATTTTTCAAACTATTTTCCTTAAACCAAGACCCACAGTAAAACAGACAAATTACACATTACACTGCAGCTCATGCACACATGCATACATATATACCCACTTAAAATTGAAACAAAAGTTTTTAAAACAATTTTTATCTTTAACATATATAGTACACCTATAGGTTATTTTCTGACCTATCCTAATTTTTCCTATCCTATTACATCATTAAAACTTTATGATGAAGAGCCACTGCATTAATATCTTGATCCACTAATGGGTTATCATCTGCAGTTTGAAGACTGTTGGGCTAGGGGATATTCAGAAGGATACTGGGCAGATGAAGAGCTTGACTTAAGTTTGGAGACCATTTCATAGTTGGAAAAGCACTGGTTTTGGATTCAGGATCTCTCAATTAGGGCCCTGTCCCCATTACTTATTAGCAATTAATGACTATATGAAGTTAAGTAAACTCTTCAAACCTTGGTTTTCTTATGAATACAATGACTATAATGACCTTATACCTGTTAATTTGCTCTGATGATTATCAATCACACAAAGTGTCTTCGAGTGCCTGGCTTGTCACAAATACTCAATACCTGGAAGCTAATGGTGGTGGATGATGATGATGATTACATGAAGATATACTGTAATGTACTGCTTAATCTATATCCATCACAAGCATTAAAGGTTTAAATAATATAAATATTGGTCTTATAAGCCACATATTGTCCATTATTACAACGTATTATTGTTGTTAAAAACATGTGGCTATCTCTAGTAAAATTAACAACTATGAGTTAATGAGTAGAAACTAACCATATGTTGCCCCATATATAGACTTAGGTTGTTCTCTAATGAGTATTCTTTTTTTTTTCTTATGAGTATTCTAATCTCTGAATAAGAAATGTATTGAATAAGAGAGTATTATTAGAGTTGATCATTTTGTAGTCAAACAAAGAAATAATGAATTAATGAAGAGAGAAAACCGTGTTCTTTAATATATAGTACAACCATAATAAGATATGATGAAAGTATCCTAGATGAAAATATTTACACAGAACATGTTGGATTGGTATAGCACATTAAACAACCCATAGTTTTTACTCGTTTTATCCTCTTCAATTTTTTTTAAATGGTTCTGTTTATTATGAAGGATGATGGAAAATGATGATGATGATGATGATACAAAGCTCAAAGAAGAAATAGAAGCTGAATTGGATAAAATCAGCATTTCTTCATTAGAAAAAGATGATGTTGATAGTGATTCAAAATCAGACACCCAGAGTGATGATAGTGATACAGTAAGTGTTAAATGCTGCGCTTTTAAGAGCCTTTTAACTGGAGTAAACTTTGTAGGAGAAATATTACTTTTTTCAGTTTGCTTTACATTGTTATCTCATTTTTTAACTTTACAATCACTTTTAAACAATGTATATTGTTAGATATTTAAATATAAAAAGTACATTGAAGATAGAAGTCACTTATAATTTCACATGTATATATGTGCATTTTTTTGTAAAATTAGTATTAGACATAGAATTATTTATTTGTATACTACTTTTTAAACTTAAATCATGAGCTTTTTAATGTTATTAGATATACATGAAAAGCAAAATTTATGTGAAATCTTTAGACCTATAGAAATAGTTATTTTTTGGAAATCAAATATATTATCTTTTCATTTGTATATTTCCCCCAATGTTTATATGCTTAGAAAATTTATTCACAGATTCATTCTTTTACATCAAAATCCTCAAACTAATGGGAATTTATTTTCAAGTATATTATATAATGTAGATCTAAGTAGAAATTTTCCTGCACATATTTAGTTAATATTAATGTCACTTGATGAATAATCTACCTCTTCTTTTTTTTTTTTAAAGATTTTATTTATTTATTTGAGAGAGAGAGTGAGAGAGAGAAAGAGCACAAGAGGGGGGAGCGGGAGAGGGAGAAGCAGACTCCCTGCTGAGCAGGGAGCCCGATGCGGGACTCGATCCCGGGACTCCAGGATCATGACCTGAGCCGAAGGCAGTCGCTTAACCAACTGAGCCACCCAGGCACCCTAATCTACCTCTTCTTAATTGATTTGTCTTATCGTTTGTATATGTTTAGTTGTTATACATATAATCTATCCAAGGCTCTCTATTCTTTTCCATTATTCTGTTAATTTTTGCCCTATTGTGGTTTTTTATGATTAAGTATCAAACAGGTCAAATTCCTTGTTTTGCTTTTTCAAAATTTTCTCCACTAAGCTTTTTCCCAAAAAAAACCTCATTTGTTAAGTTTTGGAGGATAATTCTACTTTGATTTTTAATTAGGATTGCAATAACCTCTGTATTACTTTTGGAAAGTTATAATTTTTATATTATTATGTATTTTTATCCATAGCTAATTCAAGTGAGGCAAATTTCTGAAATTCTTCATTTGAATATGAGAGGCAACAGAGTCATGGATGTACTTCATAATCACCTGAAAATGAAAAGCAAATTTTAATCAAATATACTTGTTTGAACTGATTTGCACATTTTGCTCAAAGTTTTGGTGTATGAAAACTTTCATCAAATTTTTGATACATAGTTTTAATAAACAATTTAACAGTTTCTTTCATTTTTTAAAAAAATTTTAGGATTTGGATGAGTTACCTGAGTCAGTTCTTCATTATATTAACATCATAAAGAATAAGAGCAAAACTGTTGAAGAGCTCCTTCTTCAGGACTTGGAAGATACTGATGTTTTAAGTAAGTAGTTTTTTTTTTTGAAGTACAGTTTTTATCTGTTTGACAGATAAGTTTTCTGTAGGCATGAATAATTTATAATTTAGAAAAATATACTGCTTGGGGGCGCCTGGGTGGCTCAGACGGTTGGGCGTCTGCCTTCGGCTCAGGTCATGATCCCAGGGTCCTGGGATCGAGTCCCGCGTCGGGCTCCCTGCTGGGCGGGGAGCTTGCTTCTCTCCCTCTGCCTCTGCCTCTCTCTCTGACTTTCATGAATAAATAAATAAGATTTAAAAAAAAAAAAAAAAAAGAAAAATATACTGCTTGAAGTTCTTAGTTGTTGTTATATACATGTATATGCATTTCTCTCTTCTATAATATCTATAATATGCTGGATTGTTTAATTTAGTCCATTCATTTTTTCCTTATTAGTCTCTTTATATGTCCAATAAATACTAGCCACCAACAGTTTGTTTTACCAGTCCTAATTAAAACCAGACACTCTATTACAGTTGATTCTTGAACAACACAGGTTTGAACTACATGGGTCATTTTTGTGCAGATTTTTTACAGTACAGTACTGTAAATGGATTTTCTCTTCCTTATGATTTTGTTAATAACGTTTTCATTTGTCTAACTTTCGTTATTGTATGAATACAGTATATAATATATATAATATATAAAATATGCCTTAATAGACTGTTTATGTCCTTGGTAAATGTTCTGGTCTACAGTAGGCTATTAGTAGGTGTGTTTTGGGAGATCAAAAGTTATATGCAGATTTTTGACTGTATGGGGGGTTGTCACTCATAACCCCCATGTTGTTCAAGGGTCATCTTTGCATTAAAAAAAAGAAAGTCACAGGAATATTTTAGAAGTATCGGTTTATACATTTTTTGGGAGAAAAACGTAATTTACATCGGAAACCTAACAATTTTTATTTGCTTCAACTGAGCAAATTTACTATTTGGAATTATTCCAAGAATAATAGAATGATCAAAGATTTAATTAGAATTAATCATGGCTTGGTTTATAATGAAAAATGGCAACAGCCTAAATGTTCAACAGGTCTCGGTGTAACCAACAACACCCACTAAAAAAGATGGCTTAGATAATATTTAATGGCATAAAATGTTCATGATATAGTATTTAAAGTTATTCTAAAATTCAGGTTTATTTATGCAAATATTAGCATAAATTACAATGTGGATATTCATAGATATTCATTCAACAAATATTACTGTGTGAAAGGATCTGCTTCAGCCACTGAGAATATAACAGAGAACAAAATAGGCAAAGGTCTTGCTTTCCTATTCTAATGCTCCAGTGTGGGGAGACAGACTTGAAACAAATAAATATATAATATTTTAATAATGATAATTTCCATGAAGGAAACAATTTAAGAGAGGGGATAGAGATTGAAGGTTGCTTTTTTAGATAGAGAAAGTAAAGGAAGGCCTCTCTGAGGAGGTGATATTTGAGCAATGACTGAGAAGGAAAGCCACACGGATATCTCAGTGAATGAGAAGGGGAGCCACATGGATATCTAGAGAGCCAGTGTTCCAGAAAGAAGGCTCTGTAAAGGCAAAGGCACAGATCCTGTTGGGGTCAGATCATATAGGGCTCTTATAAATCATGGTCTGGGCTTTGGATTCTACTCTGTGTGTGTGAAGGTTTTTGAGAAAGGAGTGTCAATATCTGATACATTTTTGAGGCAATCATTCTGGTGATTGTGTAGAAAAGATAACCTGAGGTAGCAAGAGTCAACTACAAAACTATTGCAATATGGTGGTTAGAGGGATTCCTTGGTGGCTCAGTCAGTTAAGCATCTGCCTTTGTCTCAGGTCTTGGTCCCACATTGGGCTCCTTGCTCAGCAGGGAGCCTGCTTCTCCCTTTGCCTGATGCTCCCCCTGCTTGTGCTCTCTCTCTCTCTGATAAATAAAATCTTTAAAAAAATAGTATGGTTAGAGATGAGAGTGATTGGAGTAGAAATGATAATAGTCATAATCTAGAAACTATTTTTAAGTTAAAAAGAACCAAAAGTGTTTATTGATGGATTGGAGTGAGAGGAGGAGAGGAAGAGGAAATTGACTCCAAGATTTTTGTCCTGAGCACCTGTTTGAATGGATATGTAAAGACTTACTCTATGTAGATGCTTCAAATTTTGGCAGTGATTATCTGTAGTTGAGTTATAGGGAATATTAATGATTTGCTTATGTATATTTACTAAAGTTTATACAATGAAAATATATTATAAATATATTGGCAATTATATAGCCTAATTAAGAAAAAAAAAGGAAACACAATTATAGAAAATTAGTTACATGAAAGGTTATATAACGTAATTATAGCAGTGGTTTAGAAAATTATGAGATCTCATGTATAGTTCTGATCAAATAAGTATGATAGTCTCAGTGAATAAAATATTTTTCCAAGAAAATTCAAATGATCAAAATTGCTTGAAAAAAAGTGGAAAATGTGATTAAATCAATAATCTGGCAAGAAAGTGGAAAAAGTTTCCTTCTCAAATGTCATTAGAAATTAGTATGATTAAAAAAAAGAAAAAAAAAGAAATGAGTATGATTTTACAGTTGAATTCTTACAATCCATCAAGGATAAATGAATCTGCAGATTATATAATATTTCATTTAAAAAGCTGCATATTTCAAATATAAAGCATAACACACACACACACACACACACGAAACCAGAGGCTAATTTCACTTATGAGTGTAGATATATTAATTAGGGCTCTCAGTTGTAGACAGAAGCTACTTGAGCTGCTTTAAGCAGAAAGGTTTTGGGGGTGTTTGTGTCTTTTATGGGTAGAGGTTAGACGTTTTGGTTATTTAGTGCTGCAAAACAAACTGAGTGGTTTAAAATAACAATAGTTATTATCTCTAATGGTTCTGTGGGTTGACTGAGCTTAGCTAGGCAATTCTTGCTTGCTGTGTATGCATTCACAGTTAGATGTTGAATAGGGACACAGTCATCTGAAGCTTTTAGTGGATTGGAATTCCAAATATGGTTCCCTGAAATGCTTGTCAATTGATGCTAATTGTTGGGTGGGAGTTCAACTGGGGCACCTGGATGGTCAGCTGGAGGCACCTATGTGTGGTATCTCTCTATGGCTTGCATGGCACCTGGATTCTGAGGAGTTCCACGAACAAAATCCCAATAGACTAATGTGGAACCTTGTAAGGCTTCTTATGATCTAGTTTCATACGGGGTCAGCCCAGGTTCCCTGTGGGAGGGAACTAAACAGTGAATGCATACCAGGAAGTGTGGAAGAGACATCTTTGAAGACTAGCTATTCCAATGAATAACACAATTGTTAATAGAACTGAAGAAATACACTCTAGTCCGAACATACAAATTGTAAAAAATATACACACACACATACATTGTTAAACTGGGTTGCAGAAAGAGCTGCTGTCTGATATAATTAAGATATTCAGAGACATTAATCTTCTACCACACACTCCTATCTCCAACCCAAAGCTCCCTCTATCATAATCTGGGCCAGAAAAATGAAAATATTGCTCCCTGTCTCTCTTCATGCATAGTATTTTTATGGAAATAAAGACTTATGCAAATATATCAATTGGCAGAACCTTAATCACCCTTAGAAACCTAGCTTCAAAGGAATCTGGAGAATGTTATTTTTGCTTTGTCAGCCCCTCACATGGGAAAACGGGCTCCTGAGACTTTGAATAGGTGTCGAAGAAGAAAATCTGTAACGTCTGACAAAATAGGTGTAAGTAGTTAGTGAACCAGCAAAACAGCCATCTGTGAATAATAGTTTACTGTTAATGAAGATTAACATGATAGAACACATTAGCTGAAAAAGGAAAAAAATTAATTACATCTGCACAGATGATAAAAGGACAATAAAATTCAATAAAAACTCATAAAATCAGAAATGAAAGCTCACTTCATTCACATTAGTAATTATCTTTTAAACTAATACTTTTATTAAAGTGTGTTTAGTATCTTGTGCAAGGTTATATTGCTAGTTTGTGGCAGTAGAATTGAACCTTTATTGATTTCTAATCAAGGTGTCACTGCAGTATCAAACAGCATTATACTGTGTATGTGGAAAATAAACTTTAGTCTAGAATATGAAAGGTGATCAAGAGAGTGCTTTATAAATTTGTTACTTTTATTTTTAGAACAAAGATTACAGATGTCCTCTGTTCTTTATATTTCATTATTTTCCTATTGTTTTGAGTCACTGATCAAGAATATACTATGATAGAATTTGAGATTAAATGATAATGAAAGGGTTTGAGATTTTAACATGCTTTGCTCTGCTCTAATATTTAAAGCTATAATATTTTTTCTTTCTCTAGACTATAGTTGTGGACTGGTTCCTAATAATCACATGCATTTAAGGATAGAATTATCAACTGAACATAAAGAAAATCCGGAACAGTTAATAAAGGTATATGATCAATATTTGAAAGTACTCAATATTACAGTTAGAAATTTACCTTTCCCTCTTATGAAGGATGATAGTTCCCTGATTTAAAGTTCAGTGATAAGGGTACCTGGGTGGCACAGTCCGTTAACTCTTGGTGAATGCATGTAGATGAAACAGTAGAACTATACTGTATGATAGTTTTTCCCTAAAAACTCCAAGGAAAACAATAAATACAATGTTTATTACCCTGCTTAGGAATGTACTGTGTTCCAGCAGAGACTTTCAATATCCCATGGAGGGATGCCTGGGTGGCTCAGTCCATTAAGTCTGCCTTCGGCTCAGGTTATGATCCCAGGGCCCTGGGATTGAGTCCCACATCGGGCTCCCTGCTCAGCGGGAAGCCTGCTTCTCCCTCTCCCTCTGCTCCTCCCCCTGCTTGTGCTCTCTCTCTCTCTCTCTGGCAAATAAATAAATAAAATCTTAAAAAAAAATAAATCAGTAAATATCCCATGGAAATTTTAAATGTAGAACATCTTATGTTAGTTTAAAAAAAAGATAAAATATAAAAATTCCTAAAGAAATAAGAGTAAGGGAGAGCCTAGCAATTTTGGTTAAAACCTCCAGAAATATATTTGAGAAATTTCTTCTACATGTTCGGCATCTTGGACTCATTTTACTTCTTATTTTACCTAGCTATCTCTAATTTTACCTAACTCTACTCTGCTCCCTAAGATGTTTAACATAATTTGAAAACTGCTTATATATATGTCTCTTACTCTCTTTTTTGGTAACAAACTTGAAATATTAATTTTGAATTATCATACTGCTACTTCATTGAAATAGAGATCCTATATCTTTCCAACTAGAATATGGTAGAAGTCTAATTATGGAAAAGTATTCCTCAACATTTTGATTTTTGCATAATTCAAGTTAAAGTGGAGAATAGTTCCATTTTTTTAAACATGCTGAATGTATTAGCTGTTTGTAGATTTGAGCAATCACTGTAGTTAAGAAATATAGAAATGTATTAGGAAGAAAGCGAACATTAGTAGAAACACTTTGAAATGATTTTCAAGCAATACTTTTTGCTTTCATTTGAGCATGGTTGACATACAATGTTACATTAGCTTCAAGTATACAGCATAGTAATAAAACGTCTCTACACATTATGCTATGCTCACCACAAGTGTAGCTAACATCTGTCACCATACAAAGCTATTACAGTATCATTGACTATGTTCCTAATGCTGTACCTTTTATTCCCATGACTTATTCATTCCACAGATTTTCACGCAGTTTATTTGAATATTGTGGGTAAATATAAGAAAGTGATTAGAATTCTGAAAAACAAGGAGGGTAAAATACAGTCTGCTTGGATGGGAATAAGATTTTTAGTGTGTTGTAGGGTTGTATTTGAGAGAGACTGAAAGTAAATAAAGTTCTATGTATGTATAAAGCTTGATATATTATTAAAATGATTGCTTTACTCTTTCTTTAATTATTGGTACTCTTTTAACCTTTTAGATGTTATCTGAAATAGAAAAAGAAGAATTTCTGAGGAATAAAACCCATTGTGGCAGTCCTGATTCTATTCCAAAGCCTGGTCCTCATGATTTGCCTGTGGATGAACATGTTTTGCCAGGTGCACTAAACTGCTCAATGATATTTTTGATAAGTTTTATGTGATTGGCCATAGTTCTCTGAAAAAAATTTAGAGAGTTTTCTTTTGACATTTAGAAAAATACAATCATGATATTTGAAAATTATTATGCCTTTACTGTACTTACTTAAATTCATATTTTCATAGTTTTTTATGCCTCCTATATTAACTTGATTTAAATATATTTAAAATTTTCCATATATATCTGACTGAAATAGATATACCCAGCCTTGGATTTTTTTTTAGATTTACTTATTTTAGAGAGAGAGAGAGAGTGAGCAGGGGGAGAGGGAGAGAAGCAGACACCCTGCTGAGTGGGGAGCCTGACGCAGGGCTTGATCCTAGGACCTTGAGGCCATGATGAGCCAAAATCAAGAGTCAGAAGCTTAACTCATGGATTGGAAGAACAAACATTGTGAGAATGTCTATGCTACCTAGAGCAATCTATACATTTAATGCAATCCCTATCAAAATACCATCAACTTTTTTCAAAGAAATGGAAAAAATAATCCTAAAATTTGTATGGAACCAGAAAAGACCCCGAATAGCCAGAAGAATGTTGAAAAAGAAAAGCAAAGCTGGTGGCATCACAATTCCGGACTTCAAGCTCTATCACAAAGCTGTCATCATCAAGACAGTATGGTACTGGCACAAAAACAGACACATAGATCAATGGAACAGAATAGAGAGCCCAGAAATGGACCCTCAACTCTATGGTCAACTCATCTTCAACAAAGCAGGAAAGAATATCCAGTGGCAAAAAGACAGTCTCTTCAACAAATGGGTGTTAGGAAAATTGGACAGCCACATGCAGAAGAATGAAACTGGACCATTTCCTTACACCATACACAAAAATAGACTCAAAATGGATGAAAGAACTAAATGTGAGACAGGAATCCAACAAAATCCTAGAGGAGACACAGGCAGCAACCTCTTCCACCTCAGCCGCAGCAACTTCTTCCTAGAAAGATCGCCAAAGGCAAGGGAAGCAAGGGCAAAAATGAACTATTGGGACTTCATCAAGATAAAAAGCTTTTGCACAGCAAAGGAAACAGTCAAGAAAACCAAAAGACAACCGACAGAATGGGAGAAGATATTTGCAAATGACATATCAGATAAAGGGCTAGTATCCAAAATCTACAAAGAACGTATCAAACTCAACACCCGAAGAACAAATAATCCAAACAAGAAATGGGCAGAAAACATGAACAGACATTTCTGCAAAGAAGACATCCAGGTGGCCAATAAACACATGAAAGAGTGCTCAACATCACTGGGCATCAGGGAAATCCAAATCAAAACCTCAATGAGATACCACCTCACACCAGTCAGAATGGCTAAAATTAACAAGTCAGGAAACGACAAATGTTGGCTAGGATGCGGAGAGAGCGGAACCCTCCTACAC
>NC_138373.1:128999538-129031353 GCF_054177405.1 Leptonychotes weddellii
TGTAGTGATCTAAAGGGGCACGTGCACCCCAATGTTTATAGCAGCAATGTCCACAATAGCCAAACTATGGAAAGAGCCCAGATGTCCACCAACAGATGAATGGATAAAGAAGATGTGGTATATATATATATATATATATATATATATATATATATATATATACAATGGAATATTACTCAGCCATCAAAAAATGAAATCTTACCATTGTTGTATGTATGTACTACATACAACAATGTAGATGGAACTAGAGGGTATTATGCTAAGCGAAATAAGTCAATCAGAGAAAGACAATTATCATATGATCTCACTGATATGTGGAATTTGAGAAACAAGGCAGAGGATCATAGGGGAAGAGAGGAAAAAATGAAAGAAGAAACCAGAAAGGGAGACAAACCATAAGAGACTCTCAATCTCAGGAAACAGACTGAGGGTTGCTGGAGTGGTGGGGGGTGGGAAGGATGGGGTGGCTGGGTGATGGACACTGGGGAGGGTATGTGTTGTGGTGAGCACTGTGTATTGTGTAAGGCTGATGAATCACAGACCTGTACCCCTGAAACAAATAACACATCATATGTTAATAATAGATTGATCTAAAATAATAAAAAATAAAATAAATAAAAAAATAAAAAGTTGGAAGCTAACCGACTGAACCACCCAGGCACCCCCAGGCTTGAATTTTTAAGTATCCTTTAACTATGTTCCTTTAACAGCACACACACACACACACACACACACACTTTTATATTAAGTTTTGTGGTATAGTTAAGGCAAGTTATGTGATTTCTTTATTGACTGAAGTGGAACTTCCTTGTATATGACTGCAATAGGATTTTTATGTATATTCAAGAATGTATTTTTTTGGCGTATTATCACTTTTCCTTTGGTAATACATTGACCTTATTTCTTCATTTCAAAATTACTTGCATACTCTACATTAGGTCCGTTTTGAGAGGCTTGATTTTAAGAATAAAAATATTTCTCTTCATGAATACAGATGATGCTGATATAAATTTTGGATACTGTGAAGTGGAAGAAAGATGTAGGCAGTCTTTTGAGGCTTGGCAAGGCAAACAGAAAGAACTGGAAGACCAGGAGAAAGAAACTCTCAAAGCTCAAAGGGATAGAGAAGAAAAGCAATTTCAAGAAGAAGAAGAAAAGAGACATTGCTGGATGAAACAATTTGAAGTTGAAAAGAAGAAATTAGAGAATATTCAGAAGGTAAGTGTTTTTTCTTTTAAATTTTTGTTTTTCATACATTTTTTCTTTCTTTTATAAATTTTTAAATTTAAATCCAATTTAATTAACATACACTGTATTATTAGTTTCGGAGATAGAATTTAGTGCTTCATCGGTTGCATATAATACCTAGTGCTCATTACTTGAAGTGCCCTCCTTAATTCCTATCACCCAATTACCCCATCTCCCTACCTTCTCTCCAGGAACCCTCAGTGTGTTTCCTATAGTTAAGAGTCTCTTATGGTTTTCCTCCCTCTTTGTTTTCATTTTATCTTATTTTTCCTTCCTTTCCCTATGTTCATCTGTTTTGTTTCTTAAATTCCACATATGAGTGAAATCATATAGTATTTGTCTTTCTCTGACTCACTTACTTCTCTTAGTATAATACCCTCTAGTTCCATCCATGTTGTTGCAAATGGCAAGATTTCATTCTTTTTTTTTTTTTAAATATTTTATCGATTTATTTTGACAGAGAGAGAGAGAGCAAGAGAGGGGACACAAGCAGGGGGAGTGGGAGAGGGAGAAGCAGGTTTCCCGCTGAGCAGGAAGCCTGATATGGGGCTCAATCCCAGGACTCTGGGATCATGGCCTGAGCTGAAGGCAGACGCTTAACAACTGAGCCACCCAGGTGCCCCAAGATTTCATTCTTTTTGAAGGTTGAGTAGTATTTCATTATATATATGTGTGTGTAGATATATATATATCACATCTTCTTTATCCATTCATCAGTTGATGGATATCTGGGCTCTTTTTATACATTTTTTGAATCAGTAACTACTGAATAGTACTGATGTTTTAGCTTATGGTGTGGACTGAGCTCTGTTCTATGGGATTTAAGTACTCCTAATAATTGAGGCAATTGTCTGTGGTAACAATATTTACTATGGCTTTCTTGATTAGTTTTCATTAAATTTATTGGATTTAAAAATTTATTTAAATTTATTTGACTATATACATTAATTTAATTTATTTAAAAATTTATTAAAATTCACTGAAATTTCAGATGCTGCTTTGGATCTTGTGGGCCCCTAGGGTCAATGAAGTTACAAAGATTGTCCTAAGTCGATATTTACAACATAGGTCGATATTCACAACATAAACGTTGCTTTTTCATACCCTTCTAATCATACAAGAAGGCAACAGAATTTTCTTGATCATGAAATATCCTTGCTATGTGGTCTAATGTATAGCAATTACATAAAACATATTTGGTTATAGCAGTTCACCCATGTAGGTAATGGTCTGTGTCTTGCTCCCATAATTAAGCTAATTCCTGAGACTAGAAATTTTTTGGTGTGAAGGAGTTTTGTGTTGTTTTTGTTTCTGTTTCCTCTTAACCCTACCCCAGGAGGTCCATTCCTTTAGGTCATGGTAGTGGTATATTGAGAAACTGGTGGATTTTTGGTACCCTACTTTATGGCCATCAGGATCATTAGAATGTCTAGATAACAAGCAGGATGGACTTCTCTGTCTTACATTACTAAAATTGACCTACATATTACCCACACTTACTGGTTTTGAGAGTTGCATATAGAGAACATTGACATGTGGTCACTTAGGCAGTTCAGTGTATTCTACCCTTCCATGTTGAGTACATTGCATTTCCTGATTGTATATGAAATAAATTAATTAAAAACTTTTTACTTAAATAAATTAAGTAAAAACTTAAATAAATTAAGTAAAAACAATTATACTGTAGACCCAGTTTGGCTGTGGCTTTTTCTAGTGTGGATCCTTAGCTTTCCTTTCATTATATTTTCCTTTCCACAGACCAGATTAATTGGTCATTTCCAAAAGTCAGAAGCTTTATTCCAGGATAGGCTTTAATATAATTTAGATTTTTGGAGTAGTGTTTGTTGTCTTATGCTGAAATGCATCATTGCTATTGATTGTTAGTGGTGTTTACAGATTTAGAAAACATCTGACTTTTAAAGATTTTATTTTTTTATTTGACAGAGAGAGACACTGTGAGAGAGGGAACACAAACAGGGGGAGTGGGAAAGGGAGAAGCAGGCTTCCCGCAGAGCAGGGAGCCTGATGCGGGGCTCGATCCCAGGACCCTGGGATCATGACCTGAGCCGAAGGCAGACGCTTAACGACGGCCACCCAGGTGCCCCGAAAACATCTGACTTTTAAATTCTGTTCATTTTTAATTGTTTTATTTATTTTTTATTTTTTTTATTAAAGATTTTATTTATTTATTTTTTTTGACAGAGAGATAGAGAGAACAAGTAGGCAGAGAGGCAGGCAGAGGGAGAGGGAGAAGCAGGCTCCCCGCCGAGCAGGGAGCCTGATGCGGGGCTCGATCCCAGGACTCTGGGATCATGACCTGAGCTGAAGGCAGCCGCTTAACCAACTGAGCCACCCAGGCGCCCCCATTTTTAATTGTTTTAAAACAAAGAATTTATTGACTACCTCAATGGCAAAGCATTCAGCTATGTGTTTCAATGACACAAAAGAGATCTGACATTCAGGCCCCACCTTCAGAGGATTCTAACTTAGTTTCTGAAAGTAATTTGTGCTTTATCTTAAATTATAGTTTAGAAATATTTTAATGAATTCCTAAATGTATACATTTTTATGTCTTGAGGTTTAAAACTTTTCCAGTGGGACCATGCCATAATTTTATAGTGATGTATTATAAATATATAATTTACTTACTTTCAGTAGTTCTTTTCTGTGTCCTTTGTTAGCTGTTGGGGAGTGAAATAGGAAGCTATTATAAATTTCTTTCCTCAAGAGTTCTACCCAACTTCTCCCTCCTCATTTTTGGCAAGTGATCACATTACATTTTTGCATCAATTACGAACTCCCTCTTCCTAATCCTATATCTACTTTGCACCCAATCTCTGTATTCACCCTACCTTTTTTCTTGTCTTTACTCCACACTCATGAGGAAAGGTTTCTTCTACTAAAAGTTAGCTTTCCCTGCGCTGCTCTATATTCTATTTTTCAGTTTACCCCTACTTTTTTGGTTATTTTACCTTGTATGCTGAAACGCCCCTATCAACTTCCTCCTTTCTTATTATTTAAAGCATGTTCAGTTTTCTTCCATTCTAGAAACAAAAAAAAAGAAAAATCATAAGATCACCTTTGTTAATATGTCTCACTTTAGCTTCTCTTTAGCTCTACTTATCATAGTAAGGCATCTTAAAGAGTAGTTAGTTTTGCTATATTTATGTCCTCGTCTCTCATTGAATCCTAAACCTACGAGGTGTATATCACCACCACCCCATTAAATGAAACTGCTCTCAACAAAAATAACCAATGACTTCTAAGTTTCCATATTCACAGTTTCTTTTTCAGTTCTTATATTGGCCTCTGTAGCATTTTATGCCAGTAAAAATTTGATTGTTCACCATTTCTCTCTTCTTTGACTTCTGTAGGATCACAACTCCTTGATTTTCTTCTTACCTGTTTGGCAGTTCCTCTTTATATCCATGTTAGCCTTCTCCGTCTCTGTCTCTGTCTCTCTTCTTTTTTTTTTTTTTTTTAAAGATTTTATTTATTTGACAGAGAGAGAGACAGCGAGAGCAGGAACACAAGCAGGGGGAGTGGGAGAGGGAGAAGCAGGCTTCCCGCGGAGCAGGGAGCCCGATGTGGGACTCGATCCCAGGACCCGGGGATCATGACCTGAGCTGAAGGCAGACGCTTAACGACTGAGCCACCCAGGCGCCCTCTGTCTCTCTTCTTGAATATGGTACTACCAAGGATTTCTTCTTTTGTTCTTTTTTTTTCATATACTTTCTCTCTTGATAATGTTGTTCATAGCTGACAGAAACAAATCTGTTATATAACTGTTCAGAAACAAATCTATATTTATAACAAAAAAGAAAAATGAACTATGTAACTCTCCTACAGATATTTACACTCAGAACTTAATGTGTCTAAAACTGAAGGCATTGTCTTTCTGAGTTGTGCTTCTCCTCTGGTATTCATCATTTTGGTGAGCTACACTATCATCATAGTCTAAGCTAGAAAGGTAAGGACCATCTTTGGCTCTTCCTTCTCTTTATTATCCTCTTCTCTCTAATAGTTATATTATCCATCTTCTCACCCACCCACCTATCTGCTGTTACTCTGTAGTTCAGGGTGTCCTAATGTCTAGCTTGGCATATTCACTAAACTCTCTAATTGATCTCTACTTTTGGTCATGTATTCCACAAACTCATTCACCGTAATGCTGCCAGAAGGATTTTTTAAACATTATTTCTGTGTTTAATTCTCATTTTATAAGATTATGTCCAAAGAAATATTCCCACTTCCTTTATTTCCAGGCACTTGGCATTTTGTAGCAATTTCATGTTTACATTGTCTTTGTATCTGTTCTCACTCCCATCACCCTATACAGAAGGCCCTCCTTGCTTCTTACATGGGCTTCTTTAAAACCTACCTTATTGATCTCTTTAGTGACTCCTTGGTTTTTTGTCTTTAACTCTAATGTAACCTTTTAATTTTCCTAAAAACAGAGCTACATTTTCCTAGTTGAAAAACATTTAATAAATGCCTTCAAATACAATCTTCTGTATGACACTTTTCATGATCTTCTAGTTATAGCACCTGTTTCTACTGTGATCCTTTATAGTTTTCTCTTGTGATAAATTTATTCTGCTAAATTTTAGGTAATAGGTGAACTTACGATAGTGTTCCCATATTAAAGGTAAAATTTTAGAGGAAAAGGATTATATTTTACTGATTTTGTTTATTCTGCAGAGCCTTAACAAAATAGATGCTAATCAAGAAAATCATTATCCACTGAACTGATGGATTATGTGGATTAAATGGGATGGTATGGAGAGAAAAAATTGTAATGCAAAACTCATCTTGCAAACATTATTATTTGTAATTTTTGCACTGCCCAATAACATATCTAGCCAATGCATTTTATTATGTGAATAAACATACTCAAATAAGTAAAACAATTTGCCCAGGTTGCAAACATCTTTATGTGCTCAAAATGGGAACCCTAGATATCATTTATGTGATACTTTAGGTTGAGATTAAAGTTGTTATCCCAGTACTAATAACAGAGTATCAATGGGTGAGTTGTTATCTTTAACTATTATTTACAAATATAGGTTGTGAGATTTGAATATAATGAACATAATGTTTTTTTGATATTTGAACATAATATCTCAATATTACTGTATGTTCAGCAAGAACAGAACAAGATGAATGATGAACTCCATAAAGAAGAGAAAATGTGGAAAGAGAAATTTAAACAGCATGAGGTATCTATTTCTTGTTTTTAATCATCACAATAATCATTCTTCATTTGAAATAAATTATTATACTTGAAATGGACATTTTAAAATAATATTGCCTACCTGGTGTAGGATTTAATTTACTAAAGCTTTAAACACTTCATTAATCATCAGAAATTCTCCTTGAAATATAAGGTCCTAAAAATTAAAATAAACTGGTTTAGTGAGTGAACATGTCTATATAAAATTATAATTCTACAATTTTTAAGGTTTGAGGAAACATACTATTATAAATATTTCATTATGATTGAAGATGGTTATGAAAATCACACCTGGGAATATAATAGTATAACTATTGAAATTCAAGACAAGGGGGGAGAAGTTGTAAAAGCTGCTGGAGCAGAAAGGCACATTACTTAAAAAGGAGCAACAGTAAACTAACACCTGACTTCTTAAGTGAAATGATGGAAGAAGATAGTAGAACAAAACAATTTAAGTGTTAATGGTTTCTTTGATCTTTAGTGTTCTTTGAATCCTGAGTCATCCCCTGATTTCTGGACTCAGTTTTCATTTCTTGTATGCCTAAATCTTTTTTTTTTTTTTAAAGATTTTATTTATTTGAGAGAGAGAATGAGAGAGAGAGAGAGTATGAGAGGGGGGAGGGTCAGAGGGAGAAGCAGACTCCCTGCCAAGCAGGGAGCCCGATGCGGGACTCGATCCTGTGACTCCAGGATCATGATCTGAGCCGAAGGCAGTCGCTTAAGCAACTGAGCCACCCAGATGCCCTGTATGCCTAAATCTTGTTGAAAACATTATTGGATAGCAAATTTTCTCAGTCTTTGCACACTTGAAAATATTTTTATTTTGCTTTAACAACCAAACGATTAGTTTCCTGGGGTATAGAATCCAGATTTATTACCATTTGGTTTTAACAATTTAAAGATATAACTCCATTGAATATTTATATATTTTTGCCTGTTATTATTATAAATTTAATACTCATTCCTTACATTCTTTTGAAGCCTTAGGATTTTTTACTTTTTACATTTATCCACACGTATTTACTGATTTCTTATTGCGTGCCAGGCACTTCCTGAGTGTTCAAGGTACAGCAGTGGATAGAATGGAAAATACTGCCTTCATAGAGCTTAATTCCTTAGGGTTCTGAAATATTGCTAGCATCCATGTGGGTGTATCAGTGTGTGTGTCTATGTGTGTGCATGAAAAGTTAACTCCACTCTTCATCTTACGACCTTTTTTGGTTTAGAAAACATTTTTCTTTTCTTTTTTTTTTTTTAAAGATTTATTTATTTATTTTAGAGAGAGAGAGAGTGCCAGGGTGTGGGGAGGGCAGAGGGAGAGAGAGAATCCTGAAGCAGACTTCCCACTGAGTGCAGAGCCCAACATAGGGCTCAATCCCAGGATCCTGAGATCATGACCTAAGCAGAAATCAAGAGTTAGACACTGAACCTACTGAGCCACCCAGGTGCCCCTGAAAACATTTTTCTATTATTTTCTTCCCTTCAATTTTTCTCAGGTCTTTAGCTGTACCTCCTACTAGTCATATTGGAGTTTCTGTGTTGATCCCCTTTACACTTGAAAGTCTCTGTCATAGATTTCATGTCTTTGTTATTTTGTATGTTGTTTCAGGAAAATGTCTAATTTGGAAGTTTTTATTTAGTCAACACCTATTTAAGCTGTTCTATTTTGATTTTTTGTTTGAGTGAGTCATTTTTTTTTTGAGTACTTGCATTTTCATTTTTATACAAAGTTATCCTTATTTAAACGTATTTTTCCGAAAAATTTTTTGTAAATTTTTATTCAGTTTAATAGCTCTCTTATCTCAGAAACTACTTCTTCCTTCCACTTACTGAACTATTTTGATTGTCTCACATCCTTTGTGTTAATTTTCCTCAAATATTTGCTGAATTTTGTTGATCTGTTTACTTTTGTTTTAGGACTCTAGTGACAATGACATTTTTCTCGCCTAACTCCAGATGATCTCACTTAATGCAATATGTGCTTATCAGCTCTCTTAATAGTTAAGAAAGGATAAAATGTGTGACGAGACTAGTTCTTCATATTGCTTATATGTATGTTCTACCTTGCCTTCCTGGTCTCATAAATCTCACCCAATAATCCCCTGCTTCTGCAGTTTCTGTGCTAGCTCTGGGAATCTCCTATATCAGACCTCCCATCTCAGAAAGTTTGAAGTCCTCTTCTACACAAATTTTGGCTTGTGGTTTCTCTTGCTTTTTCTCTGTGTCATTCTGATTTCATAAGCTTTCTATCTTCAAGGAATTTCTCAATTTATATCTGGGTGGCTTAGTATAGCTATAATATTAGAATATCAACTTGCTAACATGATCAAAACTCCCAAATATTTTTTAAAAATTATTACCCTTTAAAATAAATGGCTTTAGTTCTTCTAAGTGAATTTGGTAACAACTTCATTATGATTTCAATTTTACTATTTGTTTTCAGCCTATATTTTAGATGATAGTTTAATGACATCTTTAGTTTATGCTGACTACTATTTATCTTACTTTAGGAGTTTATTAAAAACTTGCATTTACAAATGGAAGAAGAAAGAACACGATTTAAAGATCTACAAGAAAAAGAAAAAATGCGTTTATTAAAACTGCAGCATAATGCAGCTGTAACAATTCAGGCTAAATATAAAGCATTTGTGACCTACCAAAAATATGGCCCTATCATAAAAGAACAAATAGAAAGTAAGAAAAGGAAAGTGCAAGAGTGGAAAGAAAAGGAAACAAAAATACGACAGATGGAAGAAGAAAAATGGAAAAGATTGGAGGAAGAACAAAAGATAGAAGAAGAGATAAAAAAGCAGAAGCAGGAGGCAAGGAGGAGGAGAGAAAAAGAATATGAAGAAAAAAAGAACATCATGAGAAGAGAAAAAGAGCAACTACTAAACAAGGAAAAATTAAGATTAAGAGAAGATGCAGGCGAACAGCTAATAATAAGTAGAGCATTAAAGAAACGTGAATATAATATCAAACTTTTAACTGTTGAAGATACATCAAAGAATAAGGATGATATGGCCAAAAAGGTAGGGGATGAAAAGTCAAAGAAATGGGAAGATGTTCCCCTCTGGCTACTTGAAAAATCAAATAAGACAGAAAGTGTCGGTAGACAGCTTGTACTAAAAGAATCAATACAAGAGCAATTGAAAGATCCTATTACAAACCAGGCAATTTTGGCAGAATTTGAAGTAAAAAATGAAAACCTGCCAAAAAAACAATGTTGTGAAAAAATTGTCAAGGAAGAAAGAAAATGTGAAAATATAGACAAAAAAACTGAATTGGAAAACCCAGATCTAAAAGAAAATGTGAAAGAACAGTTTCAGCTGCAAGAATTAAAGCCTCAAATACAAAAAGGGGAAAATGTGAAAACTGCCAAAAATGAGAATATGAGACAAGACACCCAAATAGTAATAGTAGGACATAATCAAGAAATTAACAAGGTAAAAAACAATGAAGCACAGAAAATAATCAAAGGTAATCAACAGAATAAGATACAAAAAGTAGAAAAAGAAGAGCTATCAGAACAGAATGGGATATTATATGAAAAGAATAATATTTCAGTGATTTCAGTGAAGGAACAACCACTAAAATTAGAAAATTCTGAAGTTATAGAGGAAAATATAATACTACAAGAAAAAGAAATTGATTTAAAATCCAAAGAAAAAACTGAGGAGATCCCAAAAGGCAATACTCTGAGTAGTGATGTGATTTTTAACAGCAGTGACTCCATGATAAATATAGAAGGCAAAATAAATGAGCAAGATTATATTTTTGGTAGAAATGCTCTTCGTGAAGATTTGGGGGGCTATAATGCAAAAAACTCCTTAGTTTTTAAAGAATTAAACTCACTTAAGTCTCAACCTAAAGAAACCACAGAAGAATATCATGAAAATAGAACTGAATGTAAAAGTATTGTGACCTGTTCTTTACCAAAGCCAACACTTCTATCTTCTATTGAAGAAAAGAGGCTAGCTTGGATAAAATCATTTAAACCTTGGTTTGAAATTTTCAAGGAAAATCAACAAAAGAAAATTGTTAAGATGAAGAGACCTATAAAATGCCCAGCCAACATGATGCCCCCTTTGAATACACTAGAAATTCTTCGATGTGGCCCTTGGAATACTTTACAGCAGGTATTTTATAACCTTATAATACTTTTTCATATTCAATTACAACTGATTCTCTAAAATGTCAAAGACATATTTTGTATCCAAGAATTTTGTCTCTTAATTGGTGACATTGCTAATGAAATATTGCCCCATTTGAGGGGAGATATATTTAAAAGATCTCCTTGATTAAAATTCTTCAAGGTATCTCCCTCAGTGTAGCACTACAAAAAGCTTTGATTTATATCTTGAAGCCATGTTCAAGGGTCCTGTAGCCATTATTAAGCTTCTAAGAGTAGAGGCATCTGGGAATTTAGTGTGGAATTTAGTAGGAAATTCCTAAATTGACATTCAGTTAGTTTGCTAACTGCGTCTTGGGCACAACACCACCTACTGGCTCCTTTGGAATGAAGTGGATTTCTCTGTACCTGACAAGGGCTGTGAAAGAAAGGCTCATGATAGAAGACTCTAGAATTTCTATTTGGAAACATATTTAGTCATGTGCTATATAAATACGGCACATATATGCCTGAAATTTAAATAATCATCACCAACTGCAATGAACTTTTATGTTTATAAAGCCCATATTTTCAACCAAAATTAACACAAAAACTAACGGGTGCCTGGGTGGCTCAGCCTGTTAAGGCTCTGCCTTAGGCTCAGGTCATGATCCCAGGGTATTGGGATAAGCCCCTCATTAGGCTCCCTGCTCAGCAGGGAGTCTGCTTGTCCCTCTCCCTCTGCCCCTCCCCCTGCTCATGTGCACTCATGTGCACACTTTCTCAAATAAATAAATAAAATATTAAAAAAAAAAGACAGAAACTAACAAATGGGTAGAAAAACAGGAAAGAATATTTCAAGTAGTACAACACTAGAAAGGACTTATGATTAAAATACATGTATCTGGCTAGGGCCTGAAACTGAAATGTATTCAATAAAATGTATTTAGTTTTTTGATATAGACAGATGCCTAGGAAAAGAAACATTCATGTTAATATATATCAATTTTTTAATTTATTCACTCAGCAAATATTTATCTGTTCAATATGATTGATCAATATTTATTGTTGGACTAAAGGGACAAAAAGAAACCCCAATCGTTGGCATTATGGAACTGACTGGTATACAAAAAGGCTTTAAACAAATAAATATACCAATAAATACATTACTACAGATTTTGATAATTTCTGTAAATAAGATTCCAGGGTATTCTTTTTTTTTTTTTTTAAACTTTTTTATTATTTGACAGAGAGAGACACAGCGAGAGAGGGAACACAAGCAGGGGGAGTGGGAGAGGGAGAAGCAGGCTTCCCGCTGAGCAGGGAGCCCAATGCGGGGCTCAATGTGGGATGCGGGGCTCAATGCGGGATGCGGGGCTCGATCCCAGGACTCTGGGATCATGACCTCAGCCTAAGGCAGACACTTAACAACTGAGCAACCCCAGCGCCCCACGGTATTCTTTAAAAGGATAATAAGATAGTGGGCTTTAAAGAGATCTCTGGGATGTGAAAAAGCAGTATAATGAACAAGAACTACTTTGAAGTTCCTTTATTTCCTAGGCAATGTATTTTCATATCCATCAGATCTGTAGAGCTACACATAGAATCTCTCAATAGCTCTTCTATTAATTATTTCCCTTGGCTCCGTTATCTCTGGAATCATTCTTTTTCTACTTTCCCTAAGATGTGCAGTCTTTCTGAATTGGTAACATTAGCTACTAACTTTTATTTTGGGTAATTTTCCTATGCGTATCTGTTTGAGCTAGGCCTGAGTGACAGCTTCATGCTCATCGTGTACTTGTTTCTAAAGTAAACTGAAGTTAGTAAAACAGCAGTGCTCTTCTCTTTCATTGTGGGTCTCTGCTCTGTTCAATGAGAAGAGCACTGAGAGAGTTAAGATGTGTGAACCTGTCTCCTTGGTGTTTCTTCTCCTATCCACTCTGTTCCTTTTGTGAAACTCTTGTCATTATACATAAAGTAAGGATTACTCCTTTTGCTTCTTAGAGCAAGTCCTGGCCAACTGTAATGGGTATACAGATCACCTGGGAATTTGTTAAAATGCTAATTCTGATTCATTGGGTCTGGTGACCAATCCCAATGTTCTGCATTTTTAAAAAAAAGATTTTATTTATTTGAGAGAGAAAGAGAGAGAACGAACAGGGGGAGAGGGAGAAGCAGACTCCCCGCTGAGCACGGAGCCCCATGCAGAGCTCGATGCCAGGCTCAGTGTGGGGCTCGATGTGGAGCCCCATCCCAGGACCCTGAGATCGTGAACTGAGCCAAAGGCAGACGCATAACTGACTGAGCTACCCAGATGCCCCAATGTTCTGCACTTTTGCAGTGCTCCTTGGTTGATGCTGTTGGTGCTGGCCCATGGATTAATATGATTAGAAAAGTTGTAAAAGACACTGTAATCCTCTGACGACTGCTCAAGCAACTATTTCGAACATTTAATTTTTCTTTGAAGCATCAAGTATACAGTATAAAGTTGAAAAATATTTATGAATGTGTCTATAAATGCAGAAGTGTTATAAAATACCATCTTGTAATGACCCTGGGAGATGGTTTATATTGGTGTCTTTATTCACTATTGCTACTGACCCATGACTCTCTTACTTTGATTTTCTAGTCTCTTAGCTTCACATCTTTATCCTTATCTTGATCATCCACTGCCATCTTTGGAAGGTCCTTCTAGAGAAGACCTTTAGAAGAGAAAAGTTTACTCCTCTAGAATTTCACCCAGTGATGAATTCATTTTGCTTATATTAATCTCTCACTTTCAGCCTTCAGCACATGAAATCCGGTCTGCCTCTTGACTATACTTCTTTACAATTTGTCAGGCAATAGTGGTTTTCATTACTTGACTGTGGGTGGATGAGTGGGAGGATGGACAAATGGATGAATAAATAAGTCCAACTGAATGTTAATCTTATCTCCATATTGCTGCTAGCTTCACAATTTAGACTCTATTAATTAAAAAGGAAATTAATGTAAAAATTATTTGAGTATAATTCAATAAAGTACTAACAAGCCCTGTATCAAGTAAGATCGGGGTCCTGATTTTATTTCTGCCATTTACTGGTTGTTGGGCAAGGTGCTTGACCTGTTTGAGCTTCAGTTTTGTCTTCTATAAACTGGGAAGAACAATATCTATTGGATAGGATTGTTGAATTTTAAAATAACATATGTGATGAATATAGTCTAGTCTTTTGTCAAACTTGGATCTCAAGCAAAGATTCTTGACAACTAATATATGTATTTTTTCTAGTTTTAGTGTTCTAATTCATTTTTGTTTTATTTTTGCTATCTTGCTACTAATGATAACTTGCTTTAAATAATCATAAAAAAGGTACTGAACGTAAGGATTTTTTAATATGGCTTTATAACATGGCATGAAGGATAACATTTTAGCTGTTGATTAACTTTTAGATAAGAATGTCTCACGTCCCTTATACAAGGCAAATTGTAATAAACTGGTACTGTAATGGTACATGAGCTACTAGAAATTAGAGTCTGCTTCATTTAATCTAGTAATCATACCTCAGATTCAGTCTCTTTGCAGCTGATTTTTAAAGTATTATTTCTTCAGATTGAAGAGATTTAAGATTTTATCACTGAACAGATGTTCTGCAAAAAGCAAAACCAAGAGTCACTGCTTTCCCTATTTTTGTAATTACAGTTTACCATAAAGGACTGGCACTCCTTGTATTGAACTCAAGAATAATTGAAAGTGAAATCTCTAAAATTACATAGCTATTTTAGGTCATTTTATGTACCATGATCTGTCAAGGATTTAGGGAAATATAGATGATTAAGTAATAAATTGATTTGTTATCTTTTATTAAAATATAATGAACGAGTCATAAGTTCTATAGGTAGAATAGTTCATTTTCAAGAAAATATTAGTTTTTGAAATATCTTTATATTACCCTTTATTAAGGAAAGAAACTATGAATGCTACACTTTAGTTTTGCCATAGGGCAGTTTATCATTCATTTATTTCTGAAGCATTTAGTGAACATCCACTATGCTCCAGTTGCTCTTTTTCAGGCTGCCCATGCAGTGATGAACACATTGTGAGTACTAATTCTATATTGACCTTAATATTTGGAGCATAAAGAAGCTTTATTAATATGGTTACTGTCATGCATGTATCCATAAATGATTAATATAAAAATTAATTTTGATCTCATACGTTTGGAAAAACCAAGGATAAGATAGATAATAAATTACTGTACCATAAGGAAATTTTAAAAATCTTCCATAAAAGGGAGGAGGAAATATTATGAAATGCCTTATATTCAAAAGTAGATACCATTAATAAGGACACTGCAGCGTTTGTCACTCCTATACTGTAATTAAACTAAGCTAGAGAAATTACCACATCATAAAAACTAGAACGTAACCGTTTACATAGGTGACTTTAAGCAGCATATGATTACGTCAGGCAGGATAATATAAATTAGAAGGTAGAGGAGCATTTGTTACTATAAAGCTACAGTTGTGGAGTTTTTGGTTTTTAAGTGCTTAGTTCTAAATAGCGTGTTCACTTGTTAGTATACAGCTAGCTTCCCAGTTACAGAATTTATAGGTTCTCTTTGTGGACAAATTAAATGGGTAATACACAGTGGTTTTCTTGACACAAATGGATGAATATTTTTCTTTCTGAAAAACCATAAAATATACATTTGCTTCAAAAGTAATTTTAGACTATGAATAACTGAGAAATTCCTGAAATAATTATGAAATGAGAAACTTATTCACCTGAAGTTTGAAAAATACTGTTTATTACTTTTTCTACTCAAAGCCAAGGAGTGGACTTAATCCCTTCTTTATATCTCCAGGAACATATGGTCTTCCCATTCACTTACATAAATATGTAAATTTGAAACTTTTAGTTTAATTTAGTGCACAGGAAATGACCGAATGAAGGGGAGTTACTGTACTTAAGACTCTTACTTTTTCTAGCCTTTTCTGAAGCAATAATGCTTTCAATTTCAGTAGAACATTTTTTAAATTTGTTTCAGTATGATATATACTAGACTCTTCCTATAAAGCTAATAATATTAAAATTGTTTTTCAGTACATGGGAAACCCGGCCTTAGGATTTTTGATATGACAATATGAAAGTATTCTTACTATAAAATGATTTAACATATATAGTTTTTTTTTTTAAGATTTATTTATTTATTTATTTGACAGAGAGAGATACAGCGAGAGAGAGGAAACACAAGTGGGGGGGGGTGGAAGAGGGAGAAGCAGGCCTGCCGCCGAGCAGGGAGCCCGATGCAGGGCTCGATCATGACCTGAGCCGAAGGCAGACGCTTAACGACTGAGCCACCCAGGCGCCCCTTAACATATATAGTTATTTCAGTGCATGGACTTAATTATAGTGAAGAACCAACATACTATATTTATTTCTCTGCCGTTTTCTTTATATTAGAGCTCTTGAGTTTAATAAGTAGAGTTCTTTTCAGTAATCCGAAACTATTCCTGTTATCTGACATATTCTTGTGCAACTATAAGTGTAGTCCTTACTATATATACTGTAGCGTTGAGTACATTCTTTGATACTGAATTTTCTTTAGTTAAAAAGACTAAAACCAAAACAATAGAAAAATTCTTTAAGAAAAAAGCTTTGTGAAGTATTGAGTCCACAGTGATATTTCAATAATAAGAAATCTCATAATATGGTCTTCAAAGTGTTTGAAAATACAGAAAAAAATACCATTCATGCTATGTTCTATTACAGATTCTATATGCTCTAGGTATATTACATTATTCAACAGTAAGGAATGATTCATACCAGTAAGGAATGATTCACACCAGCGGACTTGTAATAGAAAGCTATTTTTATTACATGGTTTAATTATTATTGCATGGTCCTATTTATTACAGGTTCTATAATTTCTCAAACTTCCTGTGTTTTTGGAAGGTAGTTGAGCCATTTTAATTAAATCATGGCAGGTTGGACACAGAATCTACCCCCTGACATATTGTGGCTCCTGTTAGTATCCAGGTATTCTTAGGATACTGTCAAACACAGATCTTAAGCATTTATGTAGTACAATCTTGAAAACAGTGCCAAAATAATTCACACAGAAAGTGAATTTGGTGAAAAATCAGCGAGTGAGCTAATAGATGGTTATATTATTGCTTCTATGCATATTACTTTTGAACTTGAATTGGTCATGGATGATAGCATTATTTTGCCTTTCTATGTGAGGAACAAAGGAGGCCCAGATAGCTTAATTGAAAGTGAATTGTTAACAAATGCAATTTTCAGTATATATCATTAGTTTTTTTGATGAATTTTTAAAAAGAATTTTGCAAGGCTGATATAGTTTATATTCATTATTGTTAGATAATGTTATGTACTCCCATTTTCTTGAATTCTGTAGGTCACAACAGTTACATTTCAAGATTTGCCAGGTTGTAGTCTCTCCACACTAGCAGAGTGTCCAAATCTTCAGTTTTTGTCTCTTCGACGCTGTGGGTTGATTTCTTTGCACAGCCTGAGTAACTGCAAAAACCTGAAGCACATTGATGCCCAGGTATGTCCTCTGTTCTCCTCATTGTTTATCCTATAATAAAATAGAAAATGGATTTATGTTTATATTTCAGCAATGACAATTTTGAAGAAATAGTTACTATGTTAACCTGTAACTTGGGTTCTAAAGATGTCAAGGATCAAACAAAATTTGTGAGAACCATTGAGGAAAGAGGATTAGGAAGTATGGCCTGGAAAATCACTTATCTCTATTTGCAGATGATGTAGTTATTGTCTTTGTTACTTTTTGCTGTATGACAAATGACATTACTTAGTAAATTAAAACAACCACCAATTTAATTGCTCATGGTTCTGTGGGCCAGCCATGAATTGAGGCCAGGCTTGTCTGGGTCTTCTGCGTCGTGTTTTGTTGCCTGGGTCTTTTACGTAATTTGAAGTGGGGGCTGGAATGTCCAAAATGCCTTAGTGTCTGGTGCCTTAGGAGGTTCGAATTTCAATCTCTCTTTCTTTCCTTCTCTCTCTTTCTCTCTCTCTCTGTGTCTGTGTCTCTGTCTCTTCCATTTTGGGGCTTCTCTACAGAGTGACCTAATCCCAAGAGTGAGCATTCCAAAAAGACAAGCTCCAATATGCAAGTGTTTATCAAGCATCTGCTGGCATCATGCTAGCTAATGTTCTATTGGCCAAACCTGACTTTGTGTGGGAGGGAGCTGGGTGGATTTGTGCATATTGTGTTGTGAGGTTTATTGGGGCCTATCAAAGTAACAGTCTACCACAATCTACCCTCTGGCTCCTAAGGAGTCACATCCTTCCCACATTCAAAATACACTCATGTTCCAGAGACCTCCAAGTCTCATCATCTTGTGGCGTCAGACTTAGACTTGAAAAACAAAATTTCCTCATCTAAATCAGATCCAAGTGGAAATGATCTGCTCAGATAGAGTTCTTTCAACTCAGAGATCTGTGAGATAAAATGAAAAGTATCTTCTCTCCTCCTGTTCCCCCGCCCACACACACACACACACTCACATACAGTGGTGAGATAGGCTTGATTAATTACAATAGCTATTCCCATTCACAATGAAAGAAAATAAGAAGCTCATAGTGTCCCTATTCCATAGCTGAGCACATATCATTTCCTTAATAAGGACTCGGTTCTGCTCAATGAAAATGGTTTTCTATGACCCTTGGTTCTGCCCACTGGGGTTTTGACATTTTCAAGGAATACTTCTTTTTCCATAAGATGTACTATTTGCAGCTGAGAATTTTCCTGAGCCTGTTTCGTTTCCCATAGTAGATGGGGTGGGGTGGGGGGCGGGTAGGCTAGAAGCTTCTTTTCATTTGACTTATATTCTTTTCAGTTCACACAGTCCGTGTTTCCACCAACATGATTTTCTTTGAAAACTTTGTGGATTTCTTATGCTTCTTATTAAGTTCCCTCCATTAGACAATGGCTATGCTTATAAATATTTTTGAGAGGGATGCCGTGGGACTACACACAAGATTCTTAAAAGCCTATTTATTTTTCTGAGGTCTTAAAAAATAAAATTGCTGTTACATCCTAGACATGATCTTGACACTGAAACCAATATTATATATTGCAGAGATATGTATGTGTAGTAAAAGTATAAAACTGTACATAAGATTCATACCTAATTCACAATATTGGTGTTCTTTGGAGAGGAAGGGAGCAAAAGGGACTGAGGAAGGGGAAATAGGGAGATTTCAACTTTTTCAGTGTTTGGTTTCTGTAACAGTTTTAAAGCAACTATGACCTAGTGTTCATTTTTGTTCATTTAGATTGTTTGAAATCTTTTGTTACATGGTCTTCTGTATTTTCTGTTGTTTCAAAGATTAATAAATATAAAATCAGTTAATTATTAGGTTACTTAATATTTTCATCTAGATAGTATAACATTCTGCATATTTGCCTTAAAAGTCAGAGATTCAGTTATTTACTTGGAGATCATCTCTCATCCTTCCTCTTTTTGTAAGCTTTAAATGTTCCATTAATAAGTCGTTGAACTAAAACTAATGACATTTGTTCTTTGTCTTAGGAAAACCATATTGAGACTATCAATTGTGAAAATTTGGAAAATCTCTGTGTTGTTCTTCTTAATAAAAATCAACTGACTTCTTTTCATGGTTTGGATGGCTGTACTAATATCCAAAATCTTGAACTCTCACATAATAAAATCACTCGAATTGGTAAGAACAAGGGAATTTGAATTTATTGACATTTATTTCTCATGATTACATTTTGTTTCATTTATTCCTTTTCAAGAATAGGCCGCCATTATTAATTATTTTATTTATGCCATACTTATTTAATCTTTTATCCAAATGCATGAAAGAAATAAGATTATTTTTAGTATATATAAAGGAAATATGCTCTCACCACTGGCAAATGGCTAGTTATCAGTGGCTCCTTAAATTAGCATATTCACTAACCTATTCCTTTTTTTCTAACTAGTGGTCATCTGAGCTCTACTGGAGAATATAATACCCTGGTTCTGTGCCATCATATTTTTATGGATTCTGTGCTTTCTGCACTTAGAAACTGTCATATCTGTTTCCTAAAAATCCCTGTCATCACTCCTTTCCTTGCTTTCTACACTGCTTGTACTAACCTTTCCTTTTTTAGATAAGGCATGAAAGAATTCATCGGTTTGAATCTCCCTAATCTTTTCCATCTCTCCATCTGTATATCTGTATCCCTATTTATCTATATCTGTTTCCACCCTCATACTTTATAATCCATATAATTCAGCAATGAAAATGTCTTTTCTTAAGGCCAGTCCTGTTTTCTATAAATATAATTGTCAGTCTCCTCTGATGCTTTATCACCTGTCATATGTGAAACAGTTCCTCTGCCATTTACTTCTACCATAGCCTCATCTCTCTTACCCTTTGCTGTCAAGTTTTGTGAAAGTATTCTGTTCATGCTTTCACTTTTTAGTACCCAACTTCCCTCTTCTTCCTACTGAAACTCAACTTCAACTTACCACTATACTGTTAGCAGTGTGATAATTCTAAAGTAAAAATCTCATTATATTTCTTACTACCTGGCTTAAAATTCTGTTATTTTTTATTTAAATTTGGGAGATTCTCAAGGGACTTGATAGGAGCTTAAATAATGGTTAATGAATTATCAAGGATTGCTAAAAAGTCAGGAACTAGATAAAAATTTAACTCTGGTACAATACTAATAGCTTAAATTTTTGGACACCTAAAAGGTACTATCTTTTCTACCTCCTCATCCTAAAATTTATTTATATATTTTTTTCCTCATCCTAAAATTATTAGGAAACGTGGTCTGGACTGAAATTTCAGGGAGTGGGATGGGAGTAGATGGGGTAGTGGAAGTAAGTTCACTTTTCCCATTTGATTTAATTTTATTTTTGATATATAAAACAAATATATGTTTCAAAGCCAAACTACATTTAAAAAGGCATACTCAAAGAGATTGATCTTTCATCCCTGTCCTTTTCACTCTGTTCTCCGATATACTTTTATATATAGATGTTTTTGTATATATGCACATATAACATCTATATATGTATTTAATAAGATATGTATCACTTATGTGTATGTTTGTACATACAAATATATATACACACATATATCTAAGAAATATATGTATATATACTAATCCTAATTCTAGGATTAAAATATAGAATATAGAATATTTTAAGTACTGTCCTTTATCTTGCTTTTTTTTCACTTAACAACATGTTATGGAGTTCAGAGCATTCTTTTTCCATGGCTTCATAGTCTTCGATTTTGTGGATCAATCAGGTTTTATTCCACTGGTTCCTGATTGATCAACATTGGATGGTTTCCAGTCTTCCACATTTGCCATAATAAGTAATCTGATACTTATATCATTTTATACTTTACCAGTTATATCTTTAGATTAATTTTCTGCAATATATATTGCTGGTGCAAAGGACATCTGTAATTTAGGAAAATAGTGCCAGGCACATTTTATGGGTTAAACGATTTTGTACTCCTACCACTAATACACATTAATGCCAGATTCTTCCACTTTTCTTCTATTATTTTGTTCCTTCTATTTCTGAGTTAAATATTTAGTTTTTTAAAAATTTTTATTCTTGGGATGCCTGGGTGGCTCAGTCGGTTAAGCGTCTGCCTTTGGCTCAGGTCATGATCCCAGGGTCCTGGGATCGAGTCCCGCATCGGGCTCCCTGCTCGGCGGGAAGCCTGCTTCTCCCGCTCCCACTCCCCCTGCTCGTGTTCCCTTTCTCGCTGTGTCTCTCTCTGTCAAATAAATAAATAAAATCTTTAAGAAAAAAATTTATTCTTTTTCACTCTTGTTAACATAAATACTTAAGTCTATAAATTTTTCTGTGAGCACTGCTTCATCCGTAACTTCTGTGTTTTCATCAGTTCTACAATTTTATGACGTATTTTGCCTTTTAGCTAAGATTTAAAATTTCTGTATGGTAAGACCATTTTGTGTTGTTGCTGTTATTCTTTTTAGTTTTATTGCATTATAGTGAGAGAATTATCTTTGTGCCATTTCTGCTTTTTGGAACTTATTGTGATTTTCTAATATATGGTCAATTTTCAGGAATGTATCATGTGCACGTGAAAAGAGGTCATTGTGTTTTTAATTGGAATATAGAGTTTATATTTTTATCTTTATGATCTACCTTGGTGATCATTTGTTTTAGATCTTCATAGACTGAGTTGAGCTAGTATAAATATGTTTATTATTAATCAGCCTATTTCTTTTTGTATATATATTTTTATATATTTTATATATCCTTTGGTTTCCATTTTTTGAGTGTTGCTCCATGCTGTTTTGTAGATATTCTTAACTGTGTTATCTTTATTGAAATTTATGTGTCCTTCTTTGTCTCTTTAATGTTTTGAGACTAAATTCTACCTTGCCTGACAACATTTTTTTGTTTGTTTGTATTTGCCTACTTGGCCATTAAAAAAAAAAACCCACAAAACTTTAGAAACACTTTGTTTTAGGTGTGTACTTATACACAGCATAGATTTGGGTTTTATTTTTTGATCCAATTTTAAATGTTTTTGTTTCATATAGAGCATGGCCATTTGCATTTGTAATTCAACTTCCATCCTTGGTGTTAGTACTGTCATCCCACTTGGGATGATGTTCCCTTTCTGGAAGAATGCCTTGTTGATATTACCTGGCTTCTTCCACCACTGGAGCACCTCCATTTCTTATTTATCCATCCAGTTTCCATGGGATTCCTTCTGTACCAGTGTGGATTTAGCCTGGATTGTGTTGGTCATGGATACTTAACTACCCCACTTAGAAAAATTCAGCTTGTAATTTCTTCCTCTCCCATTTACACTGGAAAGATAGATTGGGGTATTTTTATTTATTGTTGTTTGTTATGAATTTCTAGAGGAGTTATGGGGAAAGTTGGATCAAGGCAGTCACCGTCATCTCTGATTTTTTTTTTTTAATATGGGAAAATTATAGTTGTTTTCACAAAGCAAGCTTTTACAGACATTTCAAGGCACACTTTTGAAAATAAAATGTGTAATATTCTTTAATGTGTTTATTTGCCTGTGTGTCTGTGCTGCTTGCTTTGGGACTACTCATATTTTCTTCTGTATGGAAATAGTGATACTTTTGATACAATTTTTTATTTTAAAATTTCAGTTTAAAAGACAGAAATAATTTTGTTGTTGTTGGAATGAAGGCAAGTGCATTGATAATGCATGTTGCTATATTGGCACACACTGAAGCAAGCTTAAAAAAAAGAAAAAGGCTGATTGTGAGAAGAAATGCTTCACCTCCCATTCACTTCATTTTCATTGCCAGCAGGGCTGTATGGGATTTCTTGTAACCAGTGGATTTCCTGGGATAGGATATCTGCAAGATTTATGTGGAAACTGCCATAGTATTAATTGATGTACTTGAGGTATCTTTATGTAGTACAGAGCAAATAAGGTAAAAGACATCTTTGCTGTCTGTTGGGTACAATGAAAACACTGTATTTATTGAGTGTGAGAAGAGTGTACATGAAAAAGTAGATTTTCTGAAGACTGTTTTGAGTCTGTTTTTCATCTTCAGGAACTGCTTACAGAGATTCTGGTTGAGCTAAGGGAAAAGCATAGATTTTGTCTTTCAATGATGTATTGATGCTAAGAACTCTTATGAAGGGGCACAAAGATAGATTTGTGTTTATAAGTTAATAGGTTACTATTCCATGCTATAATATTTCTTAAGGAGGTGAAATAAAATTGGAAGCAATACCATGTATTCTACATTTGTAGTTTCAAGTTTAATTTGTTCCTAATTCTTACTAAGCTGTAGTTATTGCAGTAGCTAATATGTAGGATTAGCTTTCATTACTTTTTATTAGAAAACATTAATGCACATTTTTATTTGAATTTCATTCCATTTAAGTGAATCAGAATAGGAACTGTGTCAGTCTGTTTAAGGCAATTCATTTGAAGTTATTTATGCTAAATATTTTCCATTCTAATGAAACTGTTTAATTACAGAAATAGAAACACAATGTAAAGTATACTTTTTAAAAGTAACAACTTAAATAAAATGTAATTCTATACACTGAAAGTTATGTAAAGTTAATTATGTATTTTTAATTTAATAAAAATTATGTTTAATTTAATGTTTAAACATATTGTGTGCTGTGGCTAATTTAAAGACTACCACATAACATTTTAATATTATTTTCTATAATTGGTTCTATTTGGGTAGCACGTTTTTGATTATAGAATATTTTGATTTGATCTGGAGTTATTCTTGCATATTTTGAATGTCAAAATAATTGCTTAATTTTAACTTTTGAAGCTTCACTTTAGTTGATAATTTTAAATATGGATTTATTTTAATCAGACAACAGATTTTATCATACTTTTTATAATCTAAAATGTTTTCTGTTTTTTTTCCTCTGGAAGTTCTTTTTTCCTGTACTATCTTTTATAAGTCAATTTAATTTGGCTGATTTACAGTTTAAATTTTAAGGTTATGATATCATTCTGATATTTCATGCTTTCTTTTGCCTGAAATTTCCCATAAGTAAGTTTCAGGTAAAATTGGCAAAACATTTTGTTTTCCAGAAGTAATATGGAAAAACATTCCTTGAATGGATGTTGAATATCTGTGAGAAGTTTTTCATATTTTGAGGTAGTATTTTTGACTTCATTTTTTAACAAATAGCCAAAGCAAATGAAAAATAGGTGATTTATAATTTATAATCTAGTTTTCTTTGTTTCTTCCATTTTTATGTTGGATTTTATTGACTTTTTAAGAGAAACATCCTGAAAGTAAATTAATCTGAAAAAATTCATGCCATATGATGAAATTATTTTATAAATTTTCTTACAGAAAAAAATACAACTTAATATAATAAATATAGCAATAGATAACTTTTTTAAACCACCATATATTTATGTACTACATACGTTTAACTCATTTGCTTTTCCTATAAACGCTACGAGTTAGTTACTATTAAATGCTCCCCCCCCCACTCCGGTAATAATTGAGGCACAGAGAGGTTAAATAAATTATCTAAGATAAATTAGTAAATGATAGAGCCAGGATTTGAAACTCAGCATTCTATCCCTAGTATCTGATTTTTTAATTCCCTCATTCCACTGCCTCTCCAAAAGATATGAATTTAACATTTAAGATTATTACTATTTTATTAGAGTATATTAAAACTCTTTATGCAGAAAAAAGTAATGATTTTAAGGTTTATTGATTAATAAATTTGTTAATGAGCAAATTTATTGAGCACCTACTATGTGTAAGCACTTTTCCAGGCACTAGAACACAGTACTAGAATATTGCTGAGGATGCAGCAATAAGCAAAACAAATGAGTATCCTGACTTTTACCAAGATCATCTAGTGATATTTACATAGAGAAAAGAGAATGGGAATAAATTGCTGTATTTCATTTATTGAATATTGAGTAAAAATGAAAATAAGTATGATGTTGATGTCTAAGAGCAAATAATTATTTTGTCTTCTCATTCATGAAGCTTCTATCTCCGCTATGTGAAGAAAACTTTAATCTGAAAAAACATCTTTCTTTAATGCCAGCAATTAATTTGTTAATTTATAAATTTCAGGTGATACATTCCTAGAAAATACCATTGTAAATAGAAGTATTAAGAGACTTTTTTCCCCTGATGTTTTATTTTCAGATAATACTGCTTTCTGGAAAAGTGACACTAATATTATAAGTTGAAAGATATTGAAATAATGCAACATTTTCACATAGGCTTGATTACTGTCTTGACTCATAGGGGAAGTGTGCCTGGCTTAATACTTGCTACCCGATGTTGTCTTTGGAACGCTAGAAAAAATTAATGAAGTAAAATAAAATAAAGCTCTGGATATTTTGCTTGTAGAAATGCTTTTCACTACTGTATACTTAGTGAATTTCTTGTATTCCACTAGATGGTGCTAGCTTACTCTTCAGTTTTGAAATGCAACAATGCCCAGTATAAAGCTGAAAGGGATTTTACAGATCTGCCAATTTCAGCTTTTTAAGAGTTTACAGATGAAAAAACAGACCCACATAATTTTCATCAAACTCCTACCAGAGGTGGGGCTAGAATCCAAGTTTTCTGATTCCTGTTTTAGTATTCCTGTTTCCACACAACATGTATGATCCTGAAGAACTTTTGCATTGAAACTAAAAATCTTAAGTGCCACTCAGCATATTTGCATGTAACGGTCAAACATAGCAATCATTGAGCAGCTGAAGGAGGTAGACCTTTACCAAACACTTATTTAGTGAAAACCCAGCCTAATTTAACATCTTTAGTTTTGCTGTTCCTTACAGGAGAGGTTTTTCCCCCACTGTGGCAGGAATGTTTTATTAGACCATTGGCTCATTTCTGTGGGAGGAATTCTTTGAAATAGGTATTTGTAGCAAGTATAGCCAAATGCTAATTTTGCCATGGGCAAGGGCCCTTTGAGGGATAAACACACTTGGCTTCAGTTCTATTTTTTGGGACATAGGAAACTTTTAAAGAGTTAATAAAGAATATATTGAAGCAGTGGACTCAAGAGTGTTTAAGTGATACTTTATATTTGTTATATTTACATAATTTGCAAGAAGCTCTTGAATATTTTTGTGGCTACTGTTTTGTTTTGTTTGGGATGGGGAGTGGACAAAATAGAAATATTGACTGGGAAAGAATCATTTTCTTTGAGATGTTGAGAAAGTAATGGTATTCTAAGGTAAGGCTTGCTCTAAGTCTATTTTGCTCAGTTATTATCCTTCATTTGATAGCAAAGAACTTGTAAGATTAAAAGAGGAAGGGTGGCAACTTATTCTAACTTCCTTCCCATCTAGATCCCCTTTTTGAGCCAAGTGTATTGACTTGATCAAATTACTGTTTAATCAATTGTATACAGACTTTTTTTTAAAGTGTGTACTGATATCCTATTTCTTCTTCAAAGTTTAGCTCAAATATTTGTCTTTGAAGTCTTATTTGGTCACAACAGTTAGTTTTTTAACTACTTTTCATTGAGGATAATTGTTAGGAAACAATAATAGCTATTATTTTTAGTACCCAATATGTGAAAGTGTTGTACAAGCTACTTTAAAATATTGTTTTTAATCCTCCCAATAACGCAAAATCACCCTCACTCCACAAATAAAGGAACAAAGACTCAGAGAAGTTAGGTAACTTGTTTATATTCACACAGCTATTTTTTGGAATAGACCTGAAATTCATGGACCGTCTGCCTCAGAGCCTATTCGTTTTTTATAATGCCATAATGCCTGTAATTAACATGTGCTACTGACCATGTAATTAGCATAGTCATAGAGAAAAACTATATACATGACTCCTATGATGATTGTGGGTTGTAGATCTTTATTCTTAGAGCCTATTTTTTTTGCTTTAAATATTTTTGAGGCCATGCTATTTGTTTTATATAAATTTATAATTGTTATATATTTCTTTTGAATTGACCTATTTTATCATTTTTAAATGTCCCTCTTTATCTGTAGTAAAGCTTTCTGCCTTAGTCTTCTGTGTCTGATACTACCCAAACTAGCTTTCTTTTGGACTCAAGATCCTTTTATGCTTGTAAAAATTATTGAGTACCTGCCTTAAACAGCTTTCATTTATGCACGTTATATCTATCAGTATTTACTGTATAGAAAAAAAATGAGAAAAATTTTGTTTTTATTTTTTAATTCAGAGCTTAAGATAATAAAGCTTTTCCATTAGTAATAGTTTTATAAATAATAAATGTAGTTTTTACCAAAAAGATATGGTGAGAAAAGGGTTATTGTTACACATATTTGCAAATCTCTTTAATGCTTAGCTTAACTCAAGACAGCTGGGTTTCTGTATTTCCTTCTGCATTCAATTTGCTACAATATCACACCTCATGTAGCCTCTGGAAAACTCCACTATGAACTCTTGAGCAAATGAGAGTGAAAAAGGCGAATAACGTCTTAGAATTATTATGAAATAGTTTTGCCTCCATGGAACCTTTAAAAGCGTCTGTAGGAGGTTGGTCTCTGGACCATACTTTGAGAATCACTAGTTTAGTGTGTACATAACGTATCTTTTTCTATCCTTTTACTTACAATATTTCTACATGTCCTATTTTTGGTATATCTCTTTTATGTAATGTGAAAATGTGTTGCTTTTGTTATTGTTTTATCTAGACTCCCTGACAAATTTTAGCTTTGATTCTAGCCTTTGGTCTTTAATAACTAATTAAGTTTAATTAATAATTAAGTGTAATCATTAATATATTTGAGTTTAAATCTACTATCTTAGTATTCGATTCTATTTGTTTTGCCAGGCAAAACAAATAGAATCGAATCTGTTTTTTTCTCTTTTCTTGCCTCTTTTTGGTTTAGTTGAGTTTTTAAATTATTTCATTTTTCCTTTCTATGACCAGTTACATATTATTTTACTATTCTTTTTGTTTACTGTAGATAGCATGCCTTCTTGATTTACCAAATCTAAATTTATTTGGTACTTTTTCAAAGCAGTTCTAGGGTCTTAGAAAATTTAAACTTTATTTACTTGCTCCCAGATTAATATGCTATTATTGTCGTGCATTTTATTGTGTGTGTGTGTGTGTGTGTATTTGGAATGGCTTAAGATAGTATTATTTTATAATATCAGTATTGTTAGGATTCACCCACTTTTTAAAACCTTCCCTTTGTTTTTGTCTGTGTGTGTGTGTGTGTGTGTGTGTGTGTGTGTTTGGAAGTATTTCTCTTTTTTGAGATAAAATTGATATATAACATATTTCTTTTGGGTACAACATAATTTGATTTTTGTATAAAAAACACTATGAGTGATCACCACAGTACATCTAGTTATCATCTGTCATTATACAATTGATCCCCCCTTACCCAATTTGCCCTCCCATCCCCTTTCTCTCTGATAACCACCCTTCTGCTCTCTGCATATATGAGTTGTGTTTTGGTTTGTTTGCTTAGTTTTTTTAGATTCCACAGAGAGAGATCGATCATATGACATTTGTCTTTTTCTGACTTATTCCACTTAGCATAATGCCCTTGGGATCCATCCATGTTGTCACAAATGGCAAGGTTTCATTCTTTTTATGGCTGAATAATATTCCATTGTACATCTAAATACCACAATTGTTTTATCCATTTCACACATCAGTGGGCATTTAGGTTGTATCCATATCTTCGCTATTGCAAATAATGCTGTAATGAATGAACATGGGGGTACATATATCTTTTCAAGTCAGTGGTTTTTTTTTTTTTCTTTAAATAAATATCCTGAAGTGGAAATGGTAGGTCATAAGGTAGTTCTATTTTTAATTTTTTGAGGAACCTCTATTTTCCATAATGGCTGTACTAATCTACATTCCCACCAACAGTGTGAGAGGGTTCCCTTCTCTCCATATCCTTGCCAACACTTGTTATTTCTTGTCTTTTTGATAATATCTGTTTTAACAGATGTGAAGTGATATCCCATAGTGATTTTGATATGCATTTCTCTGATGACTAATGATGTTGAACATCTTTTCATGTGCCTGTTTGCCATCTGTATGTCTTCTTTGGAAAAATGTCTATTCAGATCTTTTGCCCATTTTTTAATCAGATTGGATTTTTGCTATTGAGTTGGAGTTCTTTATAAATTTTGGATATTAGACCCTTATCAGACATGTGATTTGCAAATATTTTATCCCATTCAGTAGGTTGTCTTTTCATTTTGTTCATAATTTACTTTGCTGTGCAAAGCTTTTAGTTTGATATTGTTCCACTTGTTTATTTTGCTTTTGTTGCTTTTCCATTTGGTGTTAGATTAAAAAAAAAAATCATCCAAGACCCATGTCAAGGAATTTACCACCTATGTTTTCTTCTATGAGCTTTATGGTTTCAGGTCTTATGTTCAAGTCTTCAATCCATTTTGAGTTAATTTTTGTGTATGTTGTAAGATAGTGGTCAAGCTTCATTTTTTTTGCATGTGGCTGTCTAATTTCCCAATACCAATTATTGAAGAAACTGTTCTTTCCCTATTTTATATTCTTGGCCCCTTTGTTGTAAACTAATTGACTATTAACTAATTGGTTTATTTCTGGGGTCTTTATTCTGTTCCCCTGATCTGTGTCTGTTTTTATGCCAATACCATATTGTTTTGATTACTGTAGCTTTAGTGTATAGTTTGAAATCAGGGAGTGCGACACCTCCAATTTTGCTTTTTCTTGAAATTGCATTGACTATTAAAGGTCTTTTGTGATTCCATATAAATGTTACAATTATTTGTCCTATTCATGTGAAAAATGCCATTGGGATTTTGATAGGGATTACATTGGATCTGTGGATTGCTCTGGATATGGACATTCTAATGATATTAATTTTTTAATCCATGAGTACGGAATGTCTTTCCATTTATTTGTCTTCATCAATTCCTTTCATTAGTGTTTTGTAGTTTTCAATATACAGATCTTTTACCTCCTTGATTAAATTTATTCTTAGGTATTTTATTTTTTGATGCACTTATAAATAGGATTATTTTCTTAATTTCTTGCATAATTGCTGTCTTTTCAGACTGTTTTCTGCCATTTAAAAAAACACTACTGTAATATTGTTTTGTAATTTACTCACTTCATGATAATTTGTTAACATTTTTACATGTTATAATTTTTAAAAAATTGTAGTTGAATTGATCAAGCAAGAGATATTTGAGGAGAGATTCTGTCTATATTATTTTTCTATTTCCATGTGGACACAACACAGGGCTGAAACTAGTAGAATGAATCTCTGATGAATTTTATATTACAAGTAAAGCTAGTTTTGAAAAAATAGATTTTGATATTTTTAGTAGAAATGCGGAGAATATAAATGATTTATATGTGTTTATATAAGGATACTCTATCCTTCTTTCAAAAAATTACAAAAAATTTTATCATTATACCAGTATTAAAATAAAGCTATGTTTATTATAAAACATAGCTAGTACCTAAATAGAAATCCAAAAATCTTTGAGGAATAACAAATATCAAATGGTAAACAAAATGTCCTTCTATATATAGGAGGCAATTACATGAAAGAACAAAGTAATCAAAATAAGAAATCACTTGAAATGAATGTGGTAACTCTTCAGCCAATCATGCTTACTTTTCCTATATAAATAAGTGTACTTAGGGTAAAGTTTAATTTAAAAAAATTTAGGTAATTAATTAAGTAAAGTTTAACTAAACAGTAGAAAAAGTTTTATAATACCTGTCATTATTACAGTATATATAAAGAGATAAGCTCTAGGCATGCAATTTTTATTAATATTAAAGAAACAGTTAACATTTTAGTGCTGCTTTTGAAATGATGCAGACATACTTTTAACCACTACTGAAGTTGATCATCAATTTGAATTTTTAAAAAGTACCATGATTTATAAAGTGAGTGATTGTTGAAATATATTAACGTATATAAAATAATCTTAAGATGAACAACAATAAAAATGATCCCTATGTGAATTACTGGTTGGGAACATTCCTTTTCAGTCAATTTTTCTACCGTTTACTAAGATGGGACATACTTAAAAACTCAAAGCATTGTTAAACAATAGAGCAAGAGTGTATATGAAACTGTTTTGACTTCAAAATTTTAGACTGGCTTCCTCATGCTAAAGATGATAAATTATCTCATTTACACTTCCATCTTCACCTTCCAGTTTTGCCAGTTATAATATCCTCTTTGTTGTTTAGTAAATTATTAAAACATGTGCTTTTGATTCATGTATTTTAGACAATATTAACTCCTCTTTAAGAAAATAAAATAAATTAGAATATTTACACTTTTTCCTATCTTCTTTTCCCCTCAAAATTCTTATTATTTACATCAGGATTTATGACTCTATGTATATATCCTTTAGTGGCTTTAGATCTGTATGACAATGGGTCAGTACCAGTTCTTTTTACAACTGTTCTTTCAGCCTCTGCTTGTCTGGATTACCTAGTTCATTAGCTCTTTTTAAATCTTATTTTTTCAAAGAAAGATAGATCCTATAATCCCTGAATTCTTTCACGTTTGAGAATATCTGTCAGTTGCTTTCATTCTTTTTTTTTTTACTTCATACATATTAAAATTTTTTTATTCTTATGTTAATCCCCATACATTACATCATTAGTTTTAGATGTAGTGTTCCATGATTCATTGTTTGTGCATAACACCCAGTGCTCCATGCAGAATGTGCCCTCCTCAATACCCACCACCAGG
>NC_138373.1:129031853-129087136 GCF_054177405.1 Leptonychotes weddellii
AAAAACTTATATATGTACAAAAATAAGGGTAAATATGATGAAGGGTTGGAATATGACTGTAAAGATGAAAATTAGAAAAGATTTTATAAAAGGAATTGATAAGATAAGAAGGTGGTTGAAAAAAGAAAGAAGAGAAATTAAAAAAAAAAAAAAGGGAGAGAATGTGATCAGGCAGGAGACTAGAAGAAAGCCATACACTAGAGATTTAGGGTATATTTTGGTCTGTTAGAAACAACTGTATCCCAAAATTTTAAAGAGAGAACAACTTATATATATACCAAAAATAAGTTTAACTACTATGAAGGGATAGAATATGACTCTAAAAATGAAAAATAAAAATGATTTTTAAAAAAGGGATTGATAAGATGTTGGTTGAGAAAGGGAAAAAGAAATATTCAAAAATAATAGTAAAAGAAAAAAAGAAAATCAAAAAAATTAACTTTGAAACACTAAAGAATCAGGGGGAAAAAAGCCATGAATTCTATGTACAGTGTTCCTCTAGTGCTGGCGTTCTGCTGTTCTCATTGATCGGTAAACTTGGTCTTGGCTGGCTCTTCTTGCGGATCTTCTGGGGGAGGGGCCTGTTGCTGTGGTTTTCCAATGTCTTTGCCAGAGGCGGAATTGCCCTGCCCTTGCCCTGTCGGGCTAAGTAATCTGCTCGGGTTTGCTCTCCGGAGCTTTTGTTCCCTGCGAGCTTTCCCTACAACTTTGGAGGAGGAGAGTGAAAATGGCGGCCTCCCAATCACCGCCCTGAGGAGCCGAGAGCTCGGGGCCCCCCTCCTCAGTGCACCCCCAGAGAAAAGCAGTCAGTCCCTCCCATCTCCCCGGTCTCTGGCCATACTCCGTGCTCACCCAGCCTGTGACCGAGCATTTCTATCTCTGACACCTGACTCAGTGTGGAGTCTCCAAACCCAGCAGATCCCTGTGGTGCACTCCCGCACTGCTCCTCCCAGGGGAAGAAGGGGAGTCTCCCTGGATCTGCCACTTATTGGGTCCCTGCTGGAGGAGCAGTGGCTCGACTGTGCCGCGGATCACAGTTTATGGCAACCCCGAGCTCAGAGCCCGCGCCTTGACTCCATCTCTGCTTGCTTCCCCGCTCCGATCCCTGGGAGCTCTGCCGCACTCAGGCACCCCCGGTCTTTCTGTGACCCCCAGGATCCTGAGACCACACTGTCCCAGAGAGGGTTCCACCCCCGCTTAGCCACCGGAGCGATGTCCCTCAGTGGAGCCAACTTCTAAAAGTTCCGATTTTGTGCTCTGCTGCTCTATCACTTGCCAGTAGCAGCTGACGGAGACCCCCTCCCCCACCATCTATATTCCCGAATATTGCCTTGGATTCAGTTCTCCGCACATCCTACCTTCCAGAAAGTGGTTGCCTTTCTGTTCAGAGAGTTGCTGCTATTCTTTTCTTCAATCTCCTGTTGAGTTCGTAGGTGTTCAGAATGGTTTGATCCCTGTCTAGCTGAATTCCTGGGACCAGAGGAAATTTAGTTCTCCTACTCCTCTGCCATCTTGCTCCGAAACCCAAAAAAATTTTTTTGAATTAAAACAAAATTAGTAACTAAGCTGTTATGCTGTCAAAAAGTGAAAAATATTTTTCTTTATATTTTTACCTCTTAGTGGCTTAAGTTATGTGTTTGAGCCAGGAAAATTATATAGATAATATAAATTCTCTGTTGGGCGCCTGGGTGGCTCAGTCATTAAGCATCTGCCTTCGGCTCAGGTCATGATCTCAGGGTCCTGGGATCGAGTCCCACATTGGGCTCCCTGCTCTGTGGGAAGCCTGCTTCTCCCTCTCCCACTCCCCCTGCTTGTGTTCCTGCTCTCGCTATGTCTCTCTCTGTCAAAAAATAAGTAAAATCTTAAAAAAAAAAAATTCTCTGTAAATTTGGCCTTATACAAAAACAAAACAAAAACAGTAACAACCAAAAAATGTACTTATTTTTATTTAAATAGCAACTACACATTAAACTGCATGATATTTGTCATTGAAATTGATAGTCCATCGTAATTTCTCTTTAGAAATGAATATAAATCTTCCATTATAGAATAAATAGTTGGAATTTTATAATTTATACATTTTTAATTAGTACTGTTAATGTTATAATTGTATTTTATTATACAAATACAATTGTATATAAAATTATATATAATTACATATCATTACATAATTGTGTTATATAAATGTTACTATATAGTTACATCAATAATAAGGATATCCCTAATTAAAATTTTTATGAATTTCTTTGTTTTCAGCTTGACAAAAATCATACCACTTTTTCATTTTGTTTCTTTGGAAAAACTAGATGTCAGCAACAATTGTCTTTCTGGTAAGTTTAGAACAATACATAATTTTTAAAAAGTAATGAGCTTCTGAGTTTCTTTTCCAAATGTGGTAAGGGAGTTGTTTTGGATAGATGTGTTAGTGGTATTTACAAAGAACATATCTATACAATAAGGTATAGAGGAGGAAAGATTTTTCCTGTATCCTCTTAAGATCTTAGGCTAGGCCTAAGAATTAAACTGATACAAGGCAGATTTAGAAGTAAAGAATACAACTTGTCATTGTTTTTTTTTTTTTTTTAAGTTTGTTTGTATGTATTTCTCTTGCCCTCTACTTCCTATCCTTTTGATGAGAATATCTCTTTCCTTCTAATACAGGGAGGATATCTTTCATATAGGCATTTCATCTCTTGTAAGAAAAAAAAGGAAGGTCACAATGTCCTTCTTGTATCTGTTTTTTAAATGCCTTTAACTCAAAATAGTCAATATGCTGTATATTGGGGTGGCAATTTCTGAATTCCTTCAAAGGCATGGTGAAATCATCCAATTAAATTTCCTTCCACTTTTAAAATCATATTATTGGGACTCCTGGGTGGCTCAGTCGGTTAAGCGTCTGCTTTTGGCTCAGGTCATGATCCCAGGGTCCTGCCTGTTTCTCCCTCTCCCTCTGCTGCTCCCTCTGCTTGTGCTCTCTCTCTCGGTCAAATAAATAAATAAAATCTTAAAAAAAATAAAATCATATTATTTCCATATCTTTCTGGTAGACCTGGGCACATACCACAATTATATTTTTATTTGAAATTCATGTATCTTTTACCTATGAAATAAATAGCCTAATGAAGATGAGTAAAGTAATTTGTCTAACTTGTTGACTTCTAACATGTATAAACACCCATTAAAAGTTTATTAGATTAAAGAATGATTAACTGATTTACATGGCCAGTCCCTCCCTAAATTTACCCATCCCAGTTCTCAGTCAGTCCCTTCATGGAGACAACCATAGTTCTAAATTTGTCACCATAGATTAACTTGACTCTTGTATTTTTATATTAATTTGATCAAACAGTATGTTCTCTTTCCTCTGGCTTTCTTAGCATTCATGTGACATTCCACTGTATCAGTTGTTTCTTCTTTCTTTCTTTTTTTTTTTTTTTGGCTGAGGTGTAGTCCATTGTATGAATATATCACACTTTGTCCATTTTCCTGTTGATCAGTATTTTAATTCTTTCCAATTTGGGGCTGCTATGATTTTTAATGGAATTTCCGGGGAAAATTCTTATATAAATCTTTCTGTGGACATGTTTTTATTTCTGTGGGATAAATGTGTAAGAGTGTAATTGCCGGACAATAGAGTAGGTATGTGTTTGTAAGAAACTGAAAAAAAGTTTGCCAAAATAGTTAAAACATTTTATACCAGCAATGTACTGGAGTTTCAACTGCTGCATTCTAGAGGATGTTTAATATTTCAATTGTGTTATCTCATTATGGTTTTAGTTTACATTTCCCTGATGAATAACGATATTAAGCCTTTTTACATTCTTATTTATTGATGATTTTTACATATTCTTTTGTGTGTATTCAAATGTCTTACCATTTTTATTGGTTATTTGCCCTTTTCTTATTGATATGTATAAGTCCTTTGTATATTCTGGATGTAATTCTTTGTTAGATATATGTTTTGTAATATTTTTCCTGGTCTCTCTATAACCATGAATTTTTATTAATGGTATTTTCAGATGAGCAGAAGTTTTCAATTTTGATGAAGTTTAATTTATTATTTTTAGTAGTTATTGTTCACTCTGTGTCCTTTGTAATATTTTTCTACCTCCCGTTTGAGAAGATGATTTTATAAATTTTCTTGCTTTTTTATAAAAATTTTGTACTTTTAGTTCTTACCTTTAAGTCTGTCTATGATCCATGTCAAATTATTTTATGAATGGTATGAAGTAGAGAATGAGTTTAGTTTTTAATATGGATATCCCTTGTTCCAGCAACATTTGTTGAACAAGCTTTTTTCGTCATTGAATTACTTTGGTGTCTCAAAATATTTGATTTACCTTTGACTTACTTTGGGATGAGTTTCTATTAAATGTTTTTCTATTAACTGATCTAATGATAGATCATACTTTCCTATTTCTTTATATGTTTAGTAATTATTTTATGAGATGCTTTATTTAATTAAAAATTTTAAAAAAGCAACACATGGATCAAGATTCTAAAGATTCAAAAAGGAATTCAGGGAAAAGTCTCCTTAGTCTTGCTTCCCCAGCAGCAGCCAAAGTTACTAGCTGGTCAGGGATCCCTAGAGGTATTCATTACATATACATGCAGATGAATAGCAGAGTCCTCTCAAACCTTGGCTTCTACTACACCCCCATTCCCTTCCTATCATTTCACTGCAGTCACCTTGGCTTCCTGATATTCTTCACGGATCAGGCTGTTGGGTCCCAAAGGCTTTTTTCCTCAAGGCCTTTGGTTTTCTCTCTGGACAAAATTAGCTTCCATAAGGCAACAGTCCACTCAGGTGATGGAAGTGGTATTTTTGAAAATGAACAACTTAATATATTTGAAAACAAAACCAGCCATATTACCAAGGACAACTTCAGTTCTGTTAGCAGATCATTGGGAAAACTTTGAAATGACTAAAACAATAAGTCTTTCAAACAGATCTGTACAGTTTATATACATAGCACAGTTCCAGAGAGTACAGATAGATAGTTCAAGTACCATAGCAAAGGAGACAGAGGACATTTAGTTCAAAGGTTCTCTGGTTGCAAGAATGTGTGCTAATTCCTAAATAATGGTACATACAGTGTTAATTAGAACTAGAAATTTTCTTCCAAATTTTGATCCTATAGAATCGTCCGTCTTTCTAAGTAGTTCTGCTTGGTGCTAAAATGTTATTCTTTGCTTCTGGAGTTAAACAGGCATTTACATGACAAACATATATCTTGCAATCAATTTATTTAAACAAATAAAAAAACAATTCATCCAAGTTCTGAGCTTGTTTTTTGTTTTGTTTTAGACTCCATATATGAAGAGAGATCATATGGCATTTGTCTTTTTCTGACTTATTCCACTTAGCATAATGCCCTTGAGATCCATCCATATTGTCACAAATGGCAAGGTTTCATTCTTTTTTATGGCTGAATAATATTCCATTGTACATCTAAAAACACAATTGTTTTATCCATTCACACATCAGTGGGCATTTAGGTTGTGTCCATATCTTTGCTATTGTAAATAATGCTGTAATGAATGAACATGGGGGTACATATAACTTTTTAAGTCAGTGGAGTTTTTTTTCTTTAAATAAATAACCTGAAGTGGAATTGCTAGATCATAAGGTGGTTTTATTTTTAATTTTTTGAGGAACCTCTATCTATTTTCCATAATGGCTGTACCAATCTACATTCCCACCAACAGTGTGAGAGGGTTCCCTTCTCTCCATATCCTTGCCAACACTTGTTATTTCTTGTCTTTTTGATAATAGCTATTTTTTTAAAAGATTTTATTTATTTGACAGAGAGAGACACAGCGAGAGAGGGAACACAAGCAGGGGGAGTGGGAGAGGGAGAAGCAGACCCCTGGCTGAGCAGGGAGCCCGATGCGGGGCTTGATCCCAGAACCCTGGGATCATGACCTGAGTTGAAGGCAGACGCTTAACGACTGAGCCACCCAAGCGCCTCTGATAATAACTATCTTAACAGATGTGAAACGATACCCTGTTGTGATTTTAATTTGCAGTTCTCTGATGACTAATGATTTTGAACATCTTTTCATGTGCCTGTTGGCCATCTGTATGTCTTCTTTGGAAAAATGTCTATTCAGATCTTCTGCCCCTTTTTTAATCAGATTGGATTTTTGCTATTGAGTTGTATGAGTTCTTTATAAATTTTGGAAATTAGACCCTTACCCTTATCAGACATGTGATTTGCAAATGTTTTATCCCATTCAGTAGGTTGCCTTTTCATTTTGTTCATAGTTTCCTTTGCTGTGCAAAGCTTTTAGTTTGGTATGGTTCCACTTGTTTATTTTACTTTTGTTGCCTTTTCTTTTGGTGTTAGATAAAAAAAAATCATCCAAGATCCATGTCAAGGAGTTTTTTAGTTTGGTATGGTTCCACTTGTTTATTTTACTTTTGTTGCCTTTTCTTTTGGTGTTAGATAAAAAAAATCATCCAAGACCCATGTCAAGGAGTTTTTTTCTATGAGTTTTATGGTTTCAGATCTTATGTTCAAGTCTTCAATCCATTTTGAGTTAATTTTTGTGTATGTTGTAAGACAGTGGTCAAGTTTCATGTTTTGTATGTGACTGTGCAGTTTTCCCAACATCACTTATTGAAGAGACTATTCTTTCCCATTGTATATTCTTGGCTCCTTTGTCAATAAATTAATTAAACATATATGTGTAGGTTTATTTCTGGGGTCTCTGTTCCATTGATCTCTATGTCTGTTTTTATGCTGATACCATACTGTTTTAGTTACTGTGTCTTTGTAATATAGTTTGAAATCAAGGGGCATGATGCCTCCAGCTTTGTTCTTTCTCAAGATTGCTTTGAGTATTCAGAGTCCTTTGTGGTTCTGTATAAATTTTAGGATTATTTGTTCTATTTCTGTGAAGAATGCCATTGGGATTTTGATAGGGATTGCACTGAATATATTGCTTTGAGTGGTATGGACATTTTAGCAATATTAATTCTTCCAATCTAGCACATGGCATATCTTTCCATTTGTTTGTCTTCCTCAGTTCTTTTCATTAATATCTTGTAGTTTTCAATATATAGGTCTTTCACCTCTTTGGTTAAATTTATTCCTAGATATTTTTTTTTGATGCAATTATAAATAAGATTGTTTTCTTAATTTTTTTCTGATGGCTCATTAGTGTAAAGAAACCCAACAAATTTTTGTGTATTGATTGTGTATCCTACAACTTTAGTAAATTCATTAGTTCTAACAGTTTTTTGATTGAGTCTTTAGGATTTTCTATATATCATGTCATCTCCAAATAGCTACAGTTTTACTTCTTCCTTTCCAATTTGGATACCTTTTATTTTATTTTCTTGCGTAATTGCTCTAGATAGGACTTCCAAAATTATGTCAAATAAAGTTGTGATAGTGGGCATCCTTGTCTTATTCCTGATCTTGGAGGAAAAGTTTCACATTTTCACCATTAAGGATGATGTTAGCTGGTTAGCTGTGGGGTTGTTATATATGGCCTTTATTATGTTCAGGTACATTCTCTCTATACCCACTTCATTGAGCATTTTTATCATAAGTGGATGCTGAATTTTGTCACATGCTTTCTCTGCATTGTTTGAGATAGTCATAGGGATTTTTATTCTGCATTTTGTTAATGTGGTATATTACATTGACTGATTTGTGGATGTTGATAAATCCCATTTGATCATGGTGATGTGTTTTTAATATATTATTGAATTTAGTTTGCTAATATTTTGCTGAGCATTTTTCATATCTATGTTTATCAGGAATATTGGCTTATAATTTTCTTGTGGTGTTCTTGTCTAGTTTTGGTATCAGGGTAATGCTGGCTTCATAATACGGGTTTGGAAGAGTTCCCGCTCTTTTATTTTTTGGAAGAGATTGAGAAGGATTAGTATTAATCCTTCTGTGAATGTTTTATTGAATTCACCAGTGAAGCTGTCTGATCTTGGACTTTTGTTCCTTGGGAGGTTTTTGATTAAGATGATTCAGTCATCTCACAGTAATTGATCTGTTCAGGTTTTCTATTTCATCATGATTCAATCTTTGTAGATTGTGTGTTTCTAGGAACGTATCCTTTTCTTCTAGGTTGTTCTGATTTTTTGGCATATGATTTTTCCTAGTAGTCTTTTATGATCCTTTGTATTTCTGTGGTAAAAGTTGTAACATTTCTTTGATTTTTGATTCTATTTATTTGCATCCTCCTCGTCCTCCTTCTCCTTCTTCTTCTTCTTTTTTTTTTTTTTTTGCTGAGTCTGGCTAAGGTTTGCCATTTTTGTTGTCTTTTCAAAGAATCAGCTCTTAGCTTTATTGATCTTTTCTATCGTCTTTTTAGTCTTTATTTTATTTATTTTTGCTCCAATCTTTGTTATTTTCTTCCTTCTAATAACTCTGGACTTCCTTTGTTCTTCTTTTTCTGGTTTCTTGAAGTTTAAAGTTAGATTGTTTATTTGAGATGTTTCTTATTTCTTGAGGTAGGCATTTATCACTGTGAACTTCCCTCTTAGAACTGCTTTTGCTGCATCCCATAAATTTTGGTATGTTACATTTACATTTTCATTTGTCTCAAGATATTTTTTAATTTCTCTTGATTTCTTCTTGGAAACATTGCTTGTTTGATAATATGTTGTTTAATCTCCACATATTTGTGAATTTTCATTTTCTTTTTGTAATTGATTTCTAGTTTCATATCATTGTGTTGGAAAAGATGTTTGATATGATTTCTTAAGTCCATCTGGTCTAACATGTTTAAGACTGATGTTTCCTTCTTGATTTTCTTTCTATTCTATATATTGATGTATAGGATACATCAGTTATCAATAATCTAGTCATTGATGTAAGTGGAATATTAAAGTCCCCTATGATTATTGTGTTGCTGTCTATTTCTCCCTTTAAGGCTGTTAATATTTGCTTTAAATATTTAGGTGCTCCTGCATTGGGTACATAAATATTTACAATGTTATATCCTCATGTTGGATTTACCCCTTTTATCATTATGTAACACTCTTCTTTGTCTCTTATTACAGTCTTTGTTTTAAAGTGTGTTTTGTCTGAAGTAAAATCTGTTTTGTTTGATATGTCTAGTAATTTTTTAAAACATTTTACTTATTAGAGAGAGAGAGCACAAGCAGGGTGGAGGGGCAGAGGGAATGGGAGAAGCTGAACAGGGAGCCCCCCTGTACAGGGAGCCTGACTGAACAGGGAGCCTGATGCAGGGCTCCATCCCAGGACCCTGAGGACATGACCTGAGCCAAAGGCAGATGCTTAACTGACTGAGCCACCCAGGTACCCTGATATGTCTAATAATTTTTAATTATATATTGAACATTGTATATAATACAGTTTAGTGAGTCTGGAAATTGTCTTCCTTTTAAAGGCAGTTACGTTCAGTTCTGGCAGGCAGTTGAAGCATTTATGGGTAATTTTTTTTTTCTGTCTTCTTTAATTTCGTTCTCTCTTAGGACAAGCTATTGTAGTTTTCAACTCTTAGTGCATGCCCCTACCCCAGGGCATTGTGTTCCTCCTACTGCATAGTCTTTCTGGATTGTAGCTCAATCTGTGAGATACTCAGTTAGGTCTCATTTTGTCTGGGTTGACTCCAATATCTTTTGCTGCTACATGAACTTAGTGTCATCATTCAGCTTTCAGCCTTATAGTTGGTGATCTCTGCTAGGATTTTCAATCTTTCTGTGTGTGTGTGACACCTCACACTTGTCCATGGACCTGTGGTAAATCTTCACAGAGACTTCTTCCCCCAATTCCCTCCTCACAACATATAAACACACAGCTCCTTCTCAGTATTTTTCCTCATAAATTCCAGCTTACTCTAATCTTTGTCTCCTCACTCAGCAAAAGAGCTTCTTTATTTGGTCTTTACCGCTCTGAAGTAAACTGCTTTCAAACAGAAAACCACTGTGATTGTAGGCTCACCAGGTATGTTTCCCATCTCGCAGAGTCAGGTTTAAAAAACAGGTGCTTCCTATATATTGTCTAGTTTTATGATATTTTTCTGTGGGAGAACAATTCAATATAAATTACTCTGTAATGTACACTAGATTGACCTACTATTCTTACTTTTGAAAGTAAAGTAGGTCTATGTAACTCTATTTATGTATGTGTTCAACTTTACCACTTACCTTATTACTTTAGATTTCACTTCTTCAGATTTTGTGCTAACATTCTGGCACAAACAGTTCTAAGCCCTTTACACATATTACCTCATTTAACCCTCACCCAATAAGATAGGTAATGAGCCTGAATCACAAAGCAATTGTATGGTTTGCATAAGTTCACAAAGCTGCTAAATGGGAGAAATATATATTCTAACAGCAGAGTCTGTGTTCTTAACATAGTCTCTTTCTAAAAGCATACTGTATTCTGCAAAACAAATAATTGTTATCGCTTTACTACCTAACCAATAAATAAATGGTCATTGATTTATGATTATTTTTCTTTCTCTGTTACTATCTTCTATAATGATTTTTATTGTTTATTTTCTGTAGATCTTACAAGTGCCATTAGATGGTTTGATGCATGCTATTCTCTTCATGAATTGTCTCTCACTGGAAACCCACTTCTTCAAGAAATAAACTGGAGGTAAGAAATATTGTTGCACTCTATTATATACTTTATTATAGTTGCAGAAAACACGATTTGATGGAAATTGTTCTGTGCATATTAATTGCTTGGGAAAAGTTAATAAAAATAATTTAAAAGTTACTCAAAACAAGAAATTTTTATAATATTAGTTTTAAAAATATCTTAAACCTAAAATAATTTTTTGCACATGTATGAACTAATGCAAATTTAAAATGATTATTTTGATCCATACCATTGATTATGTGACAATTTTAGTATAATGGTAACTTGGAGTTTGTTGGTGTCTATTAAAGTATGACTTATAAACCTATGTGAATCCATGCTTCTTTTTGAAATATTGCAGTACCTAGATGTAATAGAAGAAAAATATTTTGTAATTTTTTTAGAATGAATTTTCTTCTTTAAAAAAGTGTTTCTAATCTGAAATTCTCATACTATGCTAACACCATTTCCCCCCAAATTGACCAGCATCTTTTTTCATGAAGAGCTTTTTTGAGATAATTTTCATACAGTAAACTTTATCAGTTTTATTTATGAGTATGAATATGGTATAAAACCACCACAATTAAGATATTAAACATTTTTACCACCTTAAAAAAATTATCTCATGCCCCTTTGCAGTCATTTGCCACCCTTAGACTTTAAAAATGTCTCTCCACTCTTTGATGGCCTTTATTGTTTCTGATGAAATCTGCCAACATTCTCTTTGGAGACTTCTAATATATTCTCTTTATCAGTGGTTTTCAGCAATTTGATTATAATGTGTTTTGCTGTGGTTTTATGTAGATTTACTCTTCTTAATATCTGTTGAACCTCTTGAATCTGATGAATTTGTAGTTTCCATAAAATTTAGAATTTTTTTGCCCATTATTTTTTCACATATTTTTTCTGCCTCCTTCCTATCTTGTTCTACTAGGATGCCAATTTCACCAATATCAGATTACTTGATATATTCTAGAAGTTGCTATTGCTCTGTTCTTATATATTACACTTTTTTTCTGTCTGTAATTCACTCTTAATAGTTATTGCTGTATCTTCAAGTTTTCTGATATTTTCTTCTTACATATCTATTTTGATGTTAATCCCATCCAGAATTAATCAGTTCAGAGTTCAGATACTGTGTTTTTCATCTCTAGAAGTTTCATTTATTTTTTTTTTAATATTTGCGATTTCTCTCCTAATCATGCTCATGGTTTCCTGAATCATCTTTAACATATGAAAAATATTTATAATAGCTATTCCAAAATCCTTCTCTGCTAGTTTCATCATCTATATCATTTGGGGGTCTATTTTTGTTGATTCCCCCCCCTAATTCTGGGTCATATTGCCCTGCTTCTTGCATGCTTGGTCAATTGTGATTGTATTCTGGACATCTTAAATTTTATACTGTTGATTTCTTAATTTTGTTCTTTTTCTTTAGGCAACATCTATTTTGTTTGTGATGTACAGCAGCTAAGTTACTTGAAATTAGTGAGATGCTTTTAAAGCTTGCTTTTAAGTTCTGTTAGGGAAGTCTCAAAGAAATCTTTAGACTAGTGCCAGTTTAGCTTTTCTGCTATGGAACTGACTCTCTGGTGCCTCTTATATATATCCTTTCAACTTTGGCTGATAAGAATTATTCCCAGCCTCATATGGGTTCCTGTAATTTCTCTACCTTTTGCTTCCCCCTGGTTCTTTCCCTTGGCCTTAAGTCATTTTCTTTTATACATCCTCAGATCATTACCCATTTACCCAGGTCCAGGTGAATTAAATCCCAGAATTCTGAAAGACTTTGCATATGTCCACTTTTCTAGTACTGGGGATGATTCTGATCTAAACTCTTGTCTCTTTTTATGTCTAGCAGCATCCATTTGTAAGACAATTTAACATGAGTTATTATACATTTGACATTTGTATCATATTAACTCATGGGTACATCAATACAGAACAAGCCAAGAATAGACAGGGTTTATAGCCTAATTTAGCAAGATAAGTTTGACAACACACTAAGTACAAATAAAGGCAAATATATACTGAAATTCAGGTAAGAAAACCTGTTTCAGGATCCTCAGAGTTTGGATCAAATCTGTAAATCTTATCAATTTGATCAGGTAGTGAAAATATAACATTTATGAATAAAATATAGACAAGGAAGGACACATAATTGAAAAGAAAGTTGTTGTGACATCTGATCCTAGGGAAGAAGCAATTGATTCTTTGTCCTGATTTGGTTTTTCTGTGATGTGTGGCCATAGCCAGGAAGATCCTGGTTCTGATGATTTCCAAAGGAATGTATCTTACAGTAGAACCAATGATCTGGTCATGTTTAAAAATTCCTATATCTGACTTAATCCACTTGTAGAACAAGATAAGACAGTATAGAAAGTAGTCTATTTCCCTCCCTTCTCTGATGCCACTGCAAACCTTTGACACTCTCTTTCCACAAGTATTGATTTTCTGAATTTGTTTATTGGTTTTTCATTAAGAAAATTGCATTTTTATACCAAGTCAAACACCTGTGTAATTTGCTACTTGTTGATAGCGTGTGTATCACAGAAGAGTTATTATCTTTGCCAGAAAATCTGTTTTTCTATTTTCTTTAAAGCTCAATTTTCACATAAATTTCTAAAGTTACACTATTTTTTAGGGAAACCTGGTATGTTTTTACATGTTTTAGAATAGAACTTGTCAATTTCTACCTTAGGAACATCTGTTTCCAGGTGCAATTTAAGCTGTGTAGTATAAAGGAAAGACTATCACCCAGTGAAGTGGTTTTCAAAGGTGTATCCCTAGACAAGCACCTTCATCATCACTTGAACACTTGTTAGAAATGCGAAATCTTGGACACTGTCCATACTCATTTAATCAGACACTAGGGGATGATGTTTAGTAATCTGTGTTTCAGTAAGCCCTTTGAATGATTTGATGCACACTAAAGTGTGGAAATCAGTGATTTTAAACAAGGACATCCTTTTCCTGCCCCATACTGTGCGATCCTGGGCGGATAACAACTTTCCTATGTCTCTGAATCCTCAACGGTAAAATGAAGATAATAATAGTACCTCTGTTATGGGGGTAGTTATGATAATTGAATGGGATAATACACATATTTTGTTGGGCACAATTCCTGGAACATGGTAAACATTCAGAAATCTACTATTTTCCATGTCAAGGCTAAGCACACTGTGGGCTCTTATTAAATCACCAAATATTTATTGTATGCCTACTATATCTAGCCAATGTCCCAAAATTTGGACACTATACAGGAAATTCAATGCACTCCATGATTTCAAACCATGTTTATAATCTTGGTAGGGATAAAAATGTATGCAAAGAATGATAGCCATGAAAACTAATAGTGATAGCAAACACTGTCATAGTGTTTACTTTGTGCCCGGCATTGTTCTCATTTAATATTTATAATACGCCTAATAAAATAGTTAGCTAGTATCCCCATTTTACAGGTGGGGAAACAGAGTCATATAAAGGCTAAAAAATGTGCCCAAGGTTACACAGCAAACTAGTGGAAGAGCCAGAATTCAAACCCATGCAATCCAGCTTCAGTTTGTGCTCTTTAACTCTTAGATTTCAGTACCTAATACCAGTGTCAGATGACTATTGTAGGCAACTGATATGCTTTAGAAATCCCACCTTAATTTAGTGTTACCAGGAAAAAAATACATTTACTGAAGAGGCAAACTTTGGGTTAAATCTCAAAAGTTTGATAAGATTTAAAATCAAGTTAAAAGGAAAAAAAAAGCACTTCTGATGGAGGAAATATTGATGAAAAGGAGGGAATGTGAAAGGCAAGTTTAGGCTCTGGTCTATTCAGGTGTAAAGTAGGTAAGAGTGGGAAATACCTTTGGAAAGAAATAAGAAATCAAGTGTGTGCATTTACGGTGGGTCAGAGAATGACCTACTATCTATACATATTACTCCACAGCAACTCTGAGTTGGGTTCTGTAATTATCATTCTGATTTTACAGAGGTACTAACTGAGGCTTGGATTCCTTGTGATTTGCCCAGTTGTGATGTAATTGTCAGGGAAGGGATTAGAGTTCTAAAGTCTGGAATTTAAATACTTTGCTTTACTGTTGCATATGATATATTGCTGCCAGATTGTAAAGGGCGTTGTATGCTAGAGTAAAAAAGTCTCCTTTATCCAGTGGTCATGGAGAGAGCCTATAGCATACTAGATATATGTATAGGCCTTGTGAGTAAACTGCTCAGGTGCATGTCTAGTTCCATCACTTTCTAGCTGTTTGCCTTGCACAAATTACTTAATCTAGCTGTATCTCAGCGTCTTCATCTATAGAATGGATATAATAATAGTAGCTCCCTCAGGCCTTACCCATTAAGGTAATAGGTTGTACCACACAACAACGAACCCAGAAATCTATGTGGTTTAGTACAATAGAAGCTTATTTTTTGTCTATATTGTGTCTGATGTGAGTTCGGCCTGTCTAATCTAAGCAGACTCAGAAACTCAGGATACTTCCCTTTTGTGGCTCTGTGTCATGCAACTTCAATGTAATCTGACTTTTTTAGGTAGTAGATTCTGGCGAGGGAGGGAAAGAGACCACAGAGAAAGAACAACTGACATATCACCACTCTGATCTCAAAAGTGGCATTGATCACTTCTCTCATATTCTACTGGCTGTAGCCAGTCATAAGGCCAAACTAACTGCAAAAGAGGCCGGAAAATGTAGAGAAGAACATGAGCACCAGAGTACACCAATAGTCTTTGTGAGGACTAAATATGTTGCTGCATAAAAGCATTTTATAGTAGTACCTAGCATATAGCACAGTTGGCAGATGTTAGCCATTATTTTTAAGGAGCTATAGGGAAATTTTGAATAGCTGTATGAAAAGGAAAATAGTGTTTGGGGAAGATTTTTTTTTCAACAGCAAAGTGATAAGGGATTAGGGAAAGTGGCCAAATTAAACGCTATTAGAGAGTCCAGGCATTAAAAAAGGGCTAAAATTAAGTAGTGGAAGTGGTCCCAGACTATTGTACAGATCCTTCTAGTTTAGAACTAGAAAAGTGATCTTAGAGTGAAAATTCCCATACATAAAGAAGAGTAATTATGTCTAAAAGGCTCTGCTTGGCAGGTGATATTTATAATGAAAATATCTAATGGATTATTTTTACACAGATATTTTTATTTTCCTAGGTAACTTTATAGACTATATATATATGTGTGTGTGTATAGGATATGTATATATATGATATATATGTATATATATGTCATAGATGACCAAAATTACTTGTTGAAGGAATACATTACAGAATTTTACATTATAATGTGTAAAAGCTTGAAAAAAAATGCATGTTTCAGGCCCTCTAATTTTTCTATTGAATTTTTTAAATTTTACTTTAGTGATCGAAAGTGTTATTACCTATAAATTGACAATTGATCTTATTATTGATTTGCAGTAATTATCAGTGTCAGTTCTACAGCTGGAGTTCTTAGACTTTTAGGGACCCATGATATTTGTCAGGTTCCTCATGTTTCCTGAAAAACTGATCTTAGGACAAATTGTTATAGGAATACCAACTATTAGTTAGTATCAACTTATAAGGAGATCAGACATTGCAGCTATTTAAAGAATTTGTGTATATATATGAAAGGACCCCCTAAATATGTTTCTAGACCTCTTGCCAGCTGGGAAAAGGACTCTTTCATTTGGAATTGAAGTAGTGAAGATCCCCATCTAGATGTACTAGCTCAAGTTCTGGGGCTGTGCTTTTCTTACATTGGGGTTTAAAACCCTAATCCCAAGGTTTGGGCCTCCTCATTTTCATTTATTTTTATTATTTTATTTTTTTAAGATTTTATTTATTTGAGAGAGAGAGTGAGAGCAAGAGAGAGAGAGAGAGAGAGAACTCTCGAGCTGGGGAAAGAGCAGAGGGAGAGGGTCAAGTAGACTCCACACTGAGGACCGAGCCCAACTTGGGACTCGATCCCAGGACCCTGAGATCATGACTGAGCTGACTGCTTAGCCAAGTCAGATGCTGACCGAGTCAGATGCTTAGCCAGGTAACTACCCAGGTGCCCCTTTGGGTCCTCATTTTTAGAAAGGAAACCTTAGAGTGAAACTTCCCATACAAAAAATAGGTGTAACTATGTCCAAGAGGCTCTGCTTGGCGGGTGATATTATTTATAATGAAAATCCCTGATGTGTTGTTTTTAGGTAGATATCTTTATTTTCCTTGGTAGCTATATAGACCAAATTTATGATGACAAAAAAAAATAGGTGGTTGTGTCCATTATTCAGAGAAAGCTCTTTGGGGGCCATGGTTTTCCTGTTAGGCGTTGGGCAAATAAGACATGAATTCTCTTGCTGATTTGATATCAGTTTCCATTTAAATAGCTGCCATGTTGCCAGTTGCAATAACTAGAAACAAACCTATATCCTGAATAATCTTTGAATTTATTTATGTTTTTTGCATGAAGAATAAATACTTACTTTGTTGAATCAAATAGGCTTATAGTGAAATATATTGATAATAAATCTATTTAAATATATAAAGATAAATATTCACATTTTACTACTACTATACTCCTAAATATATATTTAGTGCAATACTAATATATACAATACTTACTAAGTATAGATACTTTACAGTTTTAAAGAAAATATTTAGTTAGAAACAATATTCAAAGAAAAAGGTAGTACTTATATTATAGACATGTACAATTATTTAGCTATTATAATTTTTATGTTTAAATGAACTTTATTGGACTAGACTCATACCAACTTGAAAATTTTGCTTATCAAATTTCACTTAGATCAGTTGGCCTAATACAGCTTTCATGATTTCAAGAAGAGATTCAGTTATCTAAAGGGTTTAAAATCTAGTAATCTATAAAATATGGATTTGTTAATGAAAGGATCAAGTAAAACTTTAAGCAGTGTGTTCCAATGAACTTTACATAACCCCTTGATACCAACAAAAGGATTAGTTATAGATTTTCCCAATTGGCTTCTTACTTTCATGTCTGGCCAGTGATAACATGGACAAAACTGATGTACTAAAAAAATCTCTTTTTAAAACTTAATCTACAGACTCAGTTTGGAATCTCCTTTGGGAATGTGTTTTATTCATTAGTGATGAATAGAGTCTCTTAAGTGACAGAATATTCACCAGGAAGTTTTCACTAAATGAAATATTGATTCAGCCCTTGGCTAGGAGGAGCCCAGCTGGAAAAACTAATGTTGAGATCTCACAGTATTCTTATACTTCATTTCCAATATGAATCAACTTGTTACAGCACTTTCTAATATATTCATCATAGACTCTTATAAGGCTGCATTTAAACTTAAGGCCAACCCATTGTACTACTAATTTATACAGATCTGAGAACTATTCCTTAAAAAAAAATAAGAAACAATGCTTAACATAAAACACCAAATCTAATGTTGATATTTATCATATAAATGACAAATTTCAAGATATTGTCATAGTCTTGAAGATCCAAACAAGCTAAATTTTTATATCCAAAGAAGTTTCAAATATTCTGACTCAAACTGTTTGGGAACATTTTTTTATATATAAAGGTGATGAATTATAATATCAAATATTTTCAGTGTGAAAATCAAATCCCTGTTGATCCACATTCTCCATAATTATTTCCTGTAGCTATAATATTGTACATAATATCTATATCAATAACCATATCCAAAATATAGTATTTGATGACAAAATTATCATTTTTCCCCTTGCTGATCTGGTTAGTTAACATCCAAACAGCTTCCACATAATGCCGTTTGCAATATCTAGAAACAAACTAATGTCCTGTATTGCCTTTGGATTCCCTTATTTTTCATTATTTTAGTTGTCCAGAGAATAAACAGTTGTTGTATTAAATACAATATGCTTGCTGGTAGTAAAATATTGATCTTTCCATTAATCTGATAAAGCAAATTCTTATATTTTTACTTCTAAGATTATATTAGGTTATTTAGTTAAAATAGCTCTTCATTTTGTCACCAATTATTTCTGAATAGAAAGCTTGTTTCTCTGTATATGTGATATGTACTCTGTAACTTCAGTGTTACAAGAATACGTTTCTAAGAAACCTTCATATCATTTACGCAAAACCAATGGCAATGTTAATCAGTAAACAGACCATTGGAATATAACTGTCCAGGCCCACAATATCTCTTATTTTAGCAAATTCTCTGACATATAGGACATGCTACAAGTTTTCAAGTAAGCTATATTTTTCTTGAAAATTTCAGACAATTATGAATGATTAGAACTTCAGAGGTTTTTTTTTTTTCTTTTAAGTTTAACCTGGAGCATCTCTGATTTTATTTTTTTTCTAAGATTTATTTATTTATTTGAGAGAGAGAGAGAAAACATGCGCATACATGCACATGAAAGGAAGGGTTGGGGGGACAGTGGGAAAGGCAGAGGGGAAGCAGACTCCTGCCGAGTGCAGAGCCTGTTGTGGGGCTCAATCTCAGACCATGACCTGACCTGAGCCAAACCAAGTCAGATGCTTAACCTTAACCACCTGAGCCACCCAGGGCCCTGAGCATCTCTGATTTTAGCACAACTCGTTGTAGTCTATTTTCCTTCCAATGCAGTGGTTCTTAATTCTTTAAGGTACATAAGAAAGGCTATATTTTAAAAATGCGAATTCCCCAGAACGCACCAACAGAGGTCTTTGGGCGTAACTGAATCTAAAAAAGTATCCCATGTACTACTAATACAGTAGTTCAAGGACAGCCTTTTCAGAGACACTGCCCTGCAGGGTTGAAGACACACAGAGGGATCTAGCCTTGAATTCCCATTCCAGTGGATTTGTAGAGTGACTAAGACAAAAAATAGATGTTTGAGACCCTGTGGCTCTCATGATAACAGCATGAGTATTTTCTTCCTTTTGTTGACACCTCCTTAATTAGACAAAATGCGACCTGAAAGATGGCTGTTCAAGAGGGTCTTAGTGTTACTTTATCTGCACTATCACTGTAGGTCCAGGATCCTGTTGAAAAGTTTTATAGGTCCAACAGCTTACTGTTACTGTTTAACCAGAAATGACTGTACAATAGAAATAAACAAATTAGCTTTACCTAACTCTTAAGAAATCCAATTTACAATAAGAAAATCTGCCTTATCCATAAGAATAAAAAAAAAAAAAAAGAAAGAAAATCTGCCTTATCGAATTTTCCTTGTAAGATAGACCTATTCAAAGACCAAAGCCTGCTATTAGCATACCTCATTCCTTCTGCTGGCTGGGTCCACTCTGGAGACCAAGATATCAAACAGAAATCTGTTTGGTACACAAAGAATTAGAACTGTTAGTTATTGTCTAGGACTAGTTCCATCAAGTTATTGAAGGCTTATGTTTGCTTTTCTGTATTTTAGGAGATATGATCTAAGGAAGTAAATCACTAATAGGATTAGAGCATTTTTTTAAGCTGTTACGAACACCTATACAGTTTTAATTTTTAATACCCTTTATTATCACATTTCAAAAGCATCTTTACTTCATCTTTACTTCATACCTGGCATTTTATAGCTATAAATAAGTTTGACATTATAGTCATGTCTTAGAAAACTTGACTGGGTACTTTGAGGGAGATTCAGAATGCAATGTAACTTCATTAATAATGTAATAAATAATTTGATAGGATAGAGTATGGATAGTTAATCTCTCCATTATATTTTAATTATTATCAGCTTCAATTTCAGAGATTAACCTTTCCTTGCATTTGTGATAGCTTCAGTCAAAGATCTTATGTTATATTTAATATTATACCTGTGTGATTACCTCTGATTACTTCATTACCTCTGTGATAAATAGCTATCATTTTAATTAGCATTCTGCTTTTGAACCACATCTTAAAATGAATCAAATATATATAATATATATAATATATGCCACTTATTTAACCCTTTGTGGTAGGTGTGGTAGTTTATGATAAGAGAAATATTGGTAGCTTCAAGCCTAAAAAAAACCCTTAAAAGGTTCAAAATATATAGACCCAGATTTTCACTTGATCTTAGTCAAAAGGCCGAGAAGTGATGGACCCAAGTTTTCTTAACTAGCTTAAACTCTTTAACATTGTAAAACATCTGATAATTATCTTGAAGAACAAAACCTATTTGTGTTCCCTCTTTCCATACTTAAATATCTGTAAGAAAAAAAGGTATTATTTCTCGGAGAGTAAAGGGAGGTGAGGGTGGGAAATTAATCATGTGTCCGCAGTAAATGAAAAACTGGTGTTTTTCTTCTCTTTTTTTGCTTTAATTTAAGGAGATGTATTGATACCTTCCTTGTGATTATCTTTTATTAAACACTATCAGGATCATAACTATATATAGCAATGGGTTATGACTTTAGTTGGCCTTTGGAATTTGTGCCTTAATGGACCACTTCCTTCATTTATATATAAATTATACATAAATATATAAAATGTAAATTATATATAAATTATTTATATAAATATATAAAATTATATTTTACAACTGTGTTTATATAAATGGATATGTCCACCCTGACTATACCATCTAGGTAGAGGAAATAACTGACTGGGGTTTTCCTTCTTAAATTTTAGCATTTTAGTAATCTTATCTCGCCATCCTTCATTTAATTTTTAGGAACTGTAAGTTTGTTTTGTTTTGCTTTTTAATTAAAAAACTGTTTTTTAAAAGATTTCATTTATTTATTTGACACAGAGAGAGAGAGAGGGAGCACAAGTAGGGGGAGTAGCAGGCAACAGAGGAGGGAGAAGCAGGATCCCTGCTGAGCAGGGGATCTTGTCCTTGAACTACGGAGCTTGATCCCAGGACTCTGGGATCACGACCCAAGCTGAAGGCAGACACTTAACTGACTGAGCCACCCAGGCACCCCTAAAATACTTTATTTTTTAGAGAAGGTCAAGTTAGCAAAATTAAGCAAAAAATATAGAGAATACCCATATACACCCTGTCCCCACACATGGACAACCTCCCCCACTATCAACATCCTGCACCAAATTGGTATATTTATTATAATTGATGAACCTACATCAACACATCATGATCACCTGAAGTCCATACTTTCCATTAGTGTTTACTCTTGGTGTCATGTATTCTATGGGTTTTGACAAATGTATAATGACATGTATCCACTATGTAGTAGTATTATATAGAATAGTTTTACTGCCCTAAAAATGCTATGTGCTTTGCCTGTTCATCGCACCCTCCACCTTAATCCCTGGCAACCACTGATCTTTTTACTGTCTCCATAGTTTTGCTTCTTTCAAGAATTTCACATAGTTGGAATTGTACAACATGTGTCCCTATCAGATTGTCTTCTTTCACTTAGTAATATGCATCTAAGATTCCTCCATGTCTATTCATGGCTTGATAGTTCATTTCTTTTTAGTGCTAAATAATATTCCTTTGTATGGATGTAACAGTTTACTTATCCTTACCTACTGCAGGACATCTTGATTGTTTCTGGGTTTTGAAATTGCAAATAAAGCAATAAATGTCTGTGTGGAGATTTTGGTGCAGACATAGTTTTTAATTAATTTGGGTAAATCCAAGGAGCACATTGCTGTATTATAGTAAAAATATGTTTACTTTTGTAAGAAACCACCAAACTGTCTTCCAAAGTGACTACACTGGTTCTGCATTTCCACCAGCAGTGAATGAGAGTTTCTGTTTCTTCACATCTTCACCAGCATTTGGTGGTGTCAGCATTTTGGATTGGATGTTCTTATAGGTAGATAATAGTATCTTATTATTTTATTTTATTATTTATTATCTTGTTTTAATTTACAATTCTCTAATGACAAATGATGTTGAACATCTTTCATATGCTTACTTGCCATCTGTATATCTTCTTTGGTGAGGTGTCAAGGTTTTTGGCCCATTTTTTAATTGGTATGTTTATTTTCTTATTGGGTTTTTAAAAATTTTATTTATTTATTTGAGAGAGAGAGAGGGAGAGAGAACACACAGAGGGAGAGGGAGAAGCAGACTCCTGGTGAGCAGAGAGCCTGACATGGGGCTTGATCCCATGTCCCTGAGATCATGACCTGAGTTGAAGGCAGATGCTTAACCAACTGAGCCACCCAGGCACCCCTCTCATTGTTGAGTTTTAAAATTTCTTTTTATATTTTTGGATAACAACCCTTTATCAGATATTTTTTCCCAGTATGTTGCTTGTCTTCACATTCTCTTGACTTTGTCTTTCCCAGAGCAGAAGTTTTTAAGTTTAATGAAATCCAGCTTATCAATTATTTCTTTCATGAATTGTGTCTTAGGTCTTATATCTAAAAAGTCATCATTACACCCAGTATCATCTAGATTTTCTCCTGTGTTATCTTCTGGGAGTTTTATAGTTTTGCATTTTACATTTAGGTCTGTGACCCATTTTGAGTTAGATTTTGTGAAGAGTACAAAGTCTGTGTCTAGATTCATTTTTTTTTTTTTTTTGCGTGTAGATGTCTAATTGCCCCAGCATCATTTATCTGTGCTCCATTGTATTGCCTTTGCTTTTTTGTCAAAGATTAGTTGATTCTATTTATGGGGATCTACTTCTGGGCGCTCTCTTCTGTTCCACTGATATATTTGTCTATTCTTTTGTCAATACCATACTGTCTTGATTACTGTGGCTTCATTGTAAGTCTTGAAGTCAAAGTGTTAGTCTTCCAACTTTGTTCTTTTTTTCAATATAGAATTGACTATTCTGTTTTTTTTGTTTTTTTGTTTTTTGCCTCTTTTAATAAACTTTAGGATCAGTCTGTTGATATACACAAAATTACCTTACTGGTATTTTTAGTGGGATTGCATTGAGTCTATAGATCAAGTTGAGAAGAATTGATTTCTTGACAATATTGAACTTATAATCTCTGAAGATATCTTCATTGGACACCTTTCCATTTGTTTACTTCTTTGATATCTTTCATCAGTTTGTACTTTTACTCATAGGAAATGTTAGTTTTTAACTAAGAGGTTTTATTCATTTAAGAAGTCCATTTTACCCCTGTGATCATTAGTGGCCTTGTAAAAGAGGCCCACAGTATCCCTGTGAAAGGTTTGGCAAGTACTTATAAATGACTAGGTTTGGTGGAAGCTCAAGCCCCATGTCAGGCTCTCTGCTCACCAGGAGTCTGCTTCTCCCTCTCCCTCTGTGTGTTCTCTCTCCCTCTCTCTCTCTCTCTCAAATAAATAAATAAAATTTTTAAAATTTGTTTTTTCACAGAATTAGGCTTTTAAATTGATACAGACTTTTGCTCATACCTCCAAGATTTTTATTATTATAATCTTTAGCAAAATTCAGGAAGAAATATAAGTTTATGTTTTTCAGATCATGATAAACAGGGTGATCTCTTACTGGTCTTATTTTAGTCCTATTCTGAAGTATGTTTTACCAAGAGAAACAATCGGAATTTATCTCTACTTCTGAAATAAACATCAAATTTCAGTAAGATTATTATATTATCTCCTTTTTAAAAGAGTGTATCTGATATTATTCTTTATATAGTGTAGCCTTTCATTTACTCCCAGCCCAAGTTTCCAGCTGCTTAAATTTCCCATTTGTGTTATAGAAGAAAATGGTTAAATTTTTTGTCAAGTCTCTAAAACCTAACTTTGTATATGACATGATACCATAAAATTTTTTAGGAAATTTAACAGTATAATTTTCTGTACAAAGTCAATAGCATTTTCTGAGATATACTCTGTGCTTATATTGTTTAAGTAATAGGTATATGGTTATTTTAAATATAAACTCTCCTTTTCAAGATTATTAAATTTTTTCCTGCTTTCAATAGGCATTCTCTACTTAAAGTGTTACCAGCTCTAAGAATCCTCAATGGCGAAATGCTAAACTCTTATTCAGAACGGCACACTGAAGAATACTATGAACCAGAATTAGGACGTTTTGTGGTACTTTGTCAGTCCCAGATTCAAGAATTCAACTCACTAATTGAAAGCTATATTACTGGAAAAGGGTAAGACTGTTCACTTCCCCTTGTCATAATTTAAAGAAATAATTCAATCTATGTATATAATTTAAAAATACTTTGATTAATACAGTGATACTTTTTTTTGGATTAGGGCTGTGTGTTTTAGGGATATTCTCCCTTAAAAACATAATTTAAAATATAATTTAAATGCTAAAGTGTTAGATAAAATAAGTGAAATCATGAGGATAGCTTCAAGACAAGAATCAAACATCTATTCAGTCAGTCATTCAATTAATCAGTCAAAAATTTGACAATTATTGTAGGCAAGACACACAAATAAGCTAAGTATTACACATTATCCTTAATTCACAGATTAACATAAGAGAAAATTAGATAAACAATTACAATGGAGGAAGGCAAGTTTTATAATAAGTATAGCATTTATTATATATTAAGATATATTGTACATGTATCACATTTATATATTAAATATTAGGAGAGCACGGTAGAGAAAAGCAGTCAACACGTGCACATATTCAGAGGAACAGAAGCTAAGAGTAGAGACCTAATCAGATATAAAAGAAAGAGAACTTCCCATTCCCCATCCCAAGTTAGGAGTGTGTTAGTATGAATGAATTATAATTGATCTTTCTATAACTGTATTTTCTAATTTGCATTGCTCCAGAAAGCACAGATGAAAAAGGAAAGCAATTTCATATTTCACTTACGGTGACTCTTCATTATAACTGAATTATAACTATAATATGTGCTTCCAAATACCTAAACTTGATCATTAAATTATAATCCTTAATATTGCTCTTCGCATATTCATACATGCTCATCTATATAAGATTTGTTTTCTATTTAAATGTTTTTTTAATGTAGTCTATTCAGTTTAAAAACAAATCTTACAGCTTTAAAAATAATTCCAGTTGTTATAGATAATTAATGTTTGCTTTTAACAAATACCAAGATTATTTACAAATCTTTGTGAAAAACTAAACTTACATCTCTTTGTATATGTGTGATAATGTAGAATTTTTTGTGTAAAGGTGACCCTGATATCCCTCTGTTGAAACGTAGATTTCTCAATAACTTTGTATAATCTCTTGTCATTGCAGTGTGTTTCATTTTGGCATTGATCATGGAAAATAGACTATATTTTATATTAATAATAAATGGTGGTGAATTCAACACCAGTCATACACACTTAATATTCCAATATCAAATTGCGCCTTTTCTGCATTATTAACCACCAAAATGAATGAAATACAAAATATCGAAAACACATGGGAGGAGCCTATGCTAATGTCTAATATTACTTTTGTGAACACAGGACTGTTTATCTCTACAGTTTAGGAAATATAACTTTCATTTTGTATGGTATGGTTAAAAGTTTTATATTTATTTATATCCTGCATGTTTCAGAAAAAAAATTAAGGCAGCTTGTCGCTATATATTAAATACAGTCAGAAAATATACATTTGAAGTAAGTAAATTTTTAAAAATAAAACAAATAAGGAAAGATAAATAAAATGTAGCCAAGAAAAAGGCTCATACAGGTGCAAAGTCCTTTACATTTGCTATTGAGATCCCCAAATCTGGGAAGCAGAAAGTCTGATTAATTACATAAGCCATAACCTTAATAAGATAGAAATTCAGCAGTTGTTCAAAAGGATCACAATCATTTATGCCTTCAAGTATTTGAATTCTCTTTGCAATGGATTATTTTTCCAAAGAAAAATGGGAATAAAAACTTTCCCATAATATAAGTTCTTTGTTTAAAAGTCCAATACAAATATTTTGCATGGCAAGAGTCAATGTAGAAAGTACTTTTAACTTTGTTTCATAAATAACTTCTCCAAATTTAGGCGGCCATGATTTCTCATGTTTATGGTAGTAAAAGCATGGATTTTTCTCATTCAGTTGTACCAAAAATACCTAGAATAAAAATGGTTCTAAAACTTCCAGACATTTTGTCTGGATTGACTGATCTAAATTAGCCAAACAAATACTTTCAAATTTTGTTAGAAATGAGATAAATTTTTATATAAACAACCAGAAATAAGGTTTTAATGAATGTTGTAGTAAAGCTTAATTTTCATGTCAACCACAAAAGGGAAATTTCCAAAACCTCTACAAATTTTAATATTTGCTGATATAATTCTTATTAAATGTCTTCATTGTTTGTTTAGAAATTTTGTCACCTTGGATGCTGCAGAAAATCTCTGCCATTATTTTAAGAAATTAATGACACTTAGTAATGAATACCGATATTCACATGAACATTGGAATGTAAGTATCACCCAGATTGAAGAATCTGAAGCCCAGCAAAATCATTTGGCCCCTACAAATAGTGATAGCATACTGCAAAATAGAGTTCACTCTTGTGCAAACAAATATAAACTGGACTCACCAGATACCTCTGAGAAATGGATGAACTCTGACTCTAGTCATTCCACATTAACCAACTCCTTATGTGAAGATATGGAAGGAAGAAATCAGGAAGAAATAGTAGACCAGAAGAGAGAAGATAGCAAATCAAACAGTATCCCCATCAAAAGAATCCCATTCATGGAAACAGTAATGACAAGCTCTCTGCTGTGGAATTGCCAAAATACTGAACATCGTAACAAAATGTAAGATTTATAGAAGATTTTTCTTTTACATTTGTATATCTTTTATTTTTTATGGATAGTCTTAGGTAATGTTACCAAATGATAATTTGGTAAAGGATTTAAATCACTTTTGTATTTCATAGTAATTCCCTTAATTATGTTTTTATGATGTGTGTACAAATTATTAATTATAGTACAGATTAATTTTATTGAATTTTAGCAGGCTGATTTAATTGACTAGTATTTTATTAAAAAATGAGTACATGTAAAATTATGTTTCCTGCCTTCTTTTTTTAAAAAGATTTTATTTATTTATTTGAGGGAGATAGCGAGAGAGCACGAGTGGGGGTGGGGAGAAGGGAGAGAGAGAAGCAGACTCCCCCCTGAGCAGGGATCCTGATATGGGCTCGATCCCAGGACCCCGGGATTATGACCTGAGCCGAAGACAGACACTTAACTGACTGAGCCACCCAGGCGCCCCATTGATTTTTAATCTTTAAAAAATTAAAATGAATTTTTAGGAAGAAATAAGACACTTTGCTATTCTGAAAATAATATAAAGAAAACACTGAATAATCAGGTAATTTCATTTTTTTAAAACATACTTTTCATGTGCCATTTGCTTATTGATTCACTTAATAAGCATCTATGCAAGGATTTGAATGCATGTGCTATAATTTTCTTTGGCATAACAACTGATAAAGTATGGCAATATTCTTCAAGATTAATCACATAAAACCCTTCCAACTATTAAATACTTTTATTTTTTTTTCTTTCAACTTTTATTTAAATTCCAGTTAGTTAACATACAGTGTAATATTAGTTTCAGGTGTATAATACAGTGATTCAACACTTCCATACATTACCTGGTTCTCATCACAACTATACCCTCCTATATCCCCATCACCCATTTAACCCATCCCCCTGCCCACCTCCCCTCTAGCAACCTTCAGCTTGTTCTCTGTAGTTAAGAGTCTGTTTTATGGTTTGGTAACTATGAAATACTTTTAAAAAGCTAATGGCTGGCGCCTGGCTAGCTCAGTTAGTTGAGCATCCGACTCCTGACTTTGGCTCAGGTCATGATCTCAATCTCGGGGTCCTGGGATCTAGCCCTGCATAGGCCTGGCTCCCTGCTTATTCTCCCTTTATCACTCTCCCTCTGGCCCTCTTCCTGCTCGCATGCCCTCTTTCTCTCTCTAAAATAAAATAAATAAATCTTAAAAAAAAATAAAAAGCTAATGGCTTTAATTTTTTATTGAACCAGCAAAGATTACTTTTTACTTAGGCTTGTCAAATTTTTCTTTCTTTTTTTACTTTTGGCCTCAGTGTCAAACCAACAAAATTAAAAATGGTTAAATTCAGCTTCTCCTGTAATAACAGATGCTGCATAGGGCAGAATGCAGAGTATCACAGTAGCTAATCTTATTTTTCCTAGTCTTTATTCTTCTGGAAGTTGTCAGTATGAATGGTGATTTCTTTTCTGAAAGTTATGTTAAAAAGTTTGATATGCTGAAACTTATATGTCTTCCCTAATGCAAAAATTTTTAAAAATGTATTGAAAGTGGCTCTAACACTTCCTAATTTATAATTCATTAATTTATTTAATCAATTGCTTTTGCTCTGTAGGGGAGGAAAAATAGCTTTTACTTCTATCCTTCTAAGTTCTCAGCTGGAATCCCTGTCACAAAAGGTAGATTAATAAGAGAAAAGCATAGAAATGTACTATATGCTGGCTAATTGAACATAATAATAAAAAATAAAACAGAAAAAAGAAATGTATTTAATATAAGTTTTACATGACATGGGAGTCTTCATAAAGAAATTAAGACCTGTAGAAATAGTTAAACCTGAGCACTTTTATATTAGGTTTGATGAAAAGTAGAAGGTCGTGGAAAATACAGTTAGGGCAAAGAGTATGAGCTAAGCACAGTAAACTAGGGTAAATTTAGCAAGTCCTGTTTATTCAGATTCTTCTTGTCATCCCTTCATCTTCAGATAAGAATGCTTCTTTTCTCTAAGTTACTGGCCCATTTCTCTCCTTCAGATTTGAAGGTTTTCCATCCCATTTTTACTTATGTGCCTATAGTTAAGCCAAAAAGTTCTTATTTTTAAATAATACCTTACATATTTCATGTTTACAAAAATAGTTTATGAGGACCTCTCACCTACAACTGTGTTTTTATGGATACTAAACATGTTTTCTTTTCTCTTCTTAATAGTATGGCAGCTATGGTAATCCAGGCATACTGGCGTGGTTACATCGTGCGCAGACATATTCATTTCCCCTCAAGGCTACATACTACTGCAATAGGACCCCTGATTTCCCAGCCAAATTACTGCATCAAGAATAAAACTGTTTTAAAGAAAGAAAAAAGAGAAAACACTGTGAATATCCAAGAACAGAAGGAGAAGGCTGCTATTCTTATTCAGGTTAGTTTTAATCTTTTGGTGAAATAGTCCTGAGAGATGTATTTCTCATCTTTCACTGGGTTATTCTGTATAACAGACAACTGCCAAATCTTAGTGATTTAAACTACTGGATTTATTTCTTACTCAGGTGATATGTAGGCTGCAGATTGGCTGTGCCTGTGCTTAGTATCTAGGCTGAAGGAGTAGTCTATAATTTAGAAATACTAGTCTCACGATCAATCATGAGATCACACAATCATATTTATTTATTCATTTATTTTTAAGATTTTATTTATTTATTTGACAGAGAGAGACATAGCGAGAGCAGGAACACAAGCAGGCGGAGTGGGAGAGGGAGAAGCAGGCTTCCCGCAGAGCAGGGAGCCCGATGTGGGACTCGATCCCAGGACCCTGGGATCATGACCTGAGCTGAAGGCAGACGCTTAACGACTGAGCCACCCAGGCGCCCCACACAATCATATTTAAACCTTCTGCCCAGATATGTCATTTGCCACATCTGCTAACATTTGATTAGCCATAACAACTCTTACTTGGCCTAATCTATAGCACTTTTTAGAAATGTGTTTAAAAATCTACTAAAATAATTGTTAAAGGCCTTCAAATACACGTTCAAATTAAAAAATTTAAAAATTTTAATTTTAATTCAAATTAAAAATTCAGAAAGTGAGTAGTGAATAGACATGATTCACCCTCACCAAGATCAGATTTTGAAATGAAGTTCCAACATCACTGTTCATCCTTTTATTTATTTATTTGTCAAATGTTTTTTAGAACCTATTATTTGTCAAGCACTGTTCTGGGCTCAGGAACCATAACTCTAAACAAACCATACAAGTTCTCTGCCCTCATGGAATTTACATACTGATGGAGAGGCAGAACTAAATAAATACATAAATATAATATAAACTAAATAAGTACATAAAATAAGGTCTATGGAAATTCATGGTACTGTGCCTGAATTGAAAGATAGTAACCAAAAATTTAGTGTTTCCCTTTATTCATTCATTCAATAAATATTTCTTGATACAAAAATCTTGCTAGCTTATATTCTATTGGAATGAGCAGATAGTAAATAAGTATGTTAGATAGTGATAAGTCTTAAAAGGAAAAATAAAGTAGGAAAAGGTTAGGAGTATCAAGGGAAAGTTTTTCATTTCAGATATGATGGAGATGGAAGACCAGAAAAGGAGACATTACAGTGAGAGATTAAGCCATTGGATGTCGGGGAAGAACATTCCAGACCGTGGAATATCTGATTTAGGAGCAAACTGCAGTGTTTAAAGAGCAGCAAGAAGCCAGTATGACTGGACAGTGATAGAGGGGAGAAGGGTGACACAAATCATAAGTCATGGTAAAGACTTTGGCTTTTACTCTGAATGACATGGGAAGATATTATAGGAATCTGAGCAGTGGACTCACATGATCAAGTTTACTTTATGTTGTGATTATACTGTAGGAAGGCAGGAGTAGAAGCAGAAAAATCATTTAGGAGCTATTGCAGTAATTCAGACAAGGGATAATGGTAGCAAGGATCAGAGTGTTGCAGTAGAAGAGGTAAGAAAATCACATTCCAGAATATATGTTGGTTTATTTTGAGGCATACATCCTTTGAAGGTAGAGCTGATGATACCAGTTCATGGGGATGTGCTATATGAAAGAGAGTGAGGAGTCATAGATGCCTCCAAGGCATTGGCATATGCAACTAGAAGAATAGCCTTAAAATTAAGTTGTTGGCTTTCACTATTAAAGCCATAGTTTTCTGGGGCGCCTGGGTGGCTCAGTCGTTAAGTGTCTGCCTTCAGCTCAGGTTGTGATCCCAGGGTCCTGGGATCGAGCCCTGCATTGGGCTCCCTGCTCTGCTGGAAGCCTGCTTCTCCCTCTCCCACTCCCCCTGCTTGTGTTCCCTCTCTCACTGTGTCTCTCTCTGTCAAATAAATAAAATCTTTAAAAAAAATAGATAAAACCATAGTTTTCAAAATTATCTTTGCTGTGGTTCTAATGAATATTAGAATTAGATTGAGTATTTCAGTTGAATTAATTCATCTGAACTGTACTCCTAAAGGCAATGCATAGGCAAAGGTGTTACTGATGCCTGAATGGTGGTGGGAGTCTGGGCAGGACAATGGATTCAAGCAAACTCTGAAGAAAAGAAGGAACCCCAGTTACTATCTCAAAATATTATTCTGCTACATGAAGAATGAATATATCATGCAGACCAAACTCCCTACTGTTATCAGTTGTTATACTTTTTTCAGCTTGCCAAACCTCACATTCTCCTCTTCTTTCAAGCATACAGCCTGGCTAGATATCCCACCTTCCCTTGCACTTTAACATGGCCCCTTTTCTGAGTCCCAGTCAATACAATATGAATGAAAGATACATGCACCACTTCCATATCTGGCTCATTAAACGTGCCACAGACATTCCTTCATACTCTTTATCCTTTCTGGTTGGTTGAAATGAAGGCAGTTTCTGAGGCATCATTGGAAGCTGTCTGTTGGGATTATAGAGTCGGCGAAGTCTGGATACCTGAATCACTTTATGTTAAAGTGCTGCCCCCTTGTCTTTTTCAGCCTCTCAGTGTTTGTTAGGTGATTAAGAAATAAGCTATTGTTTTTTGAGATATTATAACTTTTTGGATATTTTTGTTATTGTACTTAGCTTACCCCAACTAATATAAAGGATGTAGGATACACCTTGAGACATAGATAGGGTTCATTGTAAATATGTAAGAGAATAGAATTCTCATATTTAAATATAGTGGATATACATAATATAAACTAAATAAGTACATAAAATAAGGTCTGTGGAAATTCATGGTACTGTGCCTGAATTGAAGATAGTAACCAAAAATTTAGTCTTTCCCTTTATTCGTTCGTTCAATAAATATTTCTTGATACAAAATTATATATAAAGAATGGTAGAAATAAAAGAACCTAGAATTTCACATTACTGGAATAATAAGAAGTTGTAGTGAAACTGGACTACCATAACAACTGGAAAATATAGGACAAACATGGCTGGAAATGTGTGAAGGATTTTAACAGGGAACAAATATATTGGTATGTTCTGGATGTGGGAGTTGATAGTAGTTGGAGGAAAAAAAGATGCCAGATTGCCTGGCCAGGGAATTAATTTGAATGTGTGAGAAAGATGAATTAATTGTAGATGGATTACTGGGGAAAAGTTGAAACCTTGACAGAAACAAATAAGCTAGAAGAAGTATCTGAACATATTGTATATTACTATTATTTCTCATAAACCAATAGAGATGGCTGGAACTTGAATTCTTGACCCTATTGCAGATTCAGGAGGGAAGTATCCATATATGTCACACCGGAAAGACACACATTTTGTATTGCATTCTAGAGCTTTGTAGAAGTCCTATCCCTGATTAGTGGAGCTGGATCCATTGTGAACCACAGCAAGCCAATCCTTGTTGAAGGCCTGGATTAAAGTGTTCCCTTTAGACCCTCTTTTCCCTAGGTCTGCACATCACCTTGATATCTTCTATAACCAACTCTTTATAACCGACCCACCTCTCCCTACTCATCACCAGATTTTTTGAAATAAATCCCAGATATCATTTTTTATAGATATTTCAGTATGAATTTCTATAAGACCTATTGTTTTAAGTATAACTATAATACATTACTAATCTAAAAATTGAAAATTATTCTTCAATATCACCAAATATCAATATTCAAATTTCTCTGTTTTATAAATGTTTGTTTACAGATTTTTCTTGATCAAAATATAAATAAGGTCATTACTTTGCCTTCAGTTTAAATGTTAAGTCTTGGGGCACCTGGGTGGCTCAGTTGTTAAGTGTCTGCCTTCGGCTCAGGTCATGATCCCAAGGTCCTGGGATCGAGCCCCACATCGGGCTCCCTGCTTGGTGGAGAGCCCGCTTCTCCTTCTCCCTCTGCCTGCCGCTCTTCCTACTTGTGCTCTCTCTCTATCTCTGTTAAATAAATAAATAAAAATCTTAAAAAATAAGTAAATAAATGTTAAGTCTTGTAAATATATAGTAACCCCTCTCTTTTCCTCGCAATTTATTTTTTAAGGAAACCAGGTCTTCTATAGTTTTCTACTTTCTGAATTTTGCCAGTTGCATACCCATGGTATCACTTACATATTTCTTGCTCCCTTGTTTTCTGTAAGTTGACAGTAGGTTCTAAAATTTCATATGATTTGGGTTTAGTTTTTTATCAAGAATACTTCATAAGTGGTGGTATGTATTACAGTGAGGAGGTACATAATGTCTAGTCACTTCTCTTTTCAGAATACTAGTGACCATTGATAATCATTGCCTACATCAATTCATGTATTAACAGTTGGTAAAATATTGATACTCTACATATAATTTCTTCATTTATTAACTAAAATATGTCAGTAAAGAGAAACTTAGTTTAACTATTTAGTTACCTTGAGGTACAGCTCATTCTGGAAAGGTAGGTTAAATGCTTGATGCCATTTTACCAATTTTAAGATTAATGAGCTTTCCTAGCATCCTTCAGAGGTCACCATAATATGTTCTATCATAATGTACACATGAATTTTTATATATGATGTATTTAATTCCATTTCAGTTTCATTCTTATTGATGCTCAAATTGTCCCTTGTTTGGCCAAGTTAGCTTCAAGTTAAGCTTTTGTGACACAGTTCATTGGTTTTTAAAATTTCCCTTGCTTTTTAATGTGCCATGATGTTTCAGGTTCATTTTGTATACATTTTGCCCCAGGCCTAAACTCAGTCATTGCTCTGAAGATCTTTGATTCCTTTAGTGGGAATATTTAGAGGCCAGTCTGGGTTTTAGGAATGCATTAGGATTTTAGGAGTGTTGTTGCTATTGCTATGGTCATTGTTTTTAAAATTTTTTCACTGTAGTGATGAGCTTACAAATATATATTTTTAAGAAAAAATTTACCCTTGGGTTCATACTGATATTTTAAAATTCAATTTAGGACTATAGGATTTTTACTTATTTGATTTTATATTTACATCTCTTTTCTTCTATGGAAAGTTCTGGCTCCAATAAATGACATTAACATCTTTTTTTTTTCTCCTTTTCTCTTCCCCTTCTGTGTGTATGTGTGTGTCTCTGTGTGTCTGTCCTGTATTTACATGCACATACATAGTGGAAATAAACAAGGACTATACAAATGAGAAAATAAAACAAACAAACTAAGCTATTTATTCAGAGAGTGCTATAACAAGGGAGTCAGCCACCATCACTTGCCTTTGGCATACGCTCAAAGGCAGGGAGGAGAGTAGGAAATTTTTAGAGTGGAAAAAGAGAGAGAGAGAGGGAGAGAGGTCTCCAGATATAGTCTAATTGGAGGTTTTTGGTATGGGGAAGGTAGAAAGCGGGCAGCTAGAAGTAGGGCGTATTCTGTGATTAGTTGGGAAGCATATTTTCCTATCTCTGGTTGGTCCTGAGTTAGAAGTAGGGACAAAAATAAGGAGGCTGACAGTCATTGATTGACCAAGTCTTGACCATTCTTGGCTAATTGTTGCCGAGGTTGTGGTTTAGCTTTCTAGGTTGGTTGCTGCAGAGGTTGTGAGTGACTTCTATTGTTGTATATGATCTGGCTATTGTCTTATATATTCCACTTCTCAATATATATTTTTTCTGTAATAACAATACCAATATTATTACTAACAATATGAATATGAAAATATGTTGAAGGTATCTTTTGTAATGAAATTTGTCTTTTGAGTATATTTCACTAGGAAGATAGTCAAATAAATCTATTTTAAAGTCACTTTAGATAAATTCTGTGTGTGTATGCCCATAGCATGAAACATATCTTTCTATTTCTTCAACAATTCCTTTTATTTCATATTTGTTTATTTTATAACTATCTTAAGCATGTGCACAGTTCCAAAGTCAAATCTAAGAAAGGTATATTCAGAGAAGTCTGGCTTCTATAGCTGAATCTTCTATTTTCTGCCTCTATCCTTAATAATTTTTAAAATTAATTTTGCAAGTTACACTTTTACTTTTTAAATATTAGCAAACATATACATATATATTTAAATATATATTTATATAATTTATGTTTATTATATATTTATATACAGTCTTTCATAGATAAATGGTAGCATGTAATACACACTTATTTCTATCTTGGTTTTTTTTGCACTTAATGTATCCTGGAGCTCACTCTGTAGTACTTATTCTTTAACAGCTACGTGTTCTTGGAATTATAGTTAGAAAAGGTTTCTCTACTCCAACATTATTGAGAAATCTGAATGGTTTTAATTCTATTATTATGTGCTTAGTTTATTTTAAAATGAAATTAGTTAATAGTTATGGGCCAGGATAGTACCTCTCCAATATGGCCATTTGTATATGTTGAAATTTGCCTAAATGTGCGTTAGTTTATTTTATACATAATTATTTGAAAATCAGTAAAATTGGTTTTCCTTTGTATCTCTTTCTTCTTAGTTTAGAATGGGTCCTGGTGGAATTGTCAGATAATTGATTGGTTGACCTACATGTGCAGTTGAGGGAGTTTTAGAGATTCTTTTCTGCTTACCACAAGGAAAGTCTCCTGAGATTCAGAACTTTAGACACATGCAGTTGTTTAATTTATCTTACAGTTTTAAGTGTCACATAAAGTTCAAAAAACAAATTATTGAGCCATTAAACTAAGGTCTTAGATGTTTTATCTTCCTAATGGGATAACACAGAGAATCTGGTTTGTAGTTTGATCTATAACCTTGTATAACATGCTTTAAATTTTTGTTTAGGCAGTTTGGAAGGGCTTTCTTTTGAGAAAGAAACTGACAACAGCTTTAGAGGCTATTAAGAATGAAGAATCTGAAGAAGAATATGAAGAAATAAACTTAGAGGATTTTACATTTGATGAAGTAAGTACCAACTACAAAATATAAATATTGGTTTTAAAACTTTTTTAGCATACTACTTTGGAACTAAATCAGTTTCTAAGATTTTTATCCTCTTAACACTATGTTACAGATTTTTTTTAAACAACACTTGAAAAAGTATGCTTCTAATTTCTTAATATCTTTTCTATGTACTCTACAAGCATGTACAGTATGTAAACGTGGTCATAGAATATTTACAAGAGTTTTTGTGTGCTCTTTGACCAGATTTACACAATGTTTTGTTTATCAGTTATCCTTCATTAAATATAACTCTGAGCTTATTTATGCATTGCTTAACAACATTTTGTAGTTCTTTGTTACCTAGGAAAATGAAAACATCCTCTTTAAATTGTTATTTAACTATTCCATAGTAAGGTAGCACACTATCCAGACATCTATGCCACTTCTTTCCTGTGGCTTCCATATGCTCCAGCCAAATTTGAGCACCATTTTATTGTATAAAGCACTTGCCTTTCACATTCTGGTTTTACTCCCTGTGCTTCCTCTTCTCTAGACCATTACATCCACATAAACACCACTCAGATGAAGATATAGAACATATGAACACCCCCAGACTTCCTCATGCCTCTCTAGTATTCACACCTCCATCATCATAGATTAGTTTTCCCTATTTTTGAACTTCCTATAAGTGGAATCATAGAGTATGTACTCTTCTTTCATGTAATAATATGTCTGTGAGATTTATCTATGTTGTTGAGCATAGTTTAAATATACCACTCTTTTGCAAATACCACTTTTTATCTATTATTTGAATATACCACTTTTTTTTTTTAAAGATTTTATTTATTTATTTGACAGAGAGAGACACAAGCAGGGGGAGGGGAGAGGGAGAAGCAGGCTTCCCGTGGAGCAGGGAGCCCGATGTGGGGCTCGATCCCAGGACCCTGAGATCATGACCTGAGCCGAAGGCAGACGCTTAACGACTGAGCCACCCAGGCGCCCTTGAATATACCACTTTTTAAAAGTCTATACTACTATTGGAAGATATTTGTTGTTGAGTTATTGCTAGTATTGCCTATTATGACCAAATGCTATGAACATTCTTGTGCATGTCTTTTGATGTGCATATTCATACTTCTTTTAGGAATAGAATTTCTGAGCCTTAACGTTTACCTGTGTTTAGTAGATAGTGCCTAAAGATATTCCAAAGTGATTATATCAGTTTATAGTCCTATCAGCAGAATATGCGAGTTTCAGAGGAATTCTATCTTCATTAACACTTTGTATTTTCATGTCTTTTTCTTCCATTCCAGTAAGTTTGTGGTGGCATCTTATTGTTTTAATTTGCATTTCTGTCATAATTAATAATGTTGAATACCTTTTAGTATGCTTACTGACCATTTAGTCACTTTGTGACATGATCAGGTGTTTGCATATTTTTCCATTGGGTTGTACATCTTCTTTTTTCTTATTGATTTGTAGAACTTCTTTAATATTCTGAATACTACTCTGTTTTCCCTTGCAAATATCCTCTCTAACCTCTGGGGCTTACCTTTTCAATGTCTTTATTGTTAATTTTAATGAACAGAACGTTTCTAATATCAAATCTAAAAAAATTTTAACTGTTGTGGCATATAAGAAATCTTTGCTTACTCTTAGATCATTAAGGTATTCTAGAAACCTTATTAACTTTCAGCATTTAAGTCTGGATGCATCAAGAATTAATTTTTGTGTTTAGTGTGAGGAAGGGGTCATGTTCCCTTGGGTCAAATGAATATAAATCAACTTTGAAGAACTGCTATTTTTAGACTATTATCTTTTTAAATCCATGAACACAGACTGTCCTACCACTTATGTAAGCCATTTAAAATTTCTGTCGACAATGCTCTGTAGTTTTCTTCATAGTGGTCTTGTACATTTTTGGTTAGATTTATTTCTAGATATTTTATGTTTTCTGATATTGTATTTATGTTTGTATGTGACTTTATATTCACCCACTTTGTTGAAATCACTTATTAATTTTAGTAGTTTATCTCTCAGGTCTTTCGTATTCTGTATATACAATCATGTCATCTGAGAATAATTACAATTTTCTTTCTTTTTTTTCCAGTTCTTATGCCTTTTATTTATTTTTCTTGCCTTACTATTTCCAGTAAAGTGTTGAGTAGTGGTGATATTAGCAGACATCATTTCCTAGCTTCTGGTCTCTGAGAGAAAGCTTTCAATATTCCACCACTAAATAAGGTGTTTAACATAGGTTTCTTGTAGAAACTTTATATTTGATTAAGGAAGTTACCTTCCTTAACATATTTTTATCATTCCAAGAGATTAATATGATGATGACGATTTTATATATGAGTTGGATTTTATCAAATACTTTTTATGCATATAACATTGATTTTCAAACATTAAATCTCATATTCAAATAAACCAACTTAGCTATAATGTATTATCTTTTTTACATATCTCTGAATTTGATTTATTAATATTTGTTTGGGATTAGCATTTATATTCAAGAAGTTGGATCTGTAAATTTTCTTTTTTATAAAACTCCTAATCTAGATTTTGGTGTCAAGGTTATGTTGGCCTTATACATTTGATTGGGAAGTGTTTCCCCTGTTTCTGTTTTCTGGAAGAGTTTGATGTAAGATTGATTTTATTTGTTTCCTAGAAGTGTGTCTCAGCATATAATCTATTTGGAGAAATGTTCCATGTGCACTTAAAAGGAATGTTAAATATATTGTTACTAAAATCTCAGTTACTTCAGGTTTATTAATTGTTGTTTTAAATTAGTGATTTTGGGGGGGAGGAATTCTATCAGTTATTGACAGAAAAAATGCTAGAATTCTCTTACTATGATTGTGCGTTTTTCTAAATGAGCTTTTAGTTCTGTCAAATTTTGCCTTGTAAGTACTTTGAAGCTACATTATTAGGGCATACATATTTTGTATAGTTAAAACATTGTATCGTAGACCCTTTCATCATAATAAAATTCCAGTCTTTAATACAATTTCCCTCTTTAACTAAATGCCTTAGTGGCTACTTCCTCCAATATTCTCATACCTACAGCTTTCTTTTGGCTAATAATTTTATAGTAGTATATATTTTTCTAAACATTCCCATTCAATGTTTCTCTGTTTTATATTTAAAGTGTGACTCTAATAAGAGTATATGATTGGGTTTTGCTTATTTTTATATTCTACTCTGACATTTTTTTCATTAACATATTCAGACAATTTTAATTTATTTTAATAAGAGTATAATTAGGTTTATAAATACCATCTTTGTTTTTTGTTTGGCCTATGTGTTCTATATTCCCTTTTAGTTTTTTATTGCCTTTTCTTGCATGAATCAAGTTTTTTGTTTGTTTGTTTTTCCTTTTTTCTCCCTTCATTACCTTGTTAGTTTGTGGTTGTTTTTCCATGTACTTCATTTCTCCCTACATTAACATGCTTCCATCTGGATTCATTTTCCTTTCTCTGATGGATTTTCTTTAGTAATTATTTAACTTCAGGTGAATCTTTTCTATTGCTTGAACATTTCTCTTTAAGTTTTGAAGGATATCTTCTCTAGGTATAGAATTCTAGGTAAAGTTTTGGTGTTTAAAGATGCTATCTCATTAGCTTCTGACTTTCATGGACTCTGTTGAAAAGTCAGTAATAAGTCTTAGTTTTTCTTCTCTAAAGATATTATCATCCCACCCCCATTCCCCAGCCTACTTTTAAGGTTCATTTTCTGTGTTTGTTTTTCAGCAAAGGTGTGATTTTATTTGTATTTACTAAGCTATAGTAAGGAGGCCATATGGCTTCTTGAATCTGTGGTTTATGTCTTTCATCAGTTTTGGAAATTTCTTAGCCAGTTATTTCAAACATTTAATCTTTTTTATTATTTCTTTTCTTTGAGGTAAAGTGGTTCCAAAATGTATATGTTAGAATCTCGCACCGTTTCACATGTGTCTCTTAGACTCTCTTTTGAATTGTTCTCTTTTTTTTGCTTCTATGTTTTAATATGGATGTTTCCTACTGACCTATCTTGTAGTTTACTAATCATCTCTCTTGGGTTACCTAATCATGTTCAGCCTATATTTTGAATTCTTAATTTTAGTTATTCTATTTTTTAGTTCTAGAATTTTTACTTGATTATTTATTGTAAATCCCAGTTATGTTAAAGTTTTCTATCACTTCCTGTATTTTCTTGAACATACCAAGTATGATATTTTCAAAGCTTTCTCAGTTAATTGCAACACCTGGATCACTTGTAGGTTTATTTCTATTGACTGTATATCTCTTGCATTTTGAGTCAGTCAATACTCTTTTTTAGCATTTAACCTTTGATTAAGTATCAGACATATTTGGAAAAAAGTGTAAAGACCCTGCAAGATGTTTTCTTTCTCTAAAGAGGATTGAATTTTAATCTTGCAGGCAGGTAGCATATGGGCAGAGATTCTTTTGAGGCTTATTTTCAAGCTTTATTAGGGCTGCTATATTTCTGGTTTCTCTTACAGGTTGAGCTAATATGGTTTCTCAACTAAAAGTGGCATGTTTACCAGATTACCCTCACCTTGTTTGTCCCTTAATTCTAATCCCTTTCTCCACAGCATCAAGTGACTGATGAAGTTTCTTCTTAGCTTTATAGCACTCCAGGTGTTCCTATTGTCCTTTGACTCTAGGTATCTCTCCTACACATATTCTACATGGAACTGGAAAACACCTGAAAGAAAATTTAATACATGATTTTGAGTTCACATTTTAAAACGTCAGAGGGTAGAGGTACTCAAACTAAATCCTGACCCATTGGTCATCCGACAGGTGTCAAATTACAAGAGTTTATCACACTAACACTTCTCTACCTGCAACTCTTCCCCTATTGGGATAAGCCCCTCTGGCACTTATGGGGTAAAGTAAAACATGTAATACATCAATTTCTACTCTACAATTCAGATATAGAAGCAACAACAACACTACACTGAATTAGCCTAAAAAATCCTACTCACAAGACAACTTTACCTCCTTTTTCCACTGTGAACTATGTCCAAACCTAATCAGTTGAATCAATGTGGCTCATACCATGTGAGTCCTGGGTAGCATGGTGCCTTCCAACACAGGGGAAAACACTATCTCTATCTTCCCAGGGTGTTCGCTATATAAAGATCCTTGAAAAGATAGTCTGGAAAGAAAGCTGTCACAAGACATGAAGACATGGAGACCCATGGAGAATTGTCTCCCGGCATTAAGCACCTATTATATATTACTCATAATGAACCTCGGAAACAGTGATGAATAAGACATTTTCTTGGGCTTTGAGTTCACAGTGCAAGATGAATAACCTTTTTAAAAGAATTATTTTAGCAGAAGTTTTAATAAACTTAGGCCTCAATCTCCTTTAGGGGGGATTTTTGCCACCTTGCCATAAAATATCTGTAATAACAAATAAATATCCAAATAATAAATATGTTAAGTCTAATGTGGCATAGTGATCTACAGTTGCACTTTTATTTTGCACCTTTTAAATTATAAAGTAATTTTAGTTGATTCTTTTATTGACTTCATTTAACAAGGTTTATTTTTTTGTTACTTAATACTGTGTAGAAGCCAATATATAAAAAACCAATAAAGATATCTTTAAATTTAAACATTACAAGTCCTCTTATGATTCCCTAAACCTAGAGAAGATGAGAAAAGCTAATATAACATAAATATAGAAAACCACAACAGTCAAATTTGGATTTGTTTTTTGTCTCAGACCAAAGTAAAATTCAGTAAGTTTTCAGGAATAATTTTTGAGAAGGAGACAAATATATCAAGCTGGGCAACTTTCAGTTCTGGAGTTCATGTTTGATCCCTATCTAAAATTAACTTCACAGAATATTACATATTCCAGTACATTATGGGAAAATAAACAAATGCAATCTAAATTATAGGCAAATAAAAAGACTAAAGTGACATTTTGTTTGATGAAAAGAGGTATGCATGGCATATAACAGCAATCTCCAACAATATGATCCACCATGCTTTTGCATTGAGCATGGAGGCTCAAATTTATTTATTTATTTTTAAAGATTTTATTATTTATTTGAGAGAGAGAGCACAAGCCAGGGGAGGAGGGCAGAGGGAGAGGGAGGGATAATCTCTAGACTCCCTGCTGAGCCCAGAGCCCGACATGGGGCTCGATCCCAGGACTCTGAGATCATGACCTAAGCTGAAGTCAGGTGCTTAACCGACTGAGCCACCCAGGCACCCCAGAGGAGAGGGTTTAGAAAGTGAGATTTGAGATTCATAATGGGCCAAGGTTTCAAACTGTAAGGATTCTAAGACGCTCCAAAAGTTATCAGGAAGTATTAGAAAGAATTATTTTGGGGATAGTAAGAGGCAACTTGGGCAGAAGAGGAGGAAAGTGTTGGGACAGGGGAGGAGATAGTGAAGGGAGGAGGAAAGACATCAAGTCATGGCTTTTAGCATTTCTAGGACTTGTTCAGTTTTCACTGACTTGTGACTTAGGGCAAGTCTGATCCTAATTTCATGCATCAAATGAAAGGATTACAGTAGATGGCCTGAAAAATTTTACATATACATACACAAATAAACATGAATGTTATTTGTAGCTTTTCTTCCTGATAGCTTTATATTCTAGATTCTCAAAGTTGAGTTGTAGAATAATGATTTCTTCTCTGGTCAAAAGCCAAATACATGTATATCTGATCAAACATTCGATTGTGAACACAAAGTTACAGATCTAAGTTCAAGTTCATTTTTAATATGTAAGTAAATTTGCTAGTAGTCTTCTAATAATCAGAAAGCTTTCCAGATCCTCAGTTGTAAGTTATAGAACATCTGAACAGAAGGTTTTCTTAAGCAATAACTGAAATTTGTATAAATGCCCAGTGGTAAGCATGATATATTAATATACATTTTTAAAACAGTAGTATATATTCTTGGCCAATTCCTCTTGACATTTTGAGATTTTTTTCAACATTCAAAGTACTGCCAAATATACTAGATATTAATAAAGCTTGAACTCACATAAATCAGTAGTCTTTGTAACATTTTTTGGTTGTGATTATATAATTACTAAAAGTATCTTTAGCATTTTATACTAAGCCTTCTCTTTATGCTTCTAGAAATTTCTGAGATAGTGGTTAAAGAATTGTTCTGGAATCTTATAAAAGTTTGTGACCTTGTATTAAAAAACAAGAAAAACTATTTTCAAAGTTTTCTGCACTTTTAGATAATTTAAAGACTGAATTTTTCCCCAGACTTTGTATAGCTTAAGAAAGAGACTTCATCAACATCTATGTGATGTGGCAAAGAAATCACTCTTTGTGAGTTTTTGTCCTGCTGTAGAAAGAAAACAGCTGGAGTCCCAGAGAATATAAAATAGGAGATGGTTGGCAGGTGTTTAAAAGAAAAAAAGTGTGTGTGTGTGTGTGTGTGTACATAACAGTGTATAAATAAGGCTCCTTGCCTGGCAATACTGGTCCTTTCCACACTTAGTCCTCAAGTGGCACATGACCTTTAAAAAATAAATAAATAAATAAATAAATAAATTTTTCTTCCAGTTTTTTATTTTAGTAAGATACACATAAAATAAAATTTACTGTCTTAATTTTTAAGTGTACATTCAATAGTATTAAATAATTCATAAAGTTGTTTTACCATCACCACCATTTAATCCATATCCAGAACTCTCTTCATCCTGTAAAACTGAAACTATATAGCTATTAAACAGTAACTCCTCAATCCCCCTTAATATTCTAAAGTTGTAACACTGCAGTTTGAATTTATACCCTCTTAACTTCAATAGCATCCCAAAACTTGCTCCTTTACAGTTCCATTGCCACTCCTTTCCGTTGTTGATCTCACAAAAATTACTTCTTTATAGACATAAACCAATAATTCCTTTAAATGCACTAGTGTCTTAAATTATGTAGGAAACTAAATGTGGAGTTATAAACCAAAGTTACAATAATACTAGCTTTTAAAGTAGTAATTGTTTTTTTATGTATTAGTCTCCTTAAATCATATAGAAAACAAAAAGTAGGGTTACAAACTGTTGTTACAAAAATATTGGCTTTTATAATTTCCCATGTATTTATCTTTACTGAGGTCTTTGTTTTTTTCATATGACTTCCAGTTACTGCTTGTCTCTTCATTTCAACCTGCAGGACTCCCTTTAGCATTTATTTCAGGGCAGATCTAAAGGTAATAAACTCTCAGCATTTGTTTATCTGGGACTATCTTAATTCTCTCTTGACTTTGAAGGACAGTTTTGACAATAAAGGAATTTTGGTTGACAGTTTTTGTTTTATTTTAACTTTTAGCGCTTTGAATATATCAGCTCACTGCCTTCAGGACTTCAAAGTTTCTGAAAAAAAATCCGCTAGCTGTCTTATTGAGGATTCCTTATATGTGACAAGTTACTTCTCATTGGCTTCTTTCAAGATTCTCTCTGTCTTTGGCTTCTGAAAGTTTGATTATGTGTCTGGTGTTGGTCTCTGAGTTCATTGTATTTCAAGTTCTTTGAGATTTTTGGATGTTTATATTCAGGTCTGTCATTGAATTTGGGAAAATTTCAGCCATTATTTCTTCAGATATGCACTCTGCTTCTTTCTTTCTCTGCTCCTTCTATGACTTCCATGATACACATGTTGGTCTGCTCGATGGTATCTCACAGGCCCCTTAGGTTCTATTCATTTTTGTTCAATCTTTTTTTTTCTATTCCTCAAACTTGATGATTTCCATTGTCCTATCTTCAAGTTCACTAATTCTTTTATCTGCCTACTCAGAGACATATCTCTCTAGTGAATCCCACTAAGGAATATTTCATTTCAGCTACTGTACTTTTCAGCTCCAAAATTTCTTCTTGATTTCACTTTAGATTTTCTATCTCTTAATTGATATTTCCATTTTGTTTATACATCATTTTTTCTCCTTTTATTTCTTTGAATAGCTTCAAAATAATTATTTAAAAATCTTTGTCTAGTAAATCTGCCATGAGGTCTTTTTTTAGGGATAGTTTTGGTTGATTTATTTATTTTTCCTTTGAATGGGCCATAAATTTTTCTGTTTCTTTGAATGGTTTGTGACTTTTTTTTAATTTACAATTGGACATTGATGTAATAATTATGGTAATTCTAGAAATTAGATTCTCTTCCCCAGGGTTTGCTGGGGTTTTGTTTTTGCTTTTATTATGTTTGTTTTTGTATTATTGTAGGCTGTCTCTGTGCTGAGGATCAGCCTGAGTTACAAACTTAAGGTCTTCTCAGGTCTTTTCTGAGCTGTGCCTTTCCCTAGATATGTATGTTGACTTTCTAATTTCCCACATATATGCAGATGCTTTTGAATATTCTAGATTTTTTTTAAAAATGAGCATCCTAGTCTTTGATATCTGGCTCCTAAAAGATGAAAGAGAGAAAAATGAAGGGGTGGGGAAGGACACCAGCCCATTAAATCCCCTGGAAAACACTTAGCTGGTAGGGCAGGGGCTTGCAACAAGATGGGAAGTACAAGGACACCCACCTCTTTGCACCTCTGTGATCAGAAGTAATCAATGATCAGTGCACAGATCACCATGTTTGGAGGACAGGGTCCTTATTGTCCACTCTGGCTCTACAAGATATATGCAAGCTACTCCTGGAACACATGAACAGCTGCCTAACTCAGGGACTGGGGTAGAGCTGGCAGCTGTGTTAAAAGCTGAAATTGACTAAAATTAACCACAATTTACCATCCAAGTTTTCCCCTGGAAGTTATAAGCCTTCAATAGACTCCAGCTGGATTCTGCAAGTGCAATCATTTTCTAGGTTGGGAGACAGGGTCCCGGTTCTTCCTGCTCCACCATCTTCCCAGAATCCTCTGGCACACTGCCTTTTGTCATATTGTCTCCATATCTTCACATTCTCTCTTCACTTTAGTAGTTTTCACCAACGTAAGAATACGAATTTGATGATAGCTGCTATGCCACAGGTCTTAATCTTTCCTGGGATAGAACTGGATTTTTCTCTATTTGCCATACAAAAGAAAGAATTAAAAAATCTGAACCTTGAATCCTGTTTGCATCAAATAGCACTTTTTAAACCAGATATGTATTTTTAAAACATATATAACTGATATATAGCTGTGATATGTATGTTAATAATGTCTGCCTGGAAAAAATTGGACAATGTACCTGTCAAACAACTGAATAGAGGTGCCCTATTTACATATGTATTCAAATAACATGAATTTAAATAGGTATTCTAAGACTAAGTTCTATAAGTAGAAGTCTGTCATTGCACTGCTAGCCTATAGTCAGGATGTCTTAGTCTTTCCTGCCCAATGGTCTTTCAAGATATAGTCAAGAAACATTGAAATTGTATAAATGAAAAATTCCATTTAGTTCTCCTCAGAATATAATCATTCTAGTTTTTAAATCATAAATGTTTGATTATGGGAGCACCTGGGAGGTGCAGTCCGTTAGTCATACAACTCTTGGTTTCGGCTCAGGTCATGATCTCAGGGTCATGAGATTGAGCCCCATGTAAGGCTCCTGCTCAGTGTGGAGTCAGCTTGAGATTCTCTCTCCCTTTCCTTCTCCCTCTGCCCCCACCTCGTGCTCTCCCTCTCTCTAAAATAAATAAATCTTTAAAATGGGGCACCTGGGTGGTTCAGTCTGTTAAGCATTTGCCTTTGGCTCAGGTCATGAACCCAGGGTCTTGGGATCAAAGCCCGCATAGGGCTCGCTGCTCAGTGGGGAGTCTGCTTCCCCTCTCTCTCTGCCCCTCCCCCTGCTCATGCTCTCTCTCTCTCAAATAAATAAAATCTAAATAAATAAATAAATAAATAAATAAAATTTAAAAAATAAATCTTCAAAAAAAACCACAAATGTTTGATTTTTTTAGAACCTTTTAAAAAACAAGTTCATGGGCATTCTGATCTTTTTTGTAAAGATTCAAAAAATGTTACAGAACCACGGAAGTTTATTCTAAACCATATAAACTAATCCAGGCAATAAAATTTAGATAACTATATCCTAAATGATGTAACAATAGCATACTTAGTATAGTTCCACTGTCAAAAGATAAAATAAACTTGGTAATTACATAAATGGAGTAAAGATGTTTTAAGATAAAGAGTGAAGGGACTTATAATAGTATCATTTCAAAGTTTAAATTTACATTTTATTGTTCACACACTTGAATTAGAGACTATAATATTCAGATCCATGATTTTTATGTTGCCACAAAATTCATTTTTCCATCTATTCAGAAAATTTGTGAAATTTTTGAAAAAATTAAGTAAAAGCTGTCTTATAGACAGTGTTTATGGAAAAACTGATACTAATGTGTTAAAATACCATAAATTTTCAATAGTGAGGTTTGGTAGAAAATATTAAAATTTGCATTATAAAGAGATGAAAGATTATTTCCCTCAGTTACATCTGGAGTTGGCTCAGAATCATGGTTATCAACAGTTAAATACGCTGAACAATCTGCACCTCTTATTTTTTGGAACACTTGAGTACTCAAATTCTCACTTTATCCCACTTAGGGATGAAAAGTCTTTAAATTTTTTTTCCGATGTTTGCATTAAACAGATGTATAACATCTCACAATAGCAAGTAGCACATTTTCCTGTAAATGAAAATTCCGATATACTCTCTCAACATTTGTTGTATAAAAGACAATTTAAAAGACTCTTTGTAAAAGTTATGCAAACTAAATTATGTACATTAATGTTTATTATTTGTGCAGGCTGCCTTAGAGAAAGAATGGCTAACTTTAGATTCCACCCGCTTCCCTTCACAAACACTGCTTCTCCCAAACCAGCTGCACTGGCCAAAGGTAACATGTCATGGAAATCTCTTCGTGCTCCATCTTTGCTCATTTTTTAAGGTTATGCTGTGCTGCAGTGATTAATAATGCAATTTATTGACTTGAAAAACACAATTACTTTTAGAAGCCTCTGACTTCCTCCTCATCCCCAGATGTAATTTTTCATATAGCCTTTCTTTCATTTGCTCCTAATTTTTTTCTTTATTTTGGATTTCTTTCAACACTTTATTTCACAGTAGCAAAAAAAAAATGATATACTTCAGCTGCATATTTGGCAGTGGACTAAAATCACTAGTTGACAGCACTTTAAAAATACAAAAATATGCATTAAGAGGGCAACAGCTGAAGATTCTCAGTCAGAGGTCAATGAACTGCAATATCTGTTATTTATTTGATAATCTTTGAAGTTTTTGTTTTCTGATATTTTTTAAGATCTTTGCAGTTAATCATTCTGTATATGCAAACAATACCAAAAAGCATATCCGTCATCACTACAATAAAAAAATGTGTATTATATAAATTTAATTTTATTATAATTTTCAATTTTTATATGTGTTTCCCTTGGGAGACTACTCAGTAATATGCATGTAAAGTAATATGATATAAATACTAGAATTTTTCTATTTATTTTATACTTAATATACATCATTTTCCTGGTAAGTTCTCTGGAACCTTAAAATATGATGATACCTCACTGAATTTACCAAGTCATCCAGCTCAAGCATGGCTATGTAATGAGAAAGAAGATTTGTTTTCATCAGAACACCCACAGTTTAATAGCAGGTAAGCTAACTTACTCTTTTAGAGGATTAACCCATGAGGAGAGTATTATAATTATTACAAAAGTAGTAAAATGATGAAAATTAGGTACAAATTTACTTGTTTGGAAGATGGAAAAGCATTTAATGTTAAAAGTGTAATCATTTTATGGGGTTTTCAGTAAAAAAAAAACATATGAGGTAGCTTCATTAAAGCAACAACAAAAGTGTCAGTGAAATAATGTCATTAATTGCTATAAACAAGTGAACTTTTAAATACTACTATATAGGTAGAGATAAGGGTTAGAATAAAAATTCCAGTGTTGCATTTCTTTCGACAAAAGGATTGAAATATGCTTCAAGTAATTGAAATGTAAACATTTTAAATTAATGGCAGACTTTTATTACTTTTCAAGATAAAGTTTTTCTGTAACTTAAATGGATTTTATTTCCAAGTTTGAGACAACATAAACAGCTTGTAGTTTTAAAAGGTGCTGATATACTCGTGTTGATTCAGTTAGTGTAGTTTTTTTCTATTGCCAGATCAGAAAATAGGACTTTATCTTGGACACCTGAATCAAAGACCAGCAGAAAGAGTTTGCTAAAAACTGAAAAAGAAGAAAAAATTTCAAAAGAATGGTATGTGGTCTATTTTACACTAAAATATGAAGAAATTAAGAAACTTTTAAATGTTCAGGGTAGATATTTTTCAAGACATTAGGAATTACTAGTTTTTAAGAAACTGTATATCTGTTAAATTACAAATTCTTAAATGGGAATCTAAATTTGTTTTAGTATAATATAGTTCAGATATGTATGTTTATATGCATATGCATGTATTAATATAGTCTGGATATTTGTTTTGCCTTTATTAAATTTAATCTTTTTAGGGGCTTTAAGGATATTGCTACTGCTCAGCAAATGTTGAAGAGAGCACAGAAGATGAAATCAAAGAAATTAAGGAAAAAATTAGGTGGGTAATGATTGCTCTTTGAATAATAATTGTGTGTCTGATATTGAAGATAAATTCTTTTAAAATATTATTTACCAAATCATATTTAATAATATTTAATAAGAACAGAAATGAAATGCACAGATATGAGTATGTCTAAGGTAATAATTCTGAAAACTCAAGGAAACTTAGAAAAAATTATGTTATTACATTAAATGATTTGTTGTATACTTAAATGCTATTTTCACTTTCCCTGTTTCTTATTTACTTTGTTATTGATTATCTACTGTGCACTGAGAATTATGCTGTAATTTATTTCTAAGTTGGTTCACTTTGACAAGTGTTGATTCTAAAGAGTATCTGCTTCATGTGCTTATTCCTTTGTGTGTTTTTAAATTGCTTGATTATTCAATAAATTATTTCTATAAATTTGTTAGTTTTATGAATATTAGCTATGAGGGCTTCACAATTTGACACTTTGGAAAAGAAATACAATGTATATCTTCAGGATTATGCGGAACTTGGGAAATGTTTAGAGGCATCCTTTCTTCTATCCCATTTGATTCTCCAAATCATTTCTTTCTTTGGATACCTCTAATCATTTTAGTATCATTACTTAATAGTGGAGTAGTTTATAGTGTCAGGGCAAGAAATAGCGGGTCATTATGATTTTATATTTATAATTAAAACTACTTAAAATTATTGGCATATTGTGTATAACTTAGCATTTACTTATAGCTTTATAAATATTTACTCATGGACTCATAGGCTTAATATAAGTAATGTGACCTATTTTTAATTTAATTTAATTTTTTATTTTATTTTATTATGTTATGTTAGTCACCATACATTACATCATTAGTTTTTTTTCTTTTTTTTATTATGTTATGTTAATCACCATATATATTACATCATTAGTTTTTGATGTAGTGTTCCATGATTCATTGTTTGCATATAACACCCAGTGCTCCATGCAGAATGTGCCCTCTTTAACACCCATCAGCAGGCTAACCCATCCCCCCACCACCCTCCCCTCTAGAACCCTCAGTTTGTTTCTCAGAGTCCATAGTCTCTCATAGTTCGTCTCCCCCTCTGATTCCCCCCTTCATTTTTCCTTCCTACTTTTTTTTTTTTAACATATAATATATTGTTTTTTCAAAGCTACAGGTCTGTGATTCATCAGTCTTACACAATTCACAGAGCTCACCATAGCACATACCCTCCCCAATTGTGACTTCTTTTTAAAAGCTGTTTTGAGTTTTTCTTTTTCATCAGCTTCTTTTACAATGATTTTAATGTCAGTGAAATGTTTTCATAAAAGTACCATTAGTCCTGAGAAAAGCAGAGAATCTATATTTATCTTATAATTCTAGCTTATGTAAGTATACAAAGAAGCATTCACAAGATTCATTTTTCTTGATTAATTTTCCCACTTATTATTTTTAATCATTAATTCCATGGAATTCTAAAAAATGTATATATATATTATTTTAAACAAAAATAAAAATAACCAAAATACCATTGGTTTCCAAGAAATAGGTGATATTTCTTGGCACAACACTTTATTGATAAATTTCTGATGATTTATTTTTATATTCACAAATGTTCAACTTTCCTTTTCTTGTGTTTACATTAGTGACACCTTTTATCTTTTTGAGATAACTGTAGTAATTTTTGTTGCATACTAAAAGTTTGTCAGGATTGAAAGATTGAAATTTTAAGCATTTTTAAAGAAAATGTAAGTATATGCTCTGTTCAACTTGCATTGTGCTTCCCACACTCCTGTGATGAAAACTCCTATTAAGTTCATCAGAACTCAGTGAACTGACTACCATCTGGTAGTTCCCAGGGTAATAGTAACTCCAAACTCTTAACAATAGTGAGACTTTCTTTCAGTCCTGGGGAAGTAGAATCCAGTACAGTAGTTTAGGGTAGTTTGATAAACTTTTTTATTGCTTCGATGTATATTTTTATTCATCTTCAATAGTATCAACAAAAATTCTTTAAATAGCTGTTTTGAGAACAATGAAAGTTTCTGAAACTCCTGGGGGAAGTTCAAATAATCAGAAGCAGCTTAAGTACTGATTCAGTCAAAGTTCAACAAATAATTATTACTTATTTATGTTCAAGATCTACTTCTTTAAAGATATTTACAATGTTTGCAGAAACTTCTGATAGTGAGGCTAAAGCAAAGTTTATTTTGTTAGAATAGGTCTCTGGAAATATATAGGTCTTTCTTGCTAATTCTTATAACTAAGGGATTTTTGTTGTTGTTGAGTTCATTTTTAATAAATCAGCACAGTAGGGGCGCCTGGGTGGCTCAGTCGTTAAGCGTCTGCCTTCAGCTCAGGTCATGATCCTGGGGTCCCGGGATCAAGTCCCACATCGGGCTCCCTGCTCGGCGGGAGGCCTGCTTCTCCCTCTCCCACTCCCCCTGCTTGTGTTCCTGCTCTCACTGTCTCTCTCTGTCAAATAAATAAAAAAAAAAAAATCTTTAAAAAAAAATAAATAAATAAAATAAAATAAATCAGCACAGTAAATAATAGGTTTGAACACAAGTTTTAATAAAGAATCTATGCTCATACAGAAAAACCATTGTTTTAATGAACCAAAATTAGACATAATCATCATCAGGCAAAAATTAAGCCATTTTTATCTGTCACAAGGTGGCATGGTAGGGTAACAAATGTAAAAGGACAACCAGACATCTTAAATTTAACATTTTGACAGTGGTCATTAAGCGTGATCTGTTAGGTAAAAATCCAAATGGCAGTTGGATAATTTTTTATGGGAATCATTACTCTAATTACACGATTGTAAACCAAATTGCATTCTTACTACTGTGGGAGGTTTTATATCTCTGTTAAGCTTTTGTTTGATCAAAATACTAGTTGATGAAATAAAAGCAATTTTTTTCTTTAAAATTTGAATTCCGAAATGTAAAACTTAATGATGACCTTTAAATTCTCCTCATTCTTTTTCTCTACTGCCCCTTCACAACATATATTCAGAATAGAAATATTCAAGGTCAGGTTAAGGATGAAGTCATGAAAAAGAAAAGCCATGGGATCCTCTCCAATTATGATACTTTAATCTTCTACTAGGTTAATAATGTAGCACTTACGTCACTTTGTATCTGTGAATGAATCATTTAAGACTCTATACCTCTGGTTTTCTTCTTACAGAAAAAGAACTTTCTAGTACCTTTCCAGTTTGCAATTCAAACAATCTGTGATATGCTACTAACTTATTTAAATCTGCCTAAAATAATGGCCATAATTTTAAACTTTTACTTACTAATAAATTAAAATGATATTTTATATACCTATATTCTGTTAAACACTTAAACATTTACTAGTAATTTTCAAATATACATGGAGATAGATCCATCTATCTATATCTTATATGGATAACCTGCCAACTTGAACCTGCCACCAGAGGGCAACATTGTCCATAAAACTGCTGGAGACTAGCCATCTCTGAGGGTAGGGAGGGTGGGTGGTAGGTGGAGCATCAGAGAATAGAAACTTTTAATTAAATGGAATCAGTTACATCCTCCAATCTAACAAAGCAGTAATCCTCATGGGGTGGGGCATAAATGCACAGATTATGGAAGCTTTAATTCAAATTTCTACCACGAAAAACCTTAGCACAATTTGCTTAGTTGCAAACACATAATATTTCCTGTTTGTGTCTTATACGTGTATTTATTAGCCAAGGGATATGAGTCCGCATCACAATATTTGATTTAAGATGAGAGTGAAAATAGGACAAAAGGCAGGGGGTCAATTACTTAAAGAAAGTTGCAGGTAGACAAAGAATACCATTGAGTTTGCTGATTAGTAAAGAAGAAAGGGGCCAAGGAGACATACAATGTAGGCAACCATCAGGGGAGACTCAGTATTGATGACTTCTATTGGGATAAATGTGGCCATCTGCTTTAAACAGAAAAAGCAGGAGAAGGAGGTGAAGTGGGAAGAGGAATTGATTTGAAGCCATAGGATGAAATCTAAAATTGTGAGGATTTATATTTACTCAGTTTGAGTTTGTGTTCTGATTGTTGTTTTTCCTAGTAAGTTATTGCTTAATAAATATGATGGACATAAGCACAAACAGGTAATGACTGGTCTTGTTTTTATGGGGTTTTAATTTGTTTGTCTTTTGTTTTTACTGTTACCTCATGCACAGAAGTAATTTTAGAACCTGGTGATCTGTGTTGGAATTTAGCAGATACCTAGGGAAGTTTAGGGTTTACTGCAGTGGAGAGCATCATGTGCAAGATGAAAGTTGCTGGTTTATTGAAAATGTGAGTCAATAACCTAAAAGTAGTGAGCATAATCGGTAGCAAGATTGAGAGGAGCAGGATGGAGGAAGAGAATAAGTGCTTGGGTTCATTTGGAGCACTCCTTAGAGAGGATGAATTCTGAGTATAGGGGTTTGGGTGGAAAGCAAATGATAAAAAGCTTAAGGGCCAAGAATATAAGGACAAAAACATAATGTGGTTTTCCAACATTTATCATAGTTACGCATGTCACATTTCAAATTTCATACAGTGAAGAAAGAATAGGATGAAGCAAACAAGGTGAATTTAGTTATAAAAGTAGGACCACAACTAGGGATAAAAATTATCTTGCAGCTGTTTGTAATACATAGCATATTGTCAAGTACATAATAAGCATTCAACAAATACTTGCTGATTTTATTTCAGTGATGAAAATAGCTTGAGACTGTGATGTTAACATTTAGTTATAGTCAAGAATGAAGCCAAGTAGAAAATAAGTTAGGCTAACTTTTTAATATGAATTGAGCACTTCATGGGCTATAGCAAAGAGATCAGTTTGCATAATGATAAGGTAACTAAGGAATGAATGTTAAGGATCTAAAAGGAACAGTATAGACAAAACTGTGGCAAAATAAAGTTTGTTGATGATTTATTTTGTTTACTTCAGTGATTTCCAAAAAGAATTTATAAGAATTTTGATCAAACATTATTTTGTTGTGTGCTCTCAACAAAACAATAATAAAGTCCATTTAAATAGTAAGATTCTGGAGAGTCAAGACCCTCCTTATTCTCCACTGAATTCCCAGAACCTGATACCATGCCTGGCATATGGTAGATGTTCAATAAATAACTATTAACTGAGTCAGCAGTAAATTAGATGAAAGTCACTAAATACATTTGACTGTGTGTGTGTATGACTGGGAGTGTATATTACAGTCATTTAAATATATGCTTCTATTTGGGAAGACAAATTTAAATTAGTAAGAAGTACTCCTTATAAAAATGGAATAGAGGGGTGCCTAAGTGGCTCAGTTGGTTAAGTGTCTAACTCCTTATTTCAGCTCAGGTCATGATCT
>NC_138373.1:129087236-129102156 GCF_054177405.1 Leptonychotes weddellii
GAGCGCTGTGAAGTGTGCAAGGCTGTTGAATCACAGATCTGTACCTCTGAAGCAAATAATACATTATATGTTAAAAAAAAAAAAAAGAAGATAGCAGGAGGGGAAGAATGAAGGGGGGGAAATCGGAGGGGGAGACAAACCATGAGAGACTATGGACTCTGAAAAACAAACTGAGGGTTCTAGAGGGGAGGAGGGTGGGAGGATGGGTTGGCCTGGTGATGGGTATTAAAGAGGACATGTTCTGCATGGAGCACTGGGTGTTATATGCAAACAATGAATCATGGAACACTACATCAAAAACTAATGATGTAATGTATGGTGATTAACATAACATAATTAAAAAAAAGAACAGGTTGGATATGTATAAATAAAGAGAAACCTGGAAGGCAAAAAAAAAAAAAAGATTCCCTCTCTCCCTCTCCCTCTGGCCCCCCAAAATAAATAAATTAAATAAATAAATAAATAAATAAATAAAATGATGTACAGCTAGTCATTCAGCCTTAACTTAAAACATTTTACAGCACTACTGTACTTGTATGTACTTGCACATACAAAAATGGATAGTAAGAAGATTTTTATATATGAAGTTAACAAGAATAAGATCAACCAGTGAGCTAAGATTAGGACTAGAAACTGAAAAGGGATTATACAGAGGATGAAATAATTTTAAGGATATTCTAATGCCTAAATAAAGTTATGTTACTTAAATGAGATAATGAAGTACAGAGCCACATGCATAATAGAAACTCAGCTTCTTTATGGGTTTCTATAAATATCTTATAAAAATGTATTTAAAACCTAATTCCCAGACATTGGGCAAGTCATACTGGGAGATAAAAGATTTTAAAAACAGCGACATAGGCCTGCCATTGATGATCTCAAAGGAGTAGATTTAAATGTACAAAACTGATTTTATAATGCAACAGAAAGCTACCACAAGCTGTACTCTTTACAATAAACTTGTCCCTTGACCTTCCTACTTGACTGTATTTTTTGAGGTAAGAGTAGTATCTTATTTCACAGTGATATTTCCAGGGACTATCAAAATCAAGTGGTTTTTTTTTTTCCCCATCTAGAATTACTGTGTTTCTTATTTCTTATCATTATCCCTTTGCAATTTGCATTACTGTAAGTTTTAAATAAATTTAAGGTTGCAATCACATTGTTTAGAATGAAGGGTATTGAAAATGTGGCACTCTTTATGTGCCCCTGATGAATAAAATTATCTTTTTGAGTCTATTGAGCTAGATAACTCTCCTAAATATTTTATATGTATTATTTAATCTTGATAATAATATGAGAAAGTGCTATTGTTATCTGTTTTACATATTGAGAAATCAAGTCATGAAGAGACTATTTGCCCAAGGGAATACCAAAGAATTTATAAAAGATCCACAGCTATTAAGATCCATGTCCTATATAAATAAAATGAATAAGATGAAGCCAATTATGGATCCATCAATTAATATCCTATATAGCCCACCTTATTCTATGCAGGATTTAAGATATTTTCCAAAAATAGAATTTCCAAGTAGGATATATTACTGTTATTTCTGTTGTGATTATGTATTTACTAACTGCCATTTGTTGAGCACCTCCACTTATGTAAACATGAGTCTTGATGCTTTACACACATTATTTCATTATTTCTCACTAGTATTTCAGAGTCAGTATTACTGCTCTTGGACAGAGAGGGGAAAGGCAGAGGGTAATAGCAATTTGTCGAGTCATACAACTAGTAAAAGTTGGGGCTTGGGTCTCACCCAGGTCTGTTGAATTGTAATGTCTTTGCTCAGGAAATACATAGATCAAATAGAAAAGCAAGAAGAGCAGGAGAATGTGTAGAAAGATCATTTGGTTATAAGGTATCATACAGAATAAGAAGCCCATGGTAATCTGTCTTCCCTGACTAATGTTCCTTTGACATGTCAGTATGGTTTTTTGTAAATGGCTTAGATAATATGTAATATGTATTCTTTTTTATTTATTTATTTATTTATTTATTTATTTATTTATTTATTTATTTATTCATGAGAGACAGAGAGAGAGAGAGAGGCAGAGGGAGAAGCAGGCTCCCAAGGAGCAGAGAGCCCGATGCAGGACTCGATCCCAGGACCCTGGGATCATGACCTGAGCTGAAGGCAGACGCTTAACCATCTGAGCCACCCAGGCGCCCTGTAATATGTATTCTATTAAATGTATATACACAGGGTTTTAAAAAATTTGTTATTCTTATTGATAATTCATGTTGAATTCATATAGAAGTACCCTTATAATACCTTAGGTCACATATAATTACGAGGTATGCCCAAATATTGACTAATATTTTCCCTAATCTTGAGAAATATAATCTCTGTGAAACATGTAAATCATGCTTAATAATGACAAATTATTGCTAGACTAATGGAAATCTTCAGTTTCTACATGCTTGAAAAATAATTAACATTCTAAAAAATATACCACCTTAGCATTTACTTAAAATATGTAATTTGGGCTTTATACTATTTAAATCCTACTTTTCCATTTAGCATATTCAATTACATATTGCATTAGACATTAATTAAGCAAAGATTCTTAAAGTCTCCTTTTGCAAGATGATGTAAGATATTAAGAAAATGTATGTTGCCGGGCGCCTGGGTGGCTCAGTTGGTTGAGTGACTGCCTTCGGCTCAGGTCATGATCCCAGGGTCCTGGGATCGAGTCCCGCATCGGGCTCCCTGCTCTGCGGGGAGCCTGCTTCTCCCTCTCCCACTCCCCCTGCTTGTGTTCCCTCTCTCTCTGTCAAATAAATAAATAAAATCTTTAAAAAAAAAAAAAAAAGAAAATGTATGTTGCCTTAACTTGTGGTTTTATGTTAACCTACTTTAAATGTATAATTTTCTACTCTTTCTTCTACCCCCTGTTATTTACATCACTATTTTCTTTTCTTACAGTTCAACAAGCAAAAACTGCAACTGTACCAATCCCCCATTACCAATAAATTATAGGGCTCTGTGCTTACAATCATCCTATTTATTTCATAAAATTAATAGGTTTAGAATGCTCTTGGCTATAAAATGTACATAGAATTTTTGCAACTTCTTTGTTATGTAAATATAATATTTTAAGGCAAAAGATAAACCATTAATTTATCTGTAAAATTAATGAAATGATCTTTTTTCTATTTCTCATCCTATCAGTTGTCTTGCTTACATCTCCTATATCCCAGCTCCTCATATGCAGAGGAGAGAAAAATAGGGTATATGGTTTTTCCTGTAATAATGCCTTTTACCTAATTTGCATTTACGGAAATTTTACTTTATTCCATCACAAATATCAGGAATTTCAGAAAGAAGCTATAATTTTATTTTTTTTATTTTTATTTTTATTTTTTTAAAGATTTTATTTATTTATTTGAGAGAGAGAGAATGAGAGACAGAGAGCATGAGAGGGAGGAGGGTCAGAGGGAGAAGCAGACTCCCTGCCGAGCAGGGAGCCCGATGCGGGACTCGATCCCGGGACTCCAGGATCATGACCTGAGCCGAAGGCAGTTGCTTAACCAACTGAGCCACCCAGGCGCCCCAAGAAGCTATAATTTTAAATAGTAAAGCAATTCCTCAAATAAAAAGATGATGCCATAACTAGAAAATTTTATTATAATTTTTTTCACATTACTAGTATTTCTGTGCTTTGTGTTAGGTATTGACTGTGTACTTAATCAGATAACCAAGAATATATGAATGGTTTGTTACTATGTTTACTATCATAAAAAAAATATAACCGCTCCAGAGAAGGAATAAGCCAGAGCTGAACTTTTGTCTTATCTTGCTTTTTGTCTAGATCCCATGGTCTGTCTAGCATTATTCAGAAACAATGAAAATAAAGTTTCTGTTACAAAATCACCAAAGATGGCACAGCCCAGAAGAGATGGTTACTTTGAAGGTATGGTTTAATCATAGATATGTAGAAAGGTAAAAAAGATAAAAATGGAGTATGGAATTGTTGAATCATTATATTATACACCTGAAACTAATATAACATTGTATTTTAACTAACTGGGATTACAACAAAAAGCTTAAAAAGATAAATAAAGGGATTTGTAGGAAAAAAAGATGAAGATGTAAAAGTGTATTTAAAATAAAATTTTTAAATCCTCAATAGTCCTGAAGTACAAATGTAAAAAATTACATATAAATTATAATTAAATAAAAGTCAAAATGCAGTTTTTGGAGCTAAAATACTAATTTAGTGTATTGATTCATTAGCACACTAGTTCAGTATTTGCATCAGTGCTTATATAACTTTAAATTTATTATATTTTATGTGAAACTCTTATAAAGCTGTTTCATCAGTATAAGTAATTTTATTTAAATTTTACACTGATAATATTAGCCTCTATCAGTGGAAGTGAACCCATGTGGAAATGATATTCTAATATATTTACTTCCCGTATACAAAAATTGCATTATATATTATAAATGAAACTCTGGAATTTTAAGTATTTTGCTATATTTGAAGTTTGCCCTACTTACTTTTGGGGAAAAGGTTTTACACATCTAAAGGGCAGATTATATTTCTGATTTCAACATTTGGAAGAATTATGGACACATTATCAAACAAATATTTAAATATATCAGAGAAATAAACATGACATAATAAGTTTGCCATTCTTTCTCTTTAATATTAAAATGTTCATAATTTTATCTATACTTTTGGATTATAATTTCTAATAGGAAAATATATTTGAATGGAAGTGGACCACTTAGAATTTTTAAGACTTTGTCTTCTGTACATTTTAAATAAATCTTAAAATTTATGCATTATTACAGCATGATTGCAAATAGATACTTTAACATTTCTATTCAGTAATGTCTCAAACCAAAGAAAATTTGATTAACACCAACTTTATACTTTTCTAGAGATGCCTATTAAATATGTAGCAGTGGGAGGACATGGGGTCTAGAATTTTCTTCAAAGTATGTAGCAATAAATATATACATAAGAAGATAGGTAAAACAAGTGTAGCAAATTATTGAAATTGTTGGATCAATAGATGATAGTATATGGAGGTTTGTTCTACCATTCAGTTTTTTTAATATTAAATTTTTTCCTTGGAAAAACATTTTAAAAATTTGGTGGGCATTGAAGGTGCCAAAAACCAGTATTTCAAAAAAATACTTATCAATTAGTATTTTAATACAATTAAAATATGTTTTCAGTATAAGACTTGGGTTTTAAACAATTATCGTATTACAATCTTAATTTCACCATTTCACTATAAAAGAAAGAGTAGAAGGTCTACTAAAATCAGTAACAATTGCACAGATATTACCTGTTAAATATAAGCATTTTTACTTTAGAAAGGCAGTGCCTGGTAAGAAAGATAACGGGCATTTTTTGCCCTTTAAATTAGCATGCATCTCAGAATCAGAAGGGAAAAATCTATCCCAGCATGTTCTGCATTATCTCTTGTTCTGTGAAATGTGAAGACATGTTATCATCTAGAATAGTATATATGAATGTATGGTATATTTATGGGTTTGTGTACTGATATAAAATATACTAGGAATAGTTCAAATAGCAATAGAAAGAAAGTGGCCTGTAGAACATGGAACATTTCTACCTGTGCTTCATGATAATGAAGTTATATGTTTTTGTTTACTTTCTCCCATATGAAATGTGTTTAGTTTAGTTTACTTTTTTATTTTTTATTTTTTTGCAACCTCAAGTACATTTGGCATTTCATTCATTTCACTTAATGGTCATTACGTATATACCAGATATTCTAGTGACTGATAGTTATTTTCAGGGTTGTTGGGGTTTTTTGTTTTGTTTTGTTTTGTTTTTAAGGAATGGGCTTGGCAAAAACAGTTGTACATGGAAGAACTTTTTTTCTTCAACCAGTATGTTTATTTCTGCCTACTTTTTTTTTAAGAGGAAAAAGTGAGGCGAAGGTAATTTGATCATTGCTGGCCAGGCTGGATCCCATGGTATCCTTTACCTGCTGCTCTGGCCTCCCAAGGCTCCTAGACTCACACTATTTCGTAACTGGCCAGGAAGGCCAGTCAGCTTCCACATAAGTAGCCTGATTCACCCCAGTTTCCCAGTAGAGGGCACATTTTAAAATCAGGTCTTTTGAGATATAATATCAATTATATAAAATGCACCAGATTTAAGAGTACAATTCAATCAATTTGAATATATTTGCAGATACACAGCTATCACCACAATCTCATTTTAGAGTATTGGAGGGACTTTTCCCTTAAAAAATTCAAATAAAATTAATAGTTGGGCATTTAACCCTCCCCCCCGCCCCGTGAAAGTGAGGGAGATCAGAATTAAACTTCATTGTAGGTTTAGATTGAATGATTCTATGTGGAACAGTATCTCAGCTCAATGGCATGCCAACACTGTTGTATTATTTCCTTTTGTTTTGTTGAAATTAGATGATAGTATTATTTGACTATTTCTCTCTATTCCCATTTATTTTATAATAACATCTGATTTTTTAAAAGCTGAGCTTAAAAATACTTTCTTCTCTACTTTGCAATTTTATCTATGGGGGTTTCCGTGATTTCTTTTGTAAACTGTACTAAGATTCTTTGATTATTATTGCTGCTTTTTTCTGAATGTCACCAGAAGAACAGCGAGGATGGTGAATATTCTCTATTAGGCCAAAAAAAAAAAAAAAAAAAAAAGCACTTAAATTTAAGGAATATTTAACGAACTATCAAATTATATTAAATGATGTAAGGTAAAGAATTATTCCCTTTTAATAGACCATGTTTTACAAAATATCCTTCTTTTGTTTTGTTCCAAATTTTTATTTTAATTCTAGTTAGTTAACATACAGTGTAATATTGGTTTCAGGAGTAGAATTTAGTGATTCATCACTTACATGTAATACCCAGTGCTCATCACAACTGCCCTCCTTAATACTCATCACCCATTTAGCCCATCATCCCGCCCACTTCCCCTCCAGCAACCCTGTTTGTTCTCTATAGTTAAGAGTCTCTTATGGTTTGCTTCCCTCTCTTTTCCCCCACTTCCCCTATATTTATCTATTTTGTTTCTTAAATTCCACATATGACTGAAATCATATGCTATTTGTCTTTCTCTGACTGACTTGTTTTGCTTAGCATAATATACTCTAGCTCCATCCACATAGTTGCAAATGGCAAGAATTCATTCTTTCTGATGACTGACTAATAATCTGTTGTATATGTACCACATCTTCATTATCCATTCATCAATTGATGGACATTTGGGCTCTTTCCACAATTTGGCTATTGTTGATAATGCTGCTATAGACATTGGGGTGCATGTGTCCCTTCGAATCAATATTTTTATATTCTTTGGATAAATACCTAGAAGTGCAATTGCTGGGTCGTACATAGGGTAGTTCTATTTTTAACTTTTTGAGGAACTTCCATACTGTTTTCAACAGTGGCTGCACCAATTTGCAATCCCACCAACAGTGTAAAAGGGTTCCCCTTTCTCTCCATCCTCGCCAACATCTGTTGTTTCCTGTGCTGTTAAGTTTAGCCATTCTCACAGGTGTGAGGTGGTATCTCATCGTGGTTTTGATTTGTATTTCCCTGATGATGAGTGATATTGAGCATCTTTTCATGTGTCTTTTGGCCATCTGTTTGTCTTCTTTGGAGAAATGTCTATTCATATCTTCTGCCCATTTCTTAACTGGATTATTTATTTTTTAGGTGTTGAGTTTGATAAGGTTCTTTATAGACTTTGTTTTTATTTTTTTTTTAAGATTTTACTTGAGAGTGAGAGAGTGGGAGTGAATGCACGAGCCCGATGGGGGGAGGGGTAGATGGAGAGGGAGAAGCAGACTCCCTGCTGAGCCAGGAGCCCAATGCAGGGCTCCACTTGGTGCTGGATCCCAGGACCCCAGGATTATGACCGGAGCTGAAGGCAGACACTTAAATGACTAGGCCACCCAGGTGCCTCATATAGATTTTGGACACTAACCCTTTATCGATATGTCATTTGCAAATATCTTCTCCCATTTTGTAGGTTGCCTTTTAGTTTTGTTGGTTGTTTCCTTCACTGTGCAGAAGGCTTTTATTTTGATGAAGTTCCAATAGTTCATTTTTGCTTTTGTTTCCCTGGCCTCTAGAGACTTGTCTAGTAGGAGGTTGCTATGGCCAATGTCAAGGAGGTTGCTGCCTGTGTTCTCCTCTAGGATTTTGATGGTTTCCCATCTTGCATTAAGGTCTTTCACCCATTGTGAATTTATTTTTGTATATGGTGTGAGAAGGTGATTCAATTTCATTCTTCTGCATGTTGCTGTCCAATTTTCCCAACACTATTTGTTGAAGAGGCTGTCTTTTTTCCACTGGATATTCGGTCCTGTTTTGTCAAAGATTAATTGACTGTATAGTTGTGGGTCCATTTCTGGGTTTCCTTTTCTGTTCCATTGGTCTGTGTGTCTGTTCTGTTTTCATGCCAGTACCATACTGTCTTGATGACTATAGCTTTGTAATATAGCTCTAAATCCAGAATTGTGATGCCTCCAGCTTTGCTTTTCTTTTTCAAGATTGTTTTGGCTATTCGGGGTCTTTTGTGGTGCCATACACATTTTAAGATTGTTTGTTCTAGCTCTGTGAATATCTATTTTTTTAAGTTTAATTCAACAGATTTTATTAATCATTTCCATCTTAATTGTAATTCTATCTTGGTTAATAATTTTAGGTGATATTAATACTACAATTTTGGTCCATATTTTTTCTGTTTATTCACTTAAATTATATAGTTTATGATTATTTATGAAGAAGGCATAAGGCTTACTGATAAAATTTTAATGAGTTCATCTTATTTAAACTCAAAACTGTACAAATAATCTTGAATATCTATTTTACAACATTCATGAGATAATGGCAATTTTTATTTAGCTGACAAATTTGAGCTTTAGCCTAATGAAGACTGGGGAACCTGCTCCCCAGGTAACCTCCTACATGTGCTGTGTGTTAGGTATCAGTCAATTATTCCTGTGAGACATGACTAAGAGCCTGAGAATTTTACAGGTTCAGCATTGATTTACTTGATTTATTTGTTTGTTTATTTATAATTTATTTATGTTAGGTAACTGTTTTGGTTTACCCTGTATCACCCATAATCCCTACTTAGGTTTCAATATCTGATCTTACCTTAGAATTTGAAACACTTTCCTGATTATTACCTTAAAGATCTCCCAGCAAGTTTCCTTTTTTATGTTAAAATGCTCAATTTAGAACCTGACGTCCCTCTTCTATAGCTATCACTGGTATAAAAAGAAACCTAGCTTAATGGTTGCAAGTCTAGATTCCTGAGTTAGTCTAACACAGTCTGAATCTTGGTTCCACCATTTATTGGCTTTGTGGCCTTTAGGGCATTATTTAACTTCCCTGTTTAGAATTGTTTTTCACATGTAAAATTGGATACTAATAGTACCTCCTTGTTGGGGATTACATGAGTTCCTACTTGTGAAATGCTTGAAATCCACAGTATAAATACATAGTTAAGTCCTCAAAACTTGTAATCATTGGCAACAGTCATTTTAAAAGTATAGCTTTATTTTTTTTTCTCTTGTTTGCAATTGGTAGTATTTACTATATTTCTTGCTAGGTACTGTGCTAAGAGTTTTACTTAAATTCTCTGATTCAATCTTTACAAAAACTCTGAAGAATGTATTATAACTGTCAATATGAGGAAACTGGTTTTGAGAGTTTGAGAAGTGATTTGCCCAAGGTCATACAGAGAGTAAGTGGCTGAAGGGGAATGGAGATAATTTCTTTATCAAAACAATGCTAGCGAAAATCAAACAAGATGCAGACACTGAAGGGCGAAGGTTCTTCGATAACCCTAAAATGTATATATAAACTTAGAATCAAAATATTTAGGAAAAAAATAAAGACTAATTATTAAATTAGGTAAAACTCTGGGAAACTAATAATCAATTTTGTTCTCTATTAGTTTCTCATAGCTTGCATTAATATATATTAAGAAACAGTTTAGTACCAACATGGTGATAAATATCTGATTTGTGTCTTATAATTAGTTCCTATTTTACCTAATATTATTTTAATGTTATTATGATAACCTAACATTGTTAAGGACCAAATCTATTAGACTCTAAGGGTGATCATGCTTTCAATCACCTGTTTTAATTTTCAGATGGATGAGAACATCTCCACACAACCTAAGAGTAAACCTATATTTTTGCTTCATTTACTCTTCTTATTATTTATATACAAATTAAATGACTTTCTTGCCATAATCTGCTGAAATTTTAAAATTTGCTACTTCTAAACCAATGCCAAATTCAGACTTTTGGCTTTAGCCAAGGAAGGAAGATAGACAAGTCAGGAAAAAAGTTGGATCTGGCCCAACAACCTTCTCAGAGAGGCAAGTTTTGTCTTAGCTCTTCCATTCCCTGGGACATTTTACTTGATTTTAATGTTGGGTTTTTTTAATTCCCAGCTGGTGCTGTCATCACTAGCATGCTTTCTATTTCTCCTTTTATAAAACTGAAGATTTACACGTACCATATGTCCTTTTACATCATAGATGTTCAAATATGTTCATATTAAATTTTTGAGCATTGAAGACATTAGAAGACCTTTAACTTCTATAATTTTTACTTCAGAGCATTTCTAATCAAATCATCTTCCTTTGTGGTATTTTTTATTGTATGATTACAAGAATTTTCTTCTCCAGCTTTCTTCCTTTTAATACCAGCTTAGGGCACAGAGTCACATAATGTAGATTGTTTAAAAGTAGGTCTTGTATTTCCATCCCTGTATAGAGTACTTGCTAATAGTGCCAACGTGATTAAACATTAAGAACTGGTAGAATAAATGCAAGCAACCAAAGAATACCTGAAAGTCATGCTCTAAAGAAGAGATGCTTGCAATCTTATTTCTACTGAACAAGACTCAATATTAGTCAAAGTAGACAAGGGAATGAATATTCATAAAATCTGATCTGTCCATGATTATCTCAGTTTGCAACAATAACTATTCTTTGAATTACTATTTTCCTACTAAATTTTAAGCTCCTTGGTATTCATGGCCCTTAGGATAACACCTAATGCATAATTGATACTTTATAAACTTTTTTGGTGAATAAAAACACAAAGGACCTTTAAATAGCTTCAAATATAGATGGAGCTGCAAGATGCTTATATAATATCCTTGAATATGCTGCTTCCTTTGATGAACTAGATTCACTGTCCAATGCATTGCAGGAAATCTCTTCACTTGACTAATTCTTGTCATCTCAAACATTAATCTTTTAAGAAAACTTTTTTGATTCCAGCTTAGAACACAACTCATTGTGTTTCCACAGTATCCTGAATAAAATTTTGTCTATCATATAATATAATGTAATATGATATAATAGCCTCTTTACTCTTGCTTGTCACTTACTGCTTTTATGAGGCATTATTCTATGTGCTTTATGTATGACAAGTAAAGAAATCCTCACAACAACATTTTGAGGTAGGAAATAAAACTTTATTCTTACTAGAAAAGTGAAAATCTGCCTGCACTTACAAAGAATTAGAGATCAACTAACAAAATCTTGTCTAATTTTTGTATGAACTTTTTTTTTATTATTTTTTAAGATGACTAATAGAAGAGGATTTGGGGAAAGTCAATAGCAAAATATAAAATTGAAAAGCAAGTGGGAGGCCCAACTTAGAGATAATTGTAGATCAAGAGCTATATTTTAACCTCCTTTTAAAAATTTAATATGGTAGCTTTTTATATAACTAAGTATCTAAAATCTTTCCATGACCTCTCATTGCTCTTGGAACAAAAGTTATCCTCCATATTGTGGCCCACCTGAATATAAATGTCAGACCCCTTTTCAGTTCCTCAAATATGAAAAGAAATTTTTTACTTTGAGGCTTTTGTATTTCATTGCCCTCTGCTCTCCACACTTTGCACAAATGACTCTCTCATTGTTTAGTTTGTGTTTCCACTCCCATGAGAGGGCTTTCTCTTACAGCACTGCCTAAGTAGCCTTTTCCTCTCTACCCAGTTACTCTCTCACACAGCACCTGCTCCATTCATGGCATTTATCTGCTCTTGTCCTATTTATTAATGTAAGCTGTTACATATGGGGTACTTGGGTCACTCAGTTGGTTAAGCATCTGCCTTCGGTTCAGGTCATGATCTCAGGGTCCTGGGATCGAGCCCCGCATGGGGCTCTCTGCTCAGTGGGAAGTCTGTTTCTCTCTCCCCCCCACCTCAAATAAATAAATAAAATCTTTAAGAAATCCAAAACAACCTGTTACTTATATGTTGTTTTTTCCACTAATAGAATGTAAGTTCCATGAAGGGAGAACCATGTCAGGCAGACCTTACACAGTTATATCCTCAGCACTTAGAATAGAGCCAAGTATATATTTGGTAGTCAATAAATATTTGAATAAAAAAGAAAATATGTTTATGTAACATGCTTATAATTAAAACTCCCTAAATGTATTCTAGACACTATCATGCTATTTTTAAATATAAGGCTCAGAATTATTTTAATTTTCTATGGAAAAAAAATCTGATTAGGAATTCAGTCCAGTAAAGCATGAAACAAACTGTAATTTTTTAAAAATTATCTGTGGATAAGGTAGATTCAGGAAGTGGTAATCCAGGGTCAGAGAGAAGCTGATTAAACTCTTCTTTATCCAATTAGTTATAAATGGTTTGTATTTTCTGCTTCCCCCAAATTCAGCCAAAAGAGAATATTTATTCTGTATTCTATAGTGTGTGTGGGGTTGGTGTGTATGTGTGTGTATGTGTGTGTGTGTGTGTGTATATATATATATATATATATATATATATACGCATCTTATGTATATATCATCTACATATACATATACACTTTATGTTTTTGTGTGTGTATATCTGTATATATGGCGGGTATATAATTAAAAATGGGAGAGGTGCCTGGGTGGCTCAGTTAGTTAAGCCTTGGACTCCTGGTTTCTGCTCAGGTCATGATCTCAAGGTCATGAGATAGAGCCCCGGGTCCTGCTTGGGCTCAGTGGGGAGTCTGCTTTCACTCCCTCCCCCATCCTGCTTGCAAGCATTCACACTCTATCTAAAATAAATAAATAAATAAAATCTTTAAGAAAATAAAAAATGGAAAGGGATTTCAGAGCTCTTAGAGTTCTTTGAAATGAACCATGGTATGTAGGCTTTGAGATGTTACTATTTTCCATTCAAAAAATACAAGAGGACTTCCACTTCCGGTAATAGAAGACTATATAATTCAAGCCAATCCTCCTGCAGAGAACAACTTTAAAAGCTGGAAAAATTATTTTTAAAGAACCTAATTGAAGTCATTGGAGAACTAACAAGGAAGTAACGAATTATAAGTCAAAAAGGAAATACAAGGAGCTGAGAAGCTGAACAAGCTTTTGATAAAGTCACCAGTATAGGTGAATTGCAAATATACTTTCTACTAGCCTCTTGCCAGAAACAAATATAAGCCATCTCCAAAAATAGATAACATCAACCCACGCTTCAAATTATCTCTACATTTCTTCCTCTGCAATATTTGGCACACAAATTAAAAAAATAGGCATAGAAGGATAGGAGACAGCATCATTGAATAACATGAGAACAATGGACAAAAATAGAGCCAACAAGATCTCAGATAATGGAGATTTTTTTAATAAAGATTTTATTTATTTAACTGACAGAGAGAGAGAGACAGCTAGAGAAAGAACACAAGCAGGGGGAGTGGGAGAGGGAGAAGCGGGCTTCCCGCCAAGCAGGGAGCCCGATGCGATGCGAGGCTTGATCCCAGGACCCTGGGATCATAACCTGAGCTGAAGGCAGCCGCTTAACCAACTGAGCCACCCAGGTGCCCCTAGATAATGGAGATTTTTAAAGAAATATACATAATAACTTTTGGGATACAGAAGAAATTGAGAATTTCAATAGATATTGAACCTAAAAATATCCAAAAGGAAAGTCTATAACTTGAAAGCACAACAACTGAAATTAAGAACTCACTGGTTAGATTTAACTACAGATTAATCAAAACTGAGGAGAGAACTACTAGATGGGAAAATAGCTCTGTAAGAAATATCTAAATTGAGGCATGAAATGAAGGAGAATAGAAAATACGGAAAAGAGAAGAGACATGTGAGATATAGCAAAAATGTCTCACACACATGTAATTACAGTCCAAGAAAAAGTGGTGAGAGAGAATGGTGTAAAAGTAATATCTGAAAAGTTAATGGTTGAGAATTTACTGAAAATGATGAAAAACTTCAAGTTGTGGATTGAACCACGAAACATATATACATACAAAGAAAACCACACTGCAGCACATCATAGTAAAATTGCTTTAAAAAAGGGGTGGGGGGAGAGAACATTTTTTTTAAAGAGCCAGAGAAAAATGTTTATTATTCTTCAAAGGAGCAATAATAATGAATAATGAAGCTGGCTTCTAAACAGAAAGATGAAATCCAGAAGACAATTGTGTTGTGCCCCTCCCCAAATTCAAGGGTTGGAAGACCTAAACCTCTGATTATATTTGGAGATAAGGCTTTTAAGGAGATAATTAAAGTTAAATGAGGTCTGCAGAGTGGGTCCCTAATCTAATAGGACTGGTATACTTATCAAAAGAGGAAAAGACCTCAAGAGTATATGCTCACAGAGAAAAGGCCAAGTGCGGACATAATGAGAAGGTGGCCATCTGCGAGCCAAGGAAAAGCATCTGAGAGACTAAACTTGCTGGCACTTTGATCTCAGACTTCTAGCCTCCAGAACTGTGAGAAAATAAATTTCTGTTGTTTAAGCATCCAGTCTGTGGTATTTTGTTATGGCAGCCTAAGCTGACTAATACACAGTGTAATGCTATCTTCAAAGTACTGAAAGAAAATAAATGCCACCATGAAAGTCTATACCCAGCAAAACTTTTATCTTCA
>NC_138373.1:129102656-129300208 GCF_054177405.1 Leptonychotes weddellii
TAGACAAACCATGAGAGACGATGGACTCTGAAAAACAAACTGAGGGTTCTAGAGGGGAGGGGGGTGGGAGGATGGGTTAGCCTGGTGATGGGTATTGAGGAGGGCACATTCTGCATGGAGCACTGGGTGTTATGCACAAACAATGAATCATGGAACACTACATCTAAAACTAATGATGTAATGTATGGGGATTAACATAGGAATAAAAAATTAAAAAAAAAAAAAAATGAAAGCAACGCACTCATGCCATCCAGTTCCCCACCTCCTGCTTCTCTGTATAGCCACAAGGAAGAAGGAGGAAAACACCTGGATTCCTAAGCGAAACTTCACAAAGAGGGACAACTGGGTGGCTCAGTCTTTTAACCGTCTGCCTTTAGGTCAGGTCATGATCCCAGGGTGCTGGGATTGAGTCCCACATCAGGCTCCTTGCTCAGAGGGGAGGCTGCTTCTCCCTCTGCCCGCAGCTCCCTCTGCTTGTGCTTTCTCTCTTTGACAAATAAATAAATAAAATCTTTGAAAAATAAATAAAAAATAAACAAAATAAACTTCACAAAGAAAGTAGGGAAAGGTAATGGTTCTGGGAGAAGAAGCCCATGGCAACCTTTCTTTTCTTTTCTTTTTTTTAAAATCTGTGTTGTCCCTTGCTCCATGAAAAAAAAAAAAATCTATGTCCACCTACTTGCTACATAGGAAAATTTCTATATTTTGGAGATAGACAATAATCCTATCAAGATTTCAGAGAATTATTACAATACCTTAGAAAGTTCATCATCAAGAACATTCATCTTCTATCTAAAGAAGGCTACATGAGATTAACAATGGATTTGGACCAAGATGTCAGGTTTGAATTGTGTGTAGATACTCACTAGCTATATGATTCATATCTTTGTTTTCTCATCTGTAACTGGGAACACCAGTCTTTATGTCTCATGATATTTTGAGAATTAAATGACAATATAAGAACTCTTAGCTAAAGGTGATGGATCTGAAAACCCTCACTAAAATTTCAGTGAAGATATTTTTTATGACGCATACTAACAAATATAGGAATATAAGGAAGGTCCAACAGCAATATAATTTTTTAGACCAGAACGTAAATATATGAGTAATAGATAACAAAAGCTTAAACCAGCAATGAAATATGAGAACTATTTTAAACTCAAAGTTTCAAGAATTGATGGTATAAGGCCCAAATGAAGTAGTGTGAAGAGATCTGGGTTACCTGTGCAAAATTCTTGAACTTAAATTTTCTAGGTAGGATAAAACAGAATCTGTGACCCAGGAACATCCTTGACACCTTGCTAAAACTAAGAAGAGTAAGTGTAGTTATATGTGTTAAGTGCTAAAGCCCCAACCCTTTCCCCTGCTCAGCTCTCAAAATTCTGATAATCATGTTTTTTAGTCAATTCAAGTGGCTATAACAAAATGCCATACACTGGGTGGATTAAAAAACAGAAGTTTATTTCTCACAGTTCTGGACTGGGAAGTCCAAAATCAAGATACCAGCTAATACAGTTCCTATTGAGAGCTCTCTTTCTGGCTTACATATGGCCACTTTCTTATTATGTACACACATGGCTTTCCCTTGGTTCATGAATGTGGAGAGAGGAGATCTCTTTCTTCCTCTTCTTATAGGGCCACTAATCCCATCATGAGGGCCCCATCCTCATGACCTAATCTAACCCAAATTACCTACCAAAGACCCCACTCCAAATACCATCACATTGGGAATTGGGGTTTCAACACAGACATTTTGGGGAGACACAAGCATTCATTCCATAGCACCATGCTTTTAACCTCCAGGAAAGAGATTACAAGAGTGTTTCTGGAGATTCTTATCAGTCCAAGAGGAAACATCTAAATACTGACATTAAGTATTTCCAATATAGGACTCAGGTAAGTCATCTTAAGGTGAAACTTTCAGAAGAGGCCTCATTTATTGGTGCAGAGTTTCCTATCAACTTTACAGACCCCCACTCTAAAATATAAGCACATAAATGAGGGTCTAAAGCAAATTTAAAACATGAAAGATAGAGAAAAAACTAACAAATGTAATAACTTGAACAGACACTGTACCAGGTGAAAAAATTCTTCAAATATACCATGAATATTGTCATTGACATAAAAAAGATTGCATGCATGAAGTAAGAATGAGATGCTATAATAAGAAAGAGAGGTTAGAGAACTAAAAATATCTTTTTGAAAATAAAAACATGATATCAGAAATGAAAACTTGGCAGAAGATTAGAAGATAGTGTTAAAGAAATTTCCCAGAAACTGGAGCAAAAATACAAAGTGATGTGAAACATGAGAGAAAATGTAGAGAAGAGACTTATTCCAGGAGGTCCAACCCTTGATAAATAATAGGAGATCCAAAAAAAGAGAACATTCAACAACAAACATATTGAAAGAAATGATCAGAGAAATCATTCCAAAAAATTCCCCAAACTAAAGGGGATCAAGAGAGTTTCTAGGTCAAAAAAAAAAAGAGAGTTTCTAGGTCAAAAGAGCCCATTGCATGTTAGGAAAATGAATGAAAATAAACCCATCTTTTTGACATGTCTTTGAAAAATGTCATAAAACTGGGGACAAAGGTAAGAGCCTAAAAGTTCTCCAGAAAGAAAAACAGGTCACATGCAATGAATCAGTTATCTAAAAGGCATTGGATTCCCAAAGTTAATCTCAGAATCCAGAAGATAATGGAACAGTATGTTCAACATTCTTAGAAAAAAGTTATTTCCAACCTAGAATTCTGTAAACATACAAACTATTAATAAAATTTAAAAATATAAAACATGCCAAGTCTTAATTTATCTCCCTTGCAAACTTGCTCAGTAAGTACTGGAGGAACTACTCCACAAAAATGAAGAGGTCAACCATGAAAAAGGAATTCATGAAATCTCGCAAAGAAAGAGACAAAGGAATATTTACAGTGATGGGGAGGAGAGATTCCAGGATGACAGCTTACACAGGTTTAGAGAATAAATACTCCAAGATGAAAGAAAACATCATGAACCATCTCTCTGAGGGAAAAAAAAATCTTTCTGATTGTCTTATGTGCTCAGACATATTTGAAAGGAGATATTCACTTGAGGAAGAGAGTTTTGGAGTGACCTACTGATATGTGTATGGAATACTAATGCATGAAAGTATAGTAGATGTAGCCTTCTAATAGAGAATTTGGAAACGATAGTACGTACATAGAAAACTAATTATATGTAAAAAGTGAGATAACCTAAATGTGAGAAAACAGAAAAAAAATTGTACAAGACATGAAATGTTATCTGAAACTGCTGTGCCACTTTTTTCTATGAGCAGCTGTTTGTTTTGAGTTCAAGTGAACACTTAAATTCGTGAAACACAATAGGCTTCATACAACACTAAATTTACTTAGCTTTAAGGAAGGACAAAGGAGAGGAAACCACAAAGCATGCTTAGTGTAGAGAATACATTGTGACACCTGGGCAGAGCACGTAGTATCCTAGTCCTTCTTCACTTAGGAAACACATGGGCATGAAAGATGAGGCTGTTAGGGGCGCCTGGGTGGCTCAGTTGGTTGAGCGACTGCCTTCGGCTCAGGTCATGATCCTGGAGTCCCAGGATCGAGTCCCGCATCGGGCTCCCTGCTCAGCGGGGGATCTGCTTCTCCCTCTGACCCTCTTCCCTCTTGTGCTGTCTCTCATTCTCTCTCTCAAATAAATAAATAAAATCTTTAAAAAAAAAAAAAAGAAAGATGAGGCTGTTAAGTGTGTGGACAACTTCAGTTAAAGGAAGCCATCAGCTCTCGCGATCCCAACAGCTTTTATAATCAGTCATGTAGTCTTCTCATCTAGTAACCTAGTCAACTTAGGGGTATATAGCTAGCTCCCAATTCTCTGGTTCAATTGCATTTCATTCATACTACTTGCTTATTGCTCAATAAACAACCTCAACAATGAGGTAAAAGTTCTTGGTCTGATATGGCTGAATTCTCGTTGATCTTGCATGTTGCATAGATTAAATTCTAACAATTTTTTGACATGAGGATCAAATCCTCATACCTACCTGCATCTAGAGGAAAACCATAAAACAAGCTATTAACCCTTCTTTTGAAGTACCCTATATAGCTGAGTTGTAAATGACATTTACATTATCATAAAAAGATAAACACTGAATCATGGTCTAACCAAAAATTATGGGGTTTTTTTTGTTTGTTTTTTGGGGAAATGGGAAGAAGAGGTATATATGTATATGGTAGAGATGTTGTAAAATTGCTTAATCTTTATCTTTCCTACTGTGAAGTCAATAGGTAATATGAAAATACAAAAATAAAGACATCAGAATACATGCAGGCCAGTGGTGAAAGAAATGACAAAGATGGTTGCATAGGGTTGCCTTTAAGAGTGTAAATTGGGGATGGAGAGGGGCAGAACCGGGGATAACCATTTTCCATTCTTAAAAACATGTCATATATAACCTTGATGCTTTTTCTTAATGATTAAGTAAGCTATTTTTTAAATCATCCATTAAAGGGTCTGGTTTTTAATGAAAAGCTAATAAATGAAAACATATTAAGGTAAAACAAGAATTTTTAAACAAGCAAAGCAGAATTCTTCACCAATACACCAAGTCCAAAATAAATACTAAAGGGTATTCTTCAGGCAATAGGAAAAGGATTCCAGATGAAATCTTGGAGATATTAGAAGTAATGAAGAGCGAAGAAGGATGAATATGTAGGTAAATCTAAATGAACATTGACTTAGACCAGTAGGTCTAACAATGATAGTAATTTCTGGTTGGTTTAAAATATTTATAGATGGGTCACAGTAATATTTATGCTTTGTTTTTCATAACTCTGTATCAAATCATTTGCCTAGTTTTGTTTGTTTATGAGTCTTACATTCATCTGTTTCTATTTTTGCTTTCTCCATCCCAGCAGAAACATATACACTAGCTTGGAATTAGATAGAACTGAGTTTGGATCCCAGACCAAACCTGTGTAATTTTGGTGAAGATATTTAACCTTTCTATACTAAATTTTCTCATTAATTAATTGGAACAAATAATATATACCACGTAAGTCATTGGATACATTGAATAAAATACTTGGAAGATACTAGAACCACCTAGCTTTTAGAATGTGGGGACTAAGACTTAATTCCTATTTAATCTACCAATACATATTTACTGAATTTACCATGAGCTTGGCATTGTGCAAAGAGATGAAGATACAGTGGTGAATGAAATAAATACAGACCATGGGTAATAGAGTTCACTGTCTGGCAGAAATGGGAGTAGGGATTATTTATAAATATCCATGTACATATATAATGATACAACTGAATAAAGTTCTATGGAGGGAAAGTAGGTGTGCTCTTTATGAATTTAACCCAATCAGATAAGGGAAGAAGTAACACTGAATTTGAAGTTCAAGTAGGACAAGATGTTATTCTGCCTGATCCCATGATATTCTGTTTAGTTATCCCCTGTCTTTTGTTTCTTAGATTTCTGTCTACTATATCCACTAACTTCTTAAAATCAACATATGAACAAGCTGCATGTCTGCCACTGAAAATGTGATTCTATCTCCTTTTCAAGCTACTACCCCACCCATCACTCTTTTTCACTTAGCGACCTCCGTAGACAGTCTAGTCAGGGCCTTTATTCCCCACCTTCTAATCACTCTGCATTTTTCATTTCTTCAATAAGCATCTTTGAGCTTCTACTTTCTTTCAGTGTACCTGAGACTGGAGGCACAAGTAAAAATCAGTTCCTGCTTCAGAAGCCCAGTCTAGTGAGAGACAAACTATTAAACTGAAATGTATCATCCCATGTACCATACTTCTATAAAGTTATGCAGACTGTACATCTCCATCATTCCCTTCAAACTACATTCCATACAGTAATCAATGTTTACCTCAAGCCACATATGTATTTACTTCTATAGCCAAAGTTTACTTTGTCAAATATTACACTTATATAAATATGCAAAAGCAAAATTCATCAAGGTACAAAATCAGACCTATTCCAGTGGCATGATGAAACAATCAAGATATAACACCTGATCCTCTCATATACCTTATAATGTTTAGAGACAATGACAACTAAATGTCTATCTCCATCCTTCCCCCTTTTGATTTTTCTAGGCACTTCAAACCCAGCAGGCCTAACATGAAGTATTAGTATTGTATTCATTCCACTCTCTACACCTGTTTGATTCTTTTTATTCCATCTCTGTTCATAGTATCATTAGCTAGTCACTCACTTAACCTAGAAAAATCAGAATCATTCTTAATTCTGTTATCCTTCTTATTTGTTGAATATAAACACCACCCCACACCAGCCACTGCCTTCAATGTCTCTTGCCTTGAAATATTGTGATAGCCTGCTTTCTAACATCCACACATCTTTCAGTATTGTAAATGCTGTCATCTGTGTTTGTACTGCAATGTCTTTCTAAACTATAATTCTGCTACCGCACACCTCTGTTTAAAATCTTTTAGTGCCTTTCTGTTTCCTCTAGAACAAATTCCAAAATCCTAAGCATACAATGCCCTCATATACAGTTCCCAGCCTACCTTCCCAGTACTACCTTGTATCATCTCCCCACTCCCTAAAATATTCTATAATCATATTGAACTGTTTCTATACTATATCTATATTATATATCTTGAATGTTTTTTCTCACCTTTGCAGCTTCAGACGTCTTCTTATCCTTCATGACTCAGATAAATGTCATTTCATCTGTACATCATTCCTAATGCCACCTCCTGTAGGCATTTGCCTATGTTTCTTTAATACTGTTGTATAACTATGTTTTTATCTATTTCCTCCCCTGACTATAAATCTTTCCAAAGTCATGGATCCCATCTTAGTCATATTTCTGTTTCCTCCCATCCCCAAAACGTAGCAGCAGTATTAGATTCATCTATACTAGGCACTCAGTAAGTATTTGTTGAATTAATAAACAGTTCTGACTTAAAAAAAAATATCTTTGGATTCTCAGAAACACTCTTCCTGCCAATTGCTATTACTCAAAGTCAGATATTGGCCTGTTCCCAACTTAAACTTACAACTCATTCAGTGTTCACATTCAAGCTTTAGGTTCCCACTGTCTCAGCCACCCTTTGGATCTATTTAGCAAATTTGGAATTCATTTAATCATTTCCTACTTAAGCTTCATCAGCTGTGAGGTTTTGGATCTTGAATAATTTCATCATTATAAACAGTATCCTTTCATTTTAAAGCTTCATAGTTTTTAAAACATTTTCTGGAAAGATAGAGATGAGTACTATATTAAAGTCAAGATATGTTTTTATGTTTCTAGAAAACTAAATAATTCTATTTTCCATCGAGATTCTATACTTTAATAGAATTGTGGGTTCCCCATGAGTTTTCCCCAAAGCTTCACTACCTTCTGCAAGATTTTTAAAAATCATTATTTTAATTATAAAATGATACTCAACCTAATGGTTAAGAGAGTGGAGCCAGACTATCTAGGTTTAAACCCCAACTCCACCCCTTGTTAGAGGTATGACTTTGCCATACACTTAACCTTTCTATATCTCTTTCCTCATTTATGAAATTGCATAATGTAATGATGTAAAATAATGCATGGCTCTGAGAGTTGAGCAAATTGATCAGTACATGTAAAATGCTGGGAACAGTACCTCATGCGTAGTAAGCTCAGTACATTTTAACTGCTGCTATTTATCAGGAACAGTAGCCATTTACAACGAAATTTGTACAATTTAGAATTTGATTATAGTAACTGGATATATTTTGAAACATTATACTTTAAAATATGGTATATGTGTATAGGGGGAAATGTATTATTCTGCTTAACTGATCATTTTTTACATGGAAAGGAATTTTCCAGGTGAAGGTAAATGCATATGCTTGAGTGAATAAACAAGATACAGATTCCGGTCAAGGATTCATTTTACTCTAAATTTTAGCTGGACAAATTTGATAGGCAGCTTTAATCCATATTTTTAAAGTGATGTCAATCAATCAATCAGTCACACTTCTGGCATTAACCTCCCACCCCCAATGTATATGCTATCTCTTGTCATTTCTTTTCTTCACTCTGTATAAGGTCTTGAACTTAGGTAGCCCATTGAAGCATGAATTAAAGAAGAAACTGATATCTTTAAACATTCCAGTAATAAATCTAATTATAAAAAATTAACTTAGTTTTTATCCCCTACTAAAATATTTTGATTCAGATATTTATATATGTTTTATAAAGATAAAATTTATTTTTCAATTTTATTCAAGAAGAATAGAAGAAACTAACACTTATAGAATTCCTGAGCTGAAACAGTGAATTGATTTTCTGTAATTGTTGTGATTGTAAGATTTATAATTTTTAACAAATTTGAGGTGTTAATCAATATTATATAGAAATAAAATTATCCCTTGAAGTTTTCTAAGCTATATGCTGTAATTCTTTGCATCAGTGACCTTAGGTTGTGTATGAGATTTTCCTATTTAAAGAGAAAAGAGCATGTCAAGTACAATTTACAAATTAATTAGATGAATTACTATCATAAGTAATACTTAGACTTAATTTTAAGAAATTAAAACTTATTTACCATGGAGCCAACATTTTATCCCCACCCAAATGCTAAACTCAAAATTTTTATCAAGCTCAAAGTTGCAGATCTCTCAGAATTGCCACTTATGAATGACATGCTTATGTTTAAATGGAATTATTTGTGTTTGTGCCGGTGTATACCTTGAAGTTTTCCAATTTCATATTGTACTTGTTTCCATTCTCATATATTTGTACATGTACATATATACAGACTTCCATCTGATAAAATGAGTTCTTATTTTTGGCGTGCAATGTTAAATTGGAATTTATACATTTTTCCTTAAATTGTTTGTCTGAACAGATACTATATCCCTTAAATTTAACTTTATGTGTTTTTTTTTCTTTGATATTTCTATTAATTTTAGGAGAGTAAATGTTTATGTTATTGAGTAAGCTTTTCTATTGCTCTGTGTATGTGTTAATCATTTATACATTTGAGCATTTTAATGTTTAAAATATTTTAATTTTAACTTGGATGGTCATAAATGCCATTGCATTTGGAACCTTAGGTCTTAAGAGATTTGCATGTGTTCTCCAAAAACAATCTATAAAAATCTTACTCTTTTGCACGGTTTCTTCAAAGAAGAAAAAATGTTCCTGTTTAAAAAATACTAATAGTCATCTCTAGAAATGTCATCCATTCACCTCCAAGTTTAAAATATTTTCCTGTGAGAAGTATGTAAAAACACCTGAATTATTTTCCTACAACTCACCTCACCCATAATAATAAGAAAGTGTAGAAATAGAAACAATGACAAGGGTTGGTATATAAGAAGGAGAATAAACCCTTTTACATATTTTTATTTGACTATTAACTAAAATTGTGTGTGCCAAGATTTAGGTTAGTTGAAACCCCCTACAAACGGGCTTATGGAAACAGTAACTGATCCTTCTAACATTATGTTTTTTAATACACCACGAGAATGCATTTCCCAAAAAGCCTAAGATCCCTATCTTGGGATGTGATGAAATGCTTTTAAGAATTCTATAGTAGAGGAGAAACACCTTTCTTAAAATTTTAAATCGTGTATTTAATGTGAGTTCTCACAATAGAGCCTGGCACGCTGAAGTATTTTCTCATTTTTTAAGGGAATTAATGGCCCTCCACCAGCCCTTCAACATGTAAAATGAGTAAGTTACTTGTGTCCAGTACATCCAAAAAAGAGCCAGGATAAAATAAACATAAGGGGTTGGATATCTTGGAAAAAATCTGTCATGGGTTTGGGTTAATCATCTCCAGAAGAAATTCAACTTGATGCCTGAAATGTAAGACTTCTTGGAGAAAGCAGAAAGGCCTGAGGCAGTGTTGATCTGAAGGAGTGCTCTCCATGGGTCAGAGCTGCTCTGCTGGCAGAGTGCAAACCCAGTTCACAACCGAGGCCTCTGAAAAGTTGTAAAAGACTGCAGGGGCCTTCCAGTGCACGCACTCCAGCTTTGGTTACATAGTTTTAATAGCCCAGTTTCTTATTATAAAATCAAACTTAAAAATAAAATCTGTGCCTAATTTTCCAACTTTCTGTCTGTCAGTGATAGGATTGCTTCCTTTAACATTTGTGGAAGAAACCATCGACTTCTTTAGTTGTAGTGATCATATATAAAAGTTATGTAAATATGGAATACCTTTATTTGGTGCAATTTTCATAACGTCCTATTCGTAGGCTTCTGAACATTAGAAAGTGAGTTTTTCAAGCAATACTTTGGCTTCATTCTCTTCTACTACTTTTCATTCATTTTTAAAATATATGTTTTTTCCAGCCACAAGCTTCTCTTTGCCTAAAATCCCTAAAACTAAAAGGCCTTGGAAACTGTGCAAAATGATAATTTTGATTTCTAGTAATGAAATTTTTCTAGTTTCTAGGGAAATTTTTCTAGTTTCTAGTTTCTAGGGAAACTGATCTAGTGCTAAATGACTCAAATCCAATATTTACTCATTTTGCACCAACCTCCTCCTATTTTGTCTATTTCCATCATCAGAGATAGATTGTATTCACTTTGAAATAATATGAGGTGAATATAAAAACAAAATCTATCATGGTTTTCGGTTAATCATTATTACCTAGGAGTAATTACATGATTTTATCCTGTGTGATAGTAAAATGTGCTGCAAACTTGGTGGCAAGTTTTAAGTGTGCTTTAGAAGAAAAATAACATAGAGGAATAACTTTTATGTTCCTTTTGCTTTTACCCCCAGTTTTATAGCACCCTACTGCCAAGGGAGTTATATTAGCCTTGGACTCAGATTAGTCGTTAAGTAAAATATCTGTGCATATCCTAAAGACTATTCCTTTTTTGTAGATGTAGTAGGCTGTTCATGTACAGTCTTACACTCTTATAATCTTTCTGTTTATACTCTGCAGATTTTGTCTTAAAATTGCTGTAATCATATAGGCATAAGCTGACTAATTCCAGTAAAGAAACTTCAACCTTTAAACAACATAGGAGTCAATCATTTCAATGAATAGGGTCCTAAGTGCTGAAGCATTTCAAATCCTTTTTCATTTGACCACTCAGTGACCTGATAACTATTTCCTGTCCCTAAATAAGGTTGTGACCCAGGTCTTAGAGTGCGAAACTCAGATAATTTTAGAAACAAGTCAAATGCCATAGAATTAAAGGAGTAGAAGACAGTTTGACTAAAATTCTTCTTTTTAAAGTGGAATTATGTATCTTAAATATGAAAGAATCAAAATGAAATGTATTACCTTCTATTTGTTCATCGTGTTTAAACTACCAAAACCATTGATTTTATTGCCCATTAGAATGGAAAATCATGAGCCGTCTCTAAAAGATTATAGTATAATTTCACTTTCTATTCCTTTAAGGTATTCAGATTATAAAATAAGTAATTAAGTAAATAAAATGCAAATAATATTATTTCAATACCTCACCAGAATAGTTTGAGAAGGGTGGTGTTAAAAATGAACTTCAATTAGGTGTATATGTGTATGTGTGGAGAGAGAGAGAGAGAGAGAAAGAGTGTGTGTGTGTGGGTGTGTATGAATGCAATCTTCTGTTTTTATTAGGATTTAAAGCTACAGAAAGGAGAAAATCATAAAAGAATAACAACAACAAAAACTAAGTACATTTCAGAAAGTATGGCAGGAATGTTTCTACTCACCTATTTGAGCTGCAGCCTTTGGCAATTGGATTAGGGGAAGGAAGACTCTTACAAGTGCATTTTGCTGATCTGAAAATGTAATTGACTATAGTTTGTTTTGATAATTTTTTTTTGCTTTTTCATAAGTTGGATGTGAAATATAATGTTATGAAATGTTAATTATTTTAATGAGGTCAAAAAGCTTTTCCTTAAAATAACAGTTTTAATGTTTAACATACATTTGATACTTTTTCCCCTTGTACAGTTAGTAAACTTATGAATTAAAAATATATTAGAACTAAACTTAAAAATATGATTTTTAAAAAGTAAATATTGAGAAAAGCCTCTGAAACTAACACTTAGTTGGAGCTACTTAAACTGAGATTTACAGTTCTCACAGGGATCATACAATTTATCAGACAATATAAATTTTCAGTTTTGATCTTGCACATTCTAAAGAATCATTATAAATTAAGCAATTAAATGCCATAGGGTTGATTAAGCAGTGAGGAAAGTATTATGTCAGAGATTGTTTTAGAATGTGATGTGTCATATTATCCTTAAGGAGCACACTTTTCTATTGTTAATATACTAATTATACAGCCAGAAAAAACTGAGTTTCACTTATTCAGTTGGCTGTTGAACTACTGCCAGTTTTAATCTTTCAGTTTTATAGTTTGGTTTATTGTATGTTTAATTTGGAACCATGTCATGGAATTGTGTGTAAGTGTGTGCATGTTGTGTGTATGTATAATTTGAATATTAAATGTAAGAATTTTCAACAGTGAAAAATTAACATAAAATAAAACCAGTCATCAAGCCCTTGATTTTCTTATTTCTTGGAATTTATGTGAACAAAAGAGAGCCCTAGAATGTATGACTTTTCAAGCATGATTTGTGGAAAATATTTAGAAAAATAAAACTTATAGTAAAAATATTCTCTCAAGGACTTTTATTTCAATTAAGCAATAACTAAAATGGTAGCATGACTAAAGATGTTTTAAACATTATTAAATTAGAAACATTGACTAACATTAAAAATAAAGTAAATTTACAAGTGTTATTTGATTTTTCTTAAGATGTAGTAATAATTCATAAACTCCAAATTGCTGGAAAATATGAACTAATATTGGACACCTTGTATCTCATATAAATCTGAATGCAACTCTATCCTATATATATTTTGTTTTTCGTATTTGATTTAAATGCATGTTTTAGCTACTTATTTACAAATATACCTTTTGTTATATATTAATTACTATTTGTAAATTTTGCATCTTTTATCCAAAATTACTATTCTGAATTTACTTGCTTTTGTATAAGGTACATGCAATGATAGATAAATGGTAATTAGCTGACAAAATTTGAGATTATTTCATTTGAATGTGAGACTATTTTCCTTGTTATTTAAATGTAATGGACTTTATACATAACAATATGAAATTTAAATTTATCATTATAGTCAAAATTTGAAAATTGCATTTGAGAGCAAATAATAAAATGAATTAAATGACAAATGCATACATTTAAATGAAGGTTTGTTGTTAAGGTCAAAAGAAAAAAAAATTATTAAGCATTTACTTGATCTAAAGAAAATTACGGTTGTAAATTTAAAAACTGTAAGGGATTAAGCCTAGAAAGTAAGCTCTAAGTACCAGGAAAAAGAACTCAGATTTAACCTACAGATGACCTGGACTTGTTTGTTCAGATGACAATTCTAAAAGTGTGCAGGGAATATTCCTGTTTAATACAATTATGTGCCGCAAGCCTTGACCTCAGTGACAGTCAAGGAGCAGATCTGAATTGGCCCATTCTCTGATACGGTGACATTGCTTCTGTTGCCTCGATTGTGACCTCTGATTGCATGGTACTCTTGAGAGTTCTATGTAACAAGCGTAACTCCTGGTTCTTAGCCAGGAAGGTTGATCTGCCTGCATGTCAGCCCCTTATTCTGAGTTACATATGCTGTCTATCCACCCATGATATGTAACTATTATTTTGTGTATATATACCTGAGTACTTTAATAGGAGTGTTTCACAACTAGTGAAATATGCAAAATGAAAAACATTTTTTTCAAATAAGAAGTCCGTGTGGTGTATTAGTTTTTAGAACGAATGCTCATTTATTTTCAAGCAGGTTTATTGTTCCAGTTTTACATCTATACCTTTGCCCAACTCAGAGAAGTACACACCACTTCTCATCCCCTATCTCCCTACTCTAACCATATCTAGGTAGAGAAAATTGATGTAGAGAAGTGTCATGGTATAGTGTAGTGAGAATAAGGATTAGAAAAGACCGACCACCAACTTTAAGTTATAATTTCACCATTGTCACCATGGGCAAACTGCTTAATTCTCTGAACCTCCTTTTTTTCTCACTTTGAAAATGGGGAGCATCACTCAAGAGTTTTATAAGAATTAAATGAAAATTAATGTAATGTGAAGGGCATGTCACAACTCTCAGCATATATTGTAATCATTATTATTATGGTGATATTTTTTTATATGCCTCCCAAAGGAGAGAAAAACATGGCTATACCTACACATGATGGACACAGGATAGTTTCAGAATTCTTGTAATCCCAGCATGGGATGAAGGCTGTTCCATGCACAGCAGCCCAAATAGAATAATTTGCATAGTTTTCTTCACAGTTTAAATGAAAGCTAGGATCAGAATCATTCGGAATCATTTGTTTGTCAGTCATGTGTTCAGACGTGGTTTGGTTATTTGAAGTCAAATTATAAATGGGCAGTAGAGTTGGAAATTTAATTTAAACATTTTCATGCTAAGATTAGTGCTTTGTCCACCAGATCAATGGTTTTCAAACTTTATATCTTAGCAGAAAACCTCTTTCTTCAAATGAAATATTACTCCAAATTCAGTATAGTGTGTAAAACAGCTAAGAGTACATCTGCTCTGGTTTAGGAAGTGGGTCTGATCTCTTGGCTACTTCCCATAGCAGCCACTGAGATGCATTTGAAAAGCTTAAGAGGCTTTTCAAAGCACAATATAAAGAAGTGTACCTGATTAGCTTTTACCAAAGAATAATTCCCTTCCCATTGAGCTTTGGACTGACTTGTTCTTAGTGCTTATCACATGTGGAAGTATATATTTAATAACTATAATTAAAATGTCTTTATACTGTATGCTGAAGTTCAAGACTGTTGGTTCACTGCTAGAGCCTCAGCTCTTAGAATAATGCCTGGCAATAGTAGGCAATAAAAACATTAAGCAATTCACATAAAATGTACAAGTTTATATTACAGTAGTAATCAAAAAATCATGTAGCATAATTCTTGTTCTGGGTAGGATAATTTATTTATTTATTTTTTAAAGATTTTATTTATTTATTTGACAGAGAGAGACACAGCAAGAGAGGCAACACAGGCTGGGGGAGTGGGAGAGGGAGAAGCAGGCTTCCCGCTGAGCAGGGAGCCTGATGTGGGGCTCGATCCCAGGACCCTGGGATCATGACCTGAGCCGAAGGCAGACGCTTAACCGACTGAGCCACCCAGGCGCCCCTGGGTAGGATAATTTAATGATCCAATATTGACTGTTATGGAAAATTACATTTCATATTATAGAATACAGTGTGCTAATAAAAATATTAAGAATTTATTCCGTATTTCATTGATCCCAACATATCCTTTTTTTTTTTTTTTTTTTTTGCGTTTTAAAGTCTCTGAACTTAGAATGCATCTCATAATAAATGGAAGTCTAAAAGTTGCTGTCAGCCAGGTGTCGGCTGACATATGATGTGAATATCTTCAATTGTCATTTTCCAGCAAGTTCAAGATCAAAGCATCATACATACGATGAAATAATATAGTACTCTAAAATTTGGAGAGCATTGGGGCGCCTGGGTGGCTCAGATGGTTAAGCGTCTGCCTTCGGCTCAGGTCATGATCCCAGCGTCGTGGGATTGAGTCCCGCATGGGGCTCCTTGCTCAGCGGGGAGCCTGCTTCTTCCTCTGCCTCTCTCTCTCTCTCTCTCTCTCTGTCTCTCATGAATAAATAAATAATAAAAAAATAAAATAAAATAAATAAAATTTGGAGAGTATTTTAATAGCTGACATAAAATAAGACTGGCATATGCAACTATGATTGAAACAGTTGTTAAAATAGTGAAATACATTCTTATCTGATTGGTAAATAGTTACTTCCTTGAGCCTCTTCTCACTACTGCCACCCCACCCGCTACTGCTTTAGCTTCTTCCCGGGACATCCTCTCCCAAGCCTATGACATTTAGTAAGTATAGGATTAATGGCCTGCATAGTAGGGACTCTGCAGTACTCTGCTCCAGTTCAAAGCCAGTGTCCTTTCTGATTATCAGTGCCCATGGCATAAAGCTTAAAAATTGTTATTATCATACCAATTACACATCATTTAAAAAAATACGATTCAACCCTGAGAGTAAGGCAAAGGAATTGTTGTGATCCCCAAATTTTAGATATGGAGAAATAAGGCTCGGCACAGCAAACCTTATTTGGAGCTGATGCCTAAAGTAATAGAGACAGAACAAGGTGGGTAATCGCCAATCCAAGCAAGCACAGGCACAAAATTTGTGAGATTGAAGGATCAAGTTAAAATAGGCAAAATCTCAGTAAAAGATAAACAGACAACTAATTCAAAGGCATTCCCTCAGCCACGGAATGCCAGTGTGTGCTTACTCTTAGTGAAGTAGCTCATACCTAAGAATAGGTAGCTTGGGTCCTACAAATGAAGCTAAGAAAAAGCACATGGCTAGATTCAGTAGTAGTGAGGGCATGCACTGAATATCAGCCCTCTCCTGATGGTTCTGACGTTGCTCCGTGACAGGAAGGACCCCTCCAAGAAGGGCCTTTATAGGCTGTACCTCAGCTGCTTTCACTGTTGCCAGAGAGGTTGTCTGTGTTCTTTTTTTTTTTTTAAAGATTTTATTTATTTATTTGACAGAGAGAGAGTTAGCGAGAGCAGGAACACAAGCAGGGGGAGTGGGAGAGGGAGAAGCAGGCTTCCCGCCGAGCAGGTAGCCCAATGCGGGGCTCGATCCCCGGACCCTGGGATCATGACCTGAGCCGAAGGCAGACGCTCAATGGCTGAGCCACCCAGGCGCCCCGAGGTTGTCTGTGTTCTTACCATAATATGTGCATTGAGAAAAATATAGAAGAGAATAGAGCCACATGAAGTAAAGGTGGGGAGAAAATAGAAGATGAGTAAAGATGAAGTAGGAAGTGATTGAAGAATGAAGAAAAATACTACAAAGCAATATAACACAATTATATGGTTTATGATTTCAAGTTATTGAGAAGTGTAAGAAGTATGTCTTTCCAATACTATGTAGCCTCAGAAAGACAGCATAAAATGTAGAAACAAAAAAGTCTGCATTTTTATATGTATCCATCATTATGGTATCCTACAGGATAGTTTCACTGCCCGAAAAATTCTCTGTGCTCCACCTGTTTATCCCTCTGCCTTAACTTCAGGCAACTACTGATCTTTTTACTTTATAGTTTGGGCTTTTACAGAATGTCACATAGTTGGAAACAAACAGAATGCATGCCATTCACCTACTAAAGGACATCTTGGTTGCTTCCAAGTTTTGGCAATTATCAGTAAAGCTTCTGTAAACATCCATGTGCAGGTTGTTGTATAGACCTAAGCTTTCAGGTTTTGGAGTAAATGCCAAAGAGAGTGATTGCTGGATCCTATGGTAGGAGTGTCTTTAGTTTTGTAAGAAAAAGACAGGTTTGCCAAGCTGTTCCAAAGTGTCTGCCATTTTACATTCTTGTCAAGCAATGAATAAGAGTTCTGTTGCTCCAAGTTCTCACCAGCATTTGGTGTTGTCAGTGTTCTGGATTTTGGCAATTCTAATATAGGAATACAGGAATATAGTGGTATCTAATATAGGAATATAGTGGTATCTCAGTGTTTTAAATTCATACCCATTTTTAAAATCAGGTTGTTTTCTTGCTGAGTTTTAGGAGTTCTTTTTTTAAATTTTATTTTATTATATTAATCACCATACATTTCGTCATTAGTTTTTGATGTAGTGTTCCATGATTTCATTGTTTGCATATAACACCCAGTGCTCCATTCAGTACGTGCCCTCTTTAATACCCATCACCAGGCTAACCCATCCCCTCACTCTCCTCCCCTCTTCTTTTTATATTTCAGGTAACAGTCCTTTATTAGATGTGTCTTTGGCAAATATCTTCTCCCAGTCTGTGGCTTGTCTTCTCATGCTTTTGACAGTGTCTTTCACAAAGCAGAAGTTTTTAATTAATTATTTTCTGCATTATTTTGTATCTGAATGGTCATCACCCAAACCCAAGATCACCTAGACTTTTTACTCTGTTATCTCCTAGAATTTTTAAAATTTTGAGTTTTGCATTTAGGTCTATGATCCATTTTGGGTTAATTTTTATGAAGGTGTAAGGTCTGTGTTAAGATTCTCTGTCTCTGTCTCTCTCCCCAAAACCCTCCCTCTCTTTTGTTCATGTAGATGTCCAGTTGTTCTCCCACAAATAGTTGAAAAGATTTACTTTTTCTCCATCATATTGCCTTTGTTCCTTTATCAAAGACCAGTTGACTGCATTGTGTGGGATCTGCTTGGGGGCTGTCTATTCTATTCCATTGGTCTATTTGTCTGTTCTTTTTACCAATACCACACTGTCTTGATTACTGTACTTTATAGTGAGTCTTGAAGTTAGTGTAGCATCAATTCTCCAAAAAGTATTTTGAAATAAAGTTTTAGCTGACAACAAAGGTAGAGAATTCCTCAGAAGTCAGAAGTGACAAGAAAACATGAATATAAGGACGAATAAGTCTAGATATCTAATGTACAGCATGATAACTCTAGTTAATAATGCTGTGTATCGAATACTGAAAATTTGCTGAGAGTAGATTTCAATTGCTTTCAACACACACGCACACACAATGACAACTATGTGAGGATATGATATGTTGATTGTCTATAGTAATCATTTCACTTCATATAGGTATATAAAACCATCCGGTTGCACACCTTAATTATATGTATAAATAATTTTTATTAAAAATAAAATTAAAAATATTAAGTTATAAAAATTATAAAAAGAAAGAAAACACAAATATATAGATGTAGCAGGTAATTGCCTAAGAGTTATCTCTTCAGGGTAAGGGGGGATGTACCCTCTAGAAACTGGCAGAAGCAGTCAGAAATCTTTCTGAGTTGGATAGTTTAAACTCACACCTCTAAAAATTTTCATTAATATAGATCTAAAGATCATAAACTAAAACAATAACAAAATCACTAAACACCTTGGAAAACAAGTTAGTAGAGTGAAATCAACAGAAAAAAGAAACTATAAAATTAGTCCATTGAACCAGGCAGGTAGTAGAATTATCAGATATAGAATATAAATAAAAAGAGTCATCTTTAATTTGATGAAATACATAAAATATTTGCTATTTCTACACCTAAAAATGGCTTTGAAAGTATAATGAATCAACAAAAGATTGGTAAAATTAGGAAGCTTTGAAAAAACTGGGTAGGAATTCTAGATGAAATATGACTGATAAAATCATAAAAATTAACTATAATTGATATAAATGTAATAGGTGGATTAAATATAAAATTAAATAGGAAGAAAAAAATTACTGAACCTGGTGTACTGTTGTTATGCATTATCTATACAATTAGCTATTAAATTCCAAGGACAAGGGATGCCTGGGTGACTCAGTTGGTTAAGCGGCTGCCTTCAGCTCAAGTCATGATCCCAGGGTCCTGGGATTGAGCCCTGCGTCAGGCTCACTGCTCAGTGGGAAGTCTGCTTCTCCCTCTGGCACTGCCCCCTGCTCATGTGCACTCTCTCTCTCAAATAAATAAATAAAATCTTAAAAAAAAATTCCAAAGACAGCACACTCTGTTTTGTTTGTGTTCGTTTGTTTTTAGATATGGAGAGAGAGAGAGAAAGTGGGGGGAGGAGCAGAGGGAGAAGGAGAGAGAGAATCTTAAGCAGGCTCTATGCCCAGCTCAGAGCCTGACTGGGGGCTCTGATCTCAGGATCCTGAGATCATGACCTGAGTTGAAATCAAGAGTCAGAAGCTTAACCTACTGTGCCACCCAGGTGCCCCTATTTTAGATTGTTACCTAATGTTATAGACCTGAGATTTACTCAATACTCACATGACCTAAAGTACCTGCATTTTTCTGTAGAGACTTAAGAAATTCTTTCTGTCTTCTGGCTCTACAACTCAAAAGAATATATTAATGAGTGTTCTCGACCTCTGTGAATGTGGAACACACTCAGCTGTGTTCTCAAACAACTCGAAACTCACCAATTGCCTTCGTATTCACAATATAAGGAAAAGGGCAAAAGTATAAGACTTAGAAGAAGGTTCCTGATTTGTCACTAACTAGCTGTTGCATCCTGGGTAAATCACTGAACTTTTCTGAATCTTAGTTTTCTTATTTGAAAGAAAGTGATTGTTTTTTCTTTATTATGAAAGAAATCCATTTTCATTTGTGAATTTATCTTTGAGTATAGCTAAATAAATACATAAAGACTAATTCCCTATCCTTAGGTTAGTAATTGGACAATGTGATGAGGAGCTCTAGTAAATATCTATACCCAAGGAATTAATGTCTAAGATTTAGTCTTCATATTTTGAGATAGCTGCTTCAGGAGAAAGGAGAATGGAATGCTATTTGTTGAACAACCAGAATACTCTCTAGGGAATTTATGTATCTCATTGTATGTTCACAACATCCTTGTAAGAAAAACTTAATTATCCCCATTTTTTTTTTTTTGAGAAAGAAGCTAAGGGTTTTTTTTTTTTTTTAAGATTTTATTTATTTATTTGAGAGACAGAGTGAGAGAGAGAGAGCATAAGTGGGGAGGGAGGGAGAGGGAGAAGCAGACTCCCCCACTGAGCAGGGAGCCCCATGCAGGGCTCGATCCCAGGACCCTGGGATCATGACCTGAGCCAAAGGCAAACACTTAACCAGCTGAGCCACCCAGGTGCCCCTGAAGCTAAGGTTTTGAGCTTATGTAAGAATAGTATGAATTTGAACCTACATCTGGTTGACTCCAAAGCCACAGTGTTTCCACTCTTTATCAGGAAGCCATATTTTCCCACGAAGTACTTCTTAATGTCATGTTTCTGAATATGGAAATGAATGACATTTTTAAAATGTTCTTAATATACCAGCTGTAATAAATAACACAGAATTTCTTTTTCTCTTGTGGATAACTTTTGGAAAATAAGGAGTAATTGTGAAATAAAGTTTTCCATATTTGGTCTCAGAGGAATTTGTAAATTTCTACTAAACCTATTCAGATATTAAATTATGGAAAAGCACAATGAGCATGCTAGCCATAAAAATTATGTTTGAATTGGTAAAAAAAAAAAAAACCCACAGTATTCTGTAATGCTGTACTTTTATTATGGGAAATGGTTTCTGAATAATAGCTTTTTCACACATTTGGAGAATAAGTAAATTTATGACTATTTGAAGCAAACTTCTTATCTATGTTCACTGAAAATCTCAAATAATTTTTAGCTACTTATGTTTCTGTGCTCCAAAAAAATTATAAAACAGCATATTTTGACCTGAAGATATTAGAACTTGTTGATTTTTTTTTCTTTTCCTTTTTTGTTTTCTCCTTTTAAAACTTAAATGTAAATGGTTTGGCTTAGTTATTTGTTTGTTTTTCAAATTAGGAAAACAATTTTATAGAGAGAAAAAAATTTACAAGTTGAACACAAAATCATAGACATTAATAAGATATACTATATTTGGTTAGATTAACTATTTCTATGGGGGTACTTTAGTCTGAATTCTAATAGAAGGAAAGGAGAGGTTTTACTGGCTTCACATTCAAAAATGACCAGTGGTAGTATCATGAGACAATTCTCTGGCATTTCTAAATGTTCTGGAAGTGTGGCAGTAACCACCCTTTTTTTCCAGACCATCTTTTAAAAAAATATTTATAGACCGAACAGCCTTACTTGATAAAGATGGTATCCCCTCTGAAGCAAAAGGCTGATTTGCTTGATGTCCAGTGTAACAGAGGTAATGTTTTCTCATCAGTACAAAAAGCAGCTGATTTGTAACCCATTATAAGATACTTAGCTCTCTAAATTTAGGATGCTTCAGCTGTGACACAAACCTACCTTGAGCTTAGTATCTACCTGGACTTTCTTCATTTCACGCTTGTTGAGATTAAGGGGCAAAGGGAACTACCACAAATATGCCGATACTCATGTTGCTTGCTATGCTCTGAATAATAAAGCCCTTTGTCCCTGGCCCAGGAGTCTTGTGTCTTCTGCCAACATTGATAAAACAGTGCCAGGCTAGCCTTCTACCTGAGAATATGATCAAATCTCACAACCCTCAGAGTTCTTGACGTAGAAAAATTTTAATTTCTCAATTGAAGAAAGAAAGGATTTGCGAACTTTATCCCATCTTCTTGATTGATTTGTGTTGCGGAATTCTGTCAGTAACCATGAGTGTGTACTTACTGCTTATCAACTATAGTTTTAAGAAACACTAACTTAAAATATTTTAGGACTGTAACAGTGTGTCAAATTTGCCTGGATGCAGCTATGATTTTAAGAGAGGTGTTATGTGAATTAGCACAAATAAACCTTATCCCAGGAAACATGCAATTTTCTATTACAGAGAGAGAAAAAAGTCTTGAAATCATGCAGACCTTGGCTCAAAAATCAAAATTGCCATTTCTAAGGTTTGCATCCACCAGAAACAAGAAGTGATAGAAGTTTCTTATTTACAGTACATAAATGATTTCATAAGTTTGCCTCACAGATTGGCAAGACATGTATTATTCCCACTTTACAATTGATGAAACTAAGATTTGAAGTGGTTTGTAATTTGTAATTCAATTCTCTCTCCACCTCACCAAGCTATATTAAATTTGCATCATTTATTTTGTTTTATTTTATTATTTTTTAAAGATTTTATTTATTTATTTGACAGAGAGAGACACAGCGAGAGGGGGAACACAAGCACGGGGAGTAGAAGAGGGAGAAGCAGGCTCCCCGCTGATCAGGGAACCCAATGCGGGGTTTGATCCCAGGACTCTGGGATCATGACCTGAGTGGAAGGCAGACGCTTAACGACTGAGCCACCCAGGCTCCCCTAAGCAGTATTTTAATAACCTATTTTTCCAACTTAGTGAAATATATCGAAAGCCAACTATGGTTAGTATTTCTTGTATATAGACTGAGAATCCTTTAGTTGTAAATGATACCTTGACTTTAGGAAAGATGCTTACAGTGAGTGCATAGAAAGCAAAAGATAAAAAATTGTTAAAACTTAAAGTGCAGAAACACTTTTGGACAAAGAAGCATTATATGAGTTTTATGATATTGGAATAGAGAAATAAATTTGGACAGAAAAAGTGAAAGAATTAGAGGGCTAACAAATGGTATAGAACTTCCATGTGGGAAAATAAAGAGGGGTAGATAATTTTTTTTCTGAAACAAACATAAATTCAGAATATAATTTAAGAACAATCTTACATGTGAACTTATTGTAACATGATGGCAATCTGATAGTACCTCTACATAGCTGACAGAATTGAAATCATATCATCTCTGGAAAAATATATTTTTATTTATAATAAAATAAGGCACTATGAGTCAAACCAATAGAAAAATAGACATCACGAAAAAGGACAAATAATTTGTATTAATATTTATTAGACACTGATTATAAGATAAATATGCTTACTTTAAGCAATAGAAGCTATCTTGGAAATATCTGCAATGAGAGCAGATTTGAGAAAACTGAATATAAATTTTAGAAATGAAAAATAAAATAATTGAAATTAAGGTATATAATACAGGTTTACCTGCAGATCAGACAAAGCTGAAGAAATAATGAACTTGAAAATTTTATGTGAAAACGTTATCTAGAATCTAGTGCAGAGAAGGCAATAGATGAAAAAAAATAGGAAATAAAAGTATATAGAGAAAGTTAGAGAAGGTTTAATTATGTCTAAATAGAAATTTGGAGGATAGGCAAGATAGAATGAGGCAATGGCCATATCCAGTAAGATAATGACTGAAAAATTTTCTGAACTGGATAACAAACATCATCAACAGATTCAAGAAATTGAATCATAAGCAGGATAAATTAAAAAATAATCCAGAGCTACTCCTCAGAGTAAAACTTTATACAACAGAAAACAAAAAAATCTTAGAAAAAGAGGACACATATTATCAATGAAGTTGTAGTTAGAATGACAGCTGATGTCTTAAAACCAACAAGAGAAGGTAGAAGAGAGTAGGATATCTTTAATGATCTGAAAGTTGTATGAATGAAAGTTACTGTCAAACTGAAATTCACCAGAATAAGAACGAAATACAGACATTTTTTTTTTTTTGAGGTACGAGTTTATTTTTTTTTCGTTTTTTGTTTTCAATCACGATTGTATATTTTTACTTAATTTTCATTTTATTTTATTTTTTTCATCATAAGTATGTTCTTTAATCCCCATTCCCTATTTCCCTCATCCCCCCACCAACCACCCCTCTGGTAACCATCAGTTTGTTCTCTATAGTTGAGTCTGTTTCTTGGTTTGTCTCTCTCTCTTTTTTCCCTTTGCTCATTTGTTTTGTTTCTTAAATTACATGTATGAGTGAGATCATATGGTATTTGTCTTTCTCTGATGGGCTTATTTCATTTAGTATTATCCTCTCTAGCTGTATCCATGTTGTTGCAAATGGCAAGATTTCATTCTTTTCTATAGCTGAATAATATTTCATTGTATGTATATACAACATTTTCTTTATTCATTCATCTATTGACAGACACTTGGGATGCTTCCATAGTTTGGCTATTGTAAATAATGCTGCAATAAACATAGGGGTGCATGTGTCCCTTTGATTTAGTGTTTTAGAATTTTGGGGGTAAATACCCAGTAGTGTGATTCCCGGATCCTATGGTGGTTCTATTTTTAATTTTTTGAAGTACCTCCCTATTGTTTTCCATAATGGCCGCACCAGTTTGCATTCCCACCAACAGTGCAAGAAGCTTCCTTTTTCTCCACCTCTTCAACACTTCTTTTCTCTTGTGTTTTTGATTTTAGTCATTCTGACAAGTGTGAAGTGATACTGCATTGTAGTTTTGATGTGTATTTCCCTGATGATAAGTAATGTTGAGCATCTTTTCATGTTTCTGTTGGCCATCTGTATATCTTCTTTGAAGAAATGTCAGTTCAGGTCTTCTGCCCATTTTTAATTGGATTATTTGGTTTTGGAGTGTTGAGTTGTATCAGTTCTTTCTATATTTTGGATACTATCACTTTATCAGGTATGTCACTTGCAAATATCATCTCCCATTTAGTAGGTTGCCTTTTGGTTTTGTTGTTTCCTTTGCTGCGCAGAAACTTTTTATTTTGTTGTAGTCCCAATAGTTTATTTTTGCTTTCATTTCCCTTGCCTTAGGAGACCTATCTAAAAAATCTTGCTATGGCCGATGTCAGAGAGATTACTGCCTGTGCTCTCTTCAAGGATTTTTATTGTTTCAGGTCTCTCATTTAACCCTTTAATCCATTTTGAGTTTATTTTTGTGTATAGTCAGAGTGGTCCAGTTTCGTTCTTTTGCATGTGGCTGTTCAGTTCCCAACACTATTTGTTGAAGAGACTGTCTTTTTCCCATTGTATATTCATTCCTCCTTTGTCAAAGATTAATTGACCATATAACCATGGCTTTACTTCTGGGCTCTCTATTCTGTTCTATTGATCGATGTGTCAATTTTTGTGCCAGTACTATACTGTTTTAATTACTACTGCTTTATAATATAACTAAGTGTGAAATTGTGATGCCTCCAGTTTTATTTTTCAAGATTGCTTTGGCTATTTGAGGTCTTTTATGGTTCCACACAAATTTTAGGATTGTTTTTTCTAGTCCTGTGAAAAATGTTATTGGTATTTTTGAAAGGATTGCAATAATTGTGTAGATTGCTTTGGGTAGTGTAGACATTTTAACAATATTTGTTATGCCAATCCATGAGCATATGTTGAATGAAAGTGGTGAGAGAGGACAAACTTGTCTTGTTCCTGACCTTAGAGGAAAAGCTCTCAGTTTTTCACCATAGAGTATGGTGTTGGCTGTGGGTTTTTCATATAAGGCTTTTATTGTGTTGAGATTTGTTCCCTCTAGGCCTACTTTGCAAAGCATTTTTATCATGAATGGATGTTGTACTTTGTTGAATGTTTTTTTCTGCCTCTATTGAAATGATCATATGGAGTTTTTTATATATATATGTACCCTGATGTTTACTGTAGCATTATTTATAATAGCCAAGGTATAGAAGCAACCCAAGCGTCCACTGATAGATGAATGTATAAAGAAGTTATGGTATATACATATACAATGTAATATTACTCAGTCATAAAAAACAATGAAATCTTGCCATTCATAACAACATGGATGGACCGAAAAGGCATTATGCCAAGTGAAATAAGTCAGACAGAGAAAGACAAATACTATATGATTTCATTATATATGAACTGAGACAACAAACAAATGAATAAACAAATAAACAAAATAAAACAGAAACAGACTCATAAATACAGAGAACAAACTAATGGTTGCCAGAGGAGGATACATAAAATAGGTGAAAGGGATTAATAGGTACAAATTTCCAGTTATACAATAAAAAATCATGAGGATGTAAAGTACGGCATAGGGAATATTGTCAATAAGATTGTAAGAACTTTGTATGGTGACAGATGGTAACTACACTTATTATGGTGAGCATATTATAATGCATGCAATTGTCAAATTATTATGTTATGCATCAGAAACTAATATAATATTATATGTCAACTATACTTCAGTTAAAAATAATTAAATGCATAAATGGGAGAAATTTACTGGTCCAAAAAAATCCAAAAAACAAAAACGCCTTGGTCAGACCACCAGGTTTGAGTGCCTGACCCAGCATTACTACCTGTGAGCAACTCACTAAACTCTTGCTGTGCCTCCCTTTTCATCCCTGGTTATAACTGTACCTACTTCACTGAGTGGTTGTGAGGATTAACTGAGATAATTCATCTAACATATTTAGAAGAAAGCCTGACACATGGTCAGGGGTCTAGAATGTTATTGGGTGGGTTACAGATTTGATCTCTTCAAACAAATACTCAACATATCTAAGTGGAGCTTCATTACATCAACAGTAATCTGAGGGATGAAAATTTTATACTCTTCTACTACAGGTCTCTATAACTATATTTAAGTATTAATTTTTGCAGAGCAGAAATTCAGGTGCTAGAAATCACAGATAACTGAATATCAGAGATATATACATTGTCTCCCTAATAATACAAATCTAGGAATTTTGGGACTGCAATTATGGTAGCCTTTTTGAACTAGCATAATTAAAAATGGGGGGAGGGTTAATAGAGCTGCAATTGAACTTCAGGAAGCAAGAGAGTTAGAGCCTTCTATACCCTCAGGATTTCTTTCTCACTTGTCTCTGGCTTTACTCTTCCCTCTCACTATTGACCGGCTCTCTGCTTCCCAGGCCACAGGGTCAAAAATACTATTCTCAACAATTCCAAATTTAAATGTTAATGCTCCAGCCATCAGAGCAACAGAATGAATCAATTCAATCAGCTCTACCCATTCCCCCAGACCAACAGATTGGGTCACCTTATGTGACCCTTTTTGGCAAATATGCTTCCCACCCATGATCCCATCAACTGTGACCCTTTAGTAAACATGCCCACTGGGAGTCTCTTTACAATATGTGCATGGAGGAAAGGGGGAAGACCCAGAAAGGAGGGGTTAAGAGTTAACCCAGAGGGTGTCTACTAACTGTTGGTCTATAAATCTCTGTTGGGACAGAGAAATTAGAAGTGCTAAAAACTACAGATAATAAAGATAGTTTAGAGGAAATGAGAACTCTGAAATAATAATATAACAAAAAATTTATTAATTTAGGGCTTAGGACTTTATACCTTACTTCTGTCCAAAAACTGATAAGAATAAAAAAATGCTTGATTTACAGAATCTTATTGTACCAAATAATTTGGGGAGGGGGCACATCCATTAGTAAGGCAAAATGGCACAGCTGTGGTTTATGTCAAATCACATTTGGCTATTGTTAAAATCAGTATCTGTGAATTATTAATACAGCATTTAGTGTCATCCTTGTGTGGGGACCATGCTAATCTCTGTATCATTCCAATTTTAGTATATGTGCTGCCGAAGCAAGCACTATTAATATAACATTTAGAACTGAATTCTTTTAAGAGACTATATTTCACCTTGTAGCTGATATTCAGCAAATGATTTTCTATATATTTAATTTATCCTGCAATTGCTGACTGTGGGATTTAGAAAACCCTAAGTAAGATGTGTGTTTACTGCAAAGATTATTGTCTATTCTCATCATATAAGATCTAAAACTAAAGTTCCCTGTCCCTGATAAACAGATAAAGTAGCAATGTGTGATCATATGGTTTTGATTCTTTCTCTTATTGATGTGACATATCACATTGATTTGTGACTATTGAACCACCCTTGCATCCTGGGAATAAATACTACTTGATTGTGATGTATAATTTTTTTTGTGTATTGTTGGATTTGGTTTGATAATATTTTATTGAGGATTTCTGCATCTATATTCATGAGAGATATTGGCCTGTAGTGTCTTTATTTGGTTTTGGTATCAGGGTGAAAGAGACCTCACAGAATTTGGAGGTTTTCTTTCCTCTTCTATTTTTTTGGATAGTTTGAGAAGAATGGGTATTAGCTACTTTAAATATTTGGTAGAATTTGCCTGTGAAGCCATCTGGTCCTGGATTTTTGTTTGTTGGGAAGTTTTTGATTACTGATTCAATTTCATTGCTAGTTATTGGGCTGTTCAAATTTTGTATTTCGTCCTGCTTTAGTTTTGGTAAGTTATATGTTTCTAGGAATTTATCCATTTCTTCTAGGTTGTCCAATTTGTTGTCATATAGGTTTTAATAATATTCTGTTACAATTGTTTGTATTTCTGTGGTCTTGGTTGCTATTTCTTATCTTTCATTGGTAATTTTGATTATTTGGGTCCTCTCTCTCTTTTTTTTTTCTTTCTGATGAGTCTGGCTAGAGGTTTATCAATTTTGTTGATCTTTTCAAAGAATCAGCTCCTTGTTTCATTGACTGTTCTATTGTTTTTTTGTTTGTTTGTTTTTAGTTGCTATATCATTTATTCCTGATCTAATCTTGATTATTTCCTTTTGCTGGGTTGGGTTTTGTTTGTTCTTCTTCTAGTTCTTTTAGGTGTAAGGTTAGGTTTTTTATTTGAGATTTTTCTTGCTTCCTGAGGTAGGCTTGTATTGCTATAAACTTCCCACTTAGAACCACTTTTGCTGCATCCCAAAGATTTTGGACTGTTGTGTTTTCATTTTCATTTGTTTTCATGTATTTTTTTATTTCTTTGATTTCTTGGTTGACCCATTCATTTTTTAGTAGCATGTTATTTAGCCTCCATGTATTTGTGCTCTTTCCAGATTTTTTCTTGTGGTTCATTTCTAGTTTCATATCATTGTGGTCAGGAAAGATACATGGTATGACTTCAATTTTTTGACTTTGTTGAGACATGTTTTTGGCCTAATATGTGATCTGTTCTGGAGAATGTTCCTTGTGCACTTGAAAGAACGTGTATTCTACTGATTTAGGATGGAATGTTCTGAATATGTCTGTCAAATCTATCTGGTCCAGTGTATCATTCAGAGACACTGTTTCCTTGTTGATTTTCTACTTGGTTGATCTGTCCATCAATGTAAGTGGGGTGTTAAAGTCCCTTGGTATTATTGTATTACTATCAATTATTTTTTTATGTTTGTTAGTAACTGTTTCATGTATCTGGGTGCTCCCATGGTGGGTGCATAAATATTTACCTTTGTTATATCCTCTTGTTGGATTGCCCCCTTTATTATTATATAGTGTCCTTTTGTCTCTTATTACAGTCTTTGTTTTAAAGTCTATTTTGTCCAATGTAAGTATTGCTACACCGGCTTTATTTTGGCATCTATTTGCATGATAAATGTTTCTCCATCCCCTCATTTTCAATCTGCAGGTGTCTTTCAGTCTGAATGAGTTTCTTATAAGCAGTATACAGATGGGTCAATTTTTTCCCAATCCATCACCTTATGTCTTTTGAATGGAGCATTTTTTCCATTTACATTCAAAGTAATTATTGATAGATATGTATTTATTGCCATTTTGTTACTTTTTTGTAGTTGTTTCTATAGATTTTCTCTGTTTCCTTTCTTCTCTTGCTCTCTTTCATGGTTTGTTGGCTTTCTTTAGTGATATACTTAAATTCCTCTTTCTTTATTCTTTGCATATCTATTACTGGTTTTTAATTTGTGGTTACCATTAGGTTTGCATATAACATCTTTCATATAGCAGTCTATATAAGTTGATGAATGCTTAAGTTTAACCCATTCTTTATTCCTCTCCCTCACCAATATTTTAGGTATATGGTATCATATTTTACATCCTTTTATTTTATGAATCCCATGACTGATTTTGAAAGAAATATTTATTTTTACTGCTTTTGTATTTTTTTCTTTTTCATACTCTCACTACGGTCTTCCTTTCTATTCAGAGTCCCCTTTAACATTTCTTGTTAGTGGTCCTGAACTCCTTTAGTTTTTGTATGTGTAAGAAAATCTTTATAGCTCCTTCTATTCTGAATGATAGTCTTGCTGGATAGAGTATTCTTGGCTGCAGACTTTTCGCTTTCAGCACTTTGAATATATCACATCACTCCTTTCTGGCCTGCAGTTTCTGCTGAAAAATCTTAGCACCTCATGGGGTTTCCCCTTATAGGTAACTGACTCCTTTTCTCTTGCTGCTTTTAAAATTTGTTCTTTATCACTACTTTTTGCCATTTTAATTACTATGTGTCTTGGTGTGGACCTCCTTAGGTTGAATTTCTGGGGGATCTCTGTGCCTCCAGGAACTGGATATGTTTCCTTTCCCAGATTAGGGAAAATTTTCAGCTATTATTTCTTCAAATAAATTTTCTACTCCCTTATCTTTCTCTTCTTCTGCTGAGATCCCAACAATGTGGATGTTATTATACTTGATGGAGTCACTGAGTTCCCTGAAACTATTCTCAATTTGCATAATTCTCTTTCCTCTCCTTTGCTCAGCTTTGTTACTTTCCATTACTCTGTCTTCCAGGTCATTAATTCATTCCTCCCTTTATCTAGCCTGCTATTTATTTCATCAAGTGTATTTTTAATTTCATTTATCATGCTTTTCATCTCTGATTGGTTCTTTTTTTTTGTATCTCTGTGTTAAGGGTCTCACTGATGTCCTCCACTTTTCTCTCCAGCACAGTGAGTATCTTTATGATCATTACTTTAAATTCTCTATTAGGCATACTATTTATATCTGTTTTGCTTTGGTCTCTTGCTGTGATTTGGTCCTCTTCTTTCATTTGGAAGATGTTTCCCTGTCTCCTCATTTTGTCTGACTTTCTGTGTCTGTTTCTATGTGTTAGGAAAGTCAGCTACTTCTCTTGCTCTTATTGATAATACCCTTATGAAGAAGAGGTCCTGTTCCCCAGGTCCTGGTGCTGCAGGGAGTGTCTCCTTTGTGTGTTGCATATGCTCTGCTATTGAGTCTTGGCCTCTTTTTCCTTCAAGTCAGTGGTCTGCAGAGGCTCTTTTTGCGTCTTATGGCCAGCAAGGTGTGTGGTGGTCTGCCTACGATCTGCCCCTGCCACCTCTGGAACTGAGTCCTGCACAACATGTGGATCAGGATATGTGGTGTTAACAAGGTTTGCACCAGTCTTCTGAAGATGGGACCTGTGGCACTGGGACTGAAGAGAGAATGACTGGGAAGGGCAGATCCACTTAAGCACAGGGCTTGGTGCACACAAAAATTGAGTGTTGGCACCATGCTGTTTTCTGCAGGTGACTGTTGTTTATGCTGGAGGGGAGGAGAAGGGAATGGCACCTGCCAACTCCTTTGTTCCTGGAGAGGTCTCCCCATGATTGCTGTCTTTCTGGGCTACAGTTTGAGATGAGCAGATCACTCTCCCTCCCATCTGCCCCTGGCGTTTTTCAAATGCTGGGTCTACACTGTAACTGCATCGGCTGTTTGTCATACTGTCTTTTTAAGTGTGGGGGCTCCACTTCCTAAGGCTGTCTGCACTCTCCCAGAGCCAAGCCCAATGATTTTTAAAATTCCAGGCTTCAAGTCCCACTGGTTTTAAGAACTCTCAAAATTCAGCCCCTTTCACTTTCAAAGGCAAGTATTATGGAAATTTGTCCTTCCTATTTGTGGGCTCCCTGGTGTGACTCTGTTTTCTACCCTTCTCTGTGCCACCAGCTCCCTCCTTAAACTGGACATCCATAGTCTGTTTCATTCTCCTTGTCCTTCATTCTTCTTTCCTTCTTTGATGTGGCCTCTTCCCTGCCTTTAGTTTTGGAGTTTGTTCTGCCAGTCTTTGGGTCATTTTCTGGGTTATTTATGCTAATTATGGTTGTTATCTAGTTGTATCCATGGGAAGTGGTGAGCTTAGGGTCCTCTTACTCTGCCATCTTCCCAGCTGACCTCACCATAGACATTTTCATATTAACAAAAACTGAGTTTGCTATTAATAGACACTTATTAAAGAAACTTATTTAAAGGAACAGTCCTTTTCTCAAGAAAATCCCAGATGAAAAATCCATGTGCCAAGAAGATAGAAAAAAATAAGAAATAGGAAATATGTTGGTAAAATCAAACATAAATTGACAGTATGACTAGCAATAATCACATCTTGTGAAATTAAATGTCACAAGTGAAATTAAATGTCACAAGTCAAATCAGATAAAATTTACATATAAGTCAAAATGGAGCTAAGTTGAGTTAAAATATTCTATGATTCTTAAATTCCCTAGGAGGAGGGAAAAATTTGTTAATTTTAGATTATGTTAACCATATATATTATGATTTCCAGGATAAAAACTAAAATGAATATATACAAACAATGTTATTTCCACACTAGTGGGAAAAAGCAAAACAGAACAATAAAATAAAAGAAGCACTCAATCCAAAATGAAGCCAAGAAAGTAAAGAAAAAGAACATAGTATATTCAGGGGTGCCTGGATAGCTCAGTTGGTTAAACATCTGAATTTTGATTTTGGCTCAGGTCATGATCTCGGGGTCATGAGATCAAGCCCCACATCAGGTTCCATTCTGGCAGTGGAGCCTGCTTAAGATTCTCTCTCTCCCTCTCCCTCTGCCCTTCCCCCACCTTTCTCCCTCTTAAAAAAAAAAAAAAGAACATAGTGTATTCAGGCAAATAGAAAACACAAAATAAGAAAATAAGATACACACACACATATATCTTATATATACGTACTTAAATGTGTGTGTGTATACAAACTCAAATATACCAGTACTTACATTACAGTAAATAGTTAAATAACTTAGCAGATAGCAATTGCTTCTAGATTTTTTAAAATTCAAAAGCCAAACTTACATTCTAAAGGTGCAATAAGTTTGAAAGCAAAATGATGGGAAAAATAGACCACAAAAACACTAACCAAAAGAAAGCTGGCATCCTTATATTAATGTAAGAAAAAACAGCCTTTAGGGAGAAATGAAAGCATTACTAAACTAGGCGAAATTAAAAAAACTATTTTTTACTTAATGGAAATTAACAAAAATACCACTTATAAAATGTGTGGGATGCAGCAAAAACAGTGCTTAGAGGGAAATTTGTAACAAAGGGTGCATACATTAGAAAAGAAGAAAGATGTAAAATCCATCGTCTAAGTTTCTACCTTAAGGAACCTGGAAAAGTAGAGTAAATTAAATCAAAAGTAAGCAGAAGAAAAAAAAAATTAGAGAAGAAATCAACAAAATTGTAAATGGGAATTCAATAGAGAGTATCAATGAAACCAAAAGCTGGTCCTTTGAAAAGATCAAAAAGGTTAATAAGCCTCTGGCCAGGCTAAATAAGAAAAAAAAAAAAAAAAGAGGACACAAATTACTAATATCAGAAATAAAAGAGGGAACATTACTACTGATTGATTATATGGACAGTAAAAAATATAATAAAGGTATGCTATGCCCATAAATATGATTACTTAGATGAAATGGACCAATTCTTTGGGACACAATTTGCTAAAACTTGCATAAGAAAAAGACAAGCTGAACAGGCCTATATCTATTAAATAAAATTGAATCAAAAATTAATCACCTTCCAAAATGGAAAGTACCAGGCCTAGAAGGGTTCCTGGTGAATTCTATCAAACATTTAGGAAAGAATTATACAAATTCTCTATAATCTCTTTCAAAGGATAGAAGCAGAAGGGATACTTTCTAATTCATCTGTAAGGCCAGAATTAACCTCATACTAAAGACAAACAAAGACTATACAAGAAAAGAAAACTACGGATTTTCAATAATGTGATACAGAAAATCCTCAATAAAATATTAGCAAATCAAATCCAACAATTTATAAAGAAAATTATACACATTACACATTATCTAATGACCAATTGGGACTTACCCCATATATGTAGAGCTGGTTAAACATTCAAAAATCATGGGGCACCTGGGTGGCTCAGTCAGTTAAGTGTCTGCCTTTGGTCAGGTCATGATCCTGGGGGTCTTAGGATCGAGCGCTGCATTGGGCTCCCTGCTCAGTGGAGAGTCTGCTTCTCCCTCTACCCCTTCTCCTGCTCATACTCTCTCTCTCTCAAATAAATAAAGAATCCTAAAAAAAAAATAAATTCAAAAATCAGTGTATCCATCACATCAACAGGCTAAAAAAGAAAAATCACATGATATCTATAGAAGCAAAAAAACATTTCACAAAACCCACCTATTTATGATAAAAACTCAATAAACCAGGAAGAGGGGAACTTCTTCAACTTGATAAAGAATTTTTACAAAACCCTTACAGTTAACATCATACTTAATGGTAAGAAATACAAAGTTTTCCCACTAAGATCAGGCACAAGACAGGTATATTGACTCTGACCACTTCTTTTCAACCTTGTACTGGAAATCCTAACTAATGCAATACACAAGAAAAGGAAATAAAAGGTATACAGAATAGGAAGAAAGAAATGAATTTTTTTTTCAGATGACATGATCATCTATATAGAAAATTTGAAAGAACCAATAAGAAAACTTCTGAAACTAATAAGCAATTATAGCAAAGCTTCAGATGTAGGGTTAATATATAAAAGCCAATCACTTTCCTATATACTAGTAATGAATAAGTGAAGTTTGAAGTTAAAAACACAAAACCATTTACATTGCTACCCCCAACTTAAATGCTTAGGTATAAATCTAACAAAATATGTATAAATTCTGTATGAGAGAAGCTACAAAACTTTGATGAAATAAATCAAAGAACTCAATATAATTGATAAGTGTGCTATGTTCCTGGATAAAAAAACTCAATATTAGCAAGATTTCAGTGCTTCTTTTTTTTTTTTACGATTTTATTTATTTATTTGAGAGAGAGAATGAGATAGAGAGCATGAGAGGGGGGAGGGTCAGAGAGAGAGGCAGACTCCCTGCTGAGCAGGGAGCCCGACGTGGGACTCGATCCCGGGACTCCAGGATCATGACCTGAGCCAAAGGCAGTCGCTTAACCAACTGAGCCACCCAGGCGCCCGATTTCAGTGCTTCTTATCTTGATTTACAGATTAAATGAAATCCCAGCAAGTCATTTTGTGGATATTAACAAACTGATTCTAAAATTTATATAAAGAGGCAAAATGCCCAGGATAGCCAACACAATATTGAAGGAAAAGAACAAATTTAGAGGACTGACAATATTTGACTTCAAGATTTGCTGTAAACCTACAGTGTGGTATTGGCAAAAGAATAAACAAGTAATGGAAAAGAATATAGATAACCCAGAAATAGACCCACACAAATATGGTCAACTGATCTTTGATGAAGGAGCAAAGATAATACAACAGAGTAAAGACTGTCTTTTCAACAAATGGTGGAAGAACAAAGTGGATATCCTCATATTAAAAAAAAAAAATGAATCTAGACACAGACATTATACCACTCACAAAATTTAACTGAAAATGGATCACAGACCTAAATGTAAAATGCAAAACTCTAAGACTCCTAGAATATAACATAGAAGAAAATCTAGATTTAGGTGACCTTGGGCATAGCTATGACTTTTTAGATACAATACTAGTGGCACTATGCATGAGACATAATTGATAAGTTGGACTTCAATAAAATTAAAAATTTGTGTTCTGCTGAAGACAATGTCAAGAGAATGAGAAGACAAGCCATAGACTGGGAGAAAATATTTGCAAAACATTTATCTAATTAATGGCCACTATCAAAAATATACAAAGAACTTCTAAATCTCAACAAAAAGAAAATGAATAACCCAGTTTAAAAAATGGACCAATAACCTTAAGGACACTTCACCAAAGATAATATACAGATGGCAAATAAGCATATGAAAAGATGTACCACATCCTATGTCCTCAAGGAAATGCAAATTACAAGATCTCACTTTACACCCATTGGAATGGCCAAAATCTGGAATGATGAAAACACCAAATTCTGACAAGGACATGGAGCAACGGAACTCTTTCATTGCTGATAGGAGTGCAAAATGTTCAGCCACTTTGGAAAACAGTTTGGAACTTTCTTATAAAACTAGAAATAATAGCGCACCTGGGTGGCTCAGTCGGTTGTGTCTGCCTTCAGCTCAGGTCATGTTCTCAGGGTCCTGGGATCGAGTCCCTCATCAGGCTCCCTGCTCAGCGGAGAACCTGCTTCTCCCTCTCTCTCTGCCTCTCCCCACTGCTTGTGCTCTCATTTGCTCTCTCTCTCAAATGAATAAATATCTTTAATTAAAAAAAATAAAACTAGAAATATTTTTACTGAATGATCCAGCAAGCTCACTCTTTGGTAATTATTCAAATGAATTGAAAACTTATGTCCACACAGAAATCTGCACACACATATTTTTGGCAGCTATATTCATAATTGCCAAAATTTGAAAGCAACCAAGACATCCTTCAGGAGATAAATGAATAAACTGTAGCACATCAGACGATGGAATATTATTCAACAATGAAAGTAGATGAGCTACCAAGCCATGAAAAGACATGGAGGAACATTAAATGCATATTACTAAGTGAAAGAAGCCAACCTGAAAAGGCTATTATATGTATGATTCCAACTATGTGACATTCTGGAAAAGGTAAAACTGTGGGGATAGTAAAAAGATCAGTGTTGCCAGGGGCCAGGATTGGGGAGAAGGGGTCAAGAGGCAGAGCACAGAGGATTTTTAGAGCAGTGAAAACTACTCTGCATGATGCCATAGTGATGGATACATTGTCATTATATATTTGTTCAAACTCACAGAAAGTATAACATCAAGAGTGAACCCTAATATAAACTATGGACTTTGAATGATTATGATGTCTCAGTGTAGGTTCATAGATTATAACAAAGGTACCACTGTGGTGGGGAGTGGAAGTATGTCGATAATGGGAGAGGTTTTGAATATGTAAGGGAAGGGAGTGTACAGAGAAATGTCTATACCTTCAATTTGTTTTAAACCTAAAACTGCTCTAAAAAAATGAATGCTGTTATTTTATATTAAAGAAGTACCAAAGAGAAGTCAAAAATTCCGAACTATATTGAGATTTTTATTATATCTTTCTTATTAATTTATAGAACAAGCACTCAAAAAAATCAGTAAAGACATGGTTTGATAAACCAATTTAATAACATTTGCTTAAAGGACATACATAAAACAACAACTGGAGGAAGCACACAAGACATTTACAAAACTTTGACTTATACTGGCCTTAAATCAGGTCTCAAAAATTACTTAAGGATTGAAGGACACCTGGGTGGCTCAGTTGTTAAGCGTCTGCCTTCGGCTCAGGTCATGATCCCAGGGTCCTGGGATTGAGCCCCACATCGGGCTCCCTGCTCAGCGGGAAGCCTGCCTCTTCCTCTACCACTCCCCCTGCTTGTGTTCCCTCCCTCGCTGTGTCTCTCTCTGTCAAATAAATAAATAGAATCTTTTAAAAAATTACTTAATTGAAATCATGTGCAGTATGTTTTTTGAATATAATGCTAATAAACTATAAATGAATGATACCAATAATACTAATGATGATAGTATTAATAATGAACTAATACTATAAATGAATGATAAATCAATATAACTAGATAATCTTTACTCTCTTGGAAATTAGGAAATATCTGAAAAATTCATGAGTCAAAAAATCATAAATATTTTAAAAAATAACTAAATAATAAAAAAATCTATATATCATACTATAAAAGCAATAGCCAATGAATTTTTTAAAGTAAATCAATTCAGCAATAAAGCTAAATTTTTTGAAAGAAATTTGATGAATTCCTGGCAAGTCCGATTATGAAAATAAAAGAGAAAGCACAAATAACCAGTATCAGCAATGAAAATGAGGCAGGATGACAAATGATACAGACTAAAACTATAGTAAGGAAATATTGTGAACAACCCTATGGCAGTACATTTGAAAATTTGGAGAAAATTATCAAGTCTTAGAAAAATATGATACTGAAACTAACCTTAACTCTAATCTTAAACCTAGCATTATAGGCAAGCAACCAGGAAGGAAAAAAATTTCAACCTGTGACAGTATTTTTTTTTTAATTTTGTTACTTAACATACAGTGCAATATTGGTTTCTGGGGTAGAATTCAGTGATTCATCACTTACATTCAACACCCAGTGTTCATCACAACAAGTGCCCTCTTTAATACCCATCCCCCACCCACCTCTCTCCATCCACCCTCAGTTTGTTCTCTATCATTAAGAGTCACTGTGGCTTGTTTCCCTCTCCCAAATGTCCATCAACTGATGAATGGATAAAGAAGATGTGATAGTATTTTTTTTAATTTTATTTTATTATGTTATGTTAGTCACCATACATTACATCATTAGTTTTTGATGTAGTGTTCCATGATTCATTGTTTGCGTATAACACCCAGTGCTCCATGCAATATGTGCCCTCCTTAATACCCATCACCAGGCTAACCCATCCCCCACACCCTTCCCCTCTAGAACCCTCAGTTTGTTTCTCAGAGTCCATAGTCTCTCATGGTTTGTCTCCCCCTCCGATTTCTCCCCCTTTATTTTTCCCTTCCTACTATCTTCCCACCTCCTTTTTTTTTTAACATAAATGTATTATTTGTTTCAGAGGTGTAGGTCTGTGATTCATCAGTCTTACACAATTCACAGTGCCGTGATAGTATTTTTAAAATTATATACCAAAGAATGTGTCTCACAAAATATGTGCAAGACCTTATCTGGAAAATTGTAAAACTCTATCAAGAATGTTAAAGAAACACTAAATAAATCTATGAATTGAAATACTAAACTTCAAAGATTTAAATTGTTCCAAAATTAACAGTGGATTGTGTAAGACTGTGGAATCACAGACCTGGACTTCTGAAAAAATAATAAATTATATGTTAAAAAAATAAAAAGAAGATAGCAGGAGGGGAAGAGTGAAGGCGGGGGAAATCGGAGGGGGACACAAACCATGACAGACTGTGGACTCTGAGAAACAAACTGAGGGTTCTGGAGGGGAGCGGGGGGTGGATGGGTTAGTCTGGTGATGGGTATTAAGGAGGGCACGTTCTGCATGGAGTACTGGGTGTTATATGCAAACAATGGATCATGGAACACTGCACCAAAAACTAATGATGTAATGTATGGTGATTAACATAACATAATAAAAAATAAATAAATAAAGTAAAATAAATAAAAAACAAAATTAACAGTGGATACTATGCAATCTCAATTAAATCACAAGAGGTATTTATGGGAATTGACAAGCAGAATCTAATTTGTACAGAAAGTCAAAATCTGCAAATAGCCAAGAGACACTCAACAGGGTGAATAAATTGGGAGAACTTGTCAAGCACCATTATTAATAAGCTCTTATTATAGAGTTGGTGCAAATAAGACAGTGAATATATTGTGGTGTGACATGGTATTGTATGGTATGGAAGGTATGGTATGGATGGGATGAGATGAGATAGGATGGGATGGTAGTAATTCTAAGATAGGGTAGGGTAGGGTAAAGTAAAATAGTAGAGAAAATTACAACTGATAGGCATTACGCTTAATTGATATTATAAGACAGATTATATTCTAAATCAGTGGGCAATAGATAGACTTTTCAATAAATCTTACTTAAATGATTATCTATACTAAAAAATTAATTATGTCCACATTAAGGACCTAAATATAAGAAGCAAAAATATAAAATTTACAGAAGACAATGTGGAAGAATATAAAATTGGATATGGAATTATTTCTTTAAAAATACTGGTCATCTTGGGGGCGCCTGGGTGGCTCAGATGGTTAAGCGTCTGCCTTCAGCTCAGGTCATGATCCCAGGGTCCTGGGATCGAGTCTCGCATCGGGCCCCCTGCTAGGCGGGGAGCCTGCTTCTCCCTCTGCCTCTGCCTCTCTCTCTCTCTCTCTCTCTCTGACTCTCATGAATAAATAAATAAAACATTAAAAAAAATACTGGTCATCTTGATAAATATATTTACATTAAAATTAAAAATCTCTATAAATCCAAAATTGTCATAATAGTAATGAAACAACAACACAAAGCGATGGAGAAGATATTTGTCACACATATAACCAAAAAGGTCTCATATCCAAAATATATAAATAATTCCTAAAAGTCATTAAAATACAAATAGCCTAATAGAAAAAATAAACAAGAAGCTCTAACATATTTTTCACAAAAGAAGAAATCCAAGTAACTTGTGAACATATAAAATGGTGCTTAATCTCATTTTGTAGCAGAGAAATGCAAATTAAATCTGCAAAGTAAAAAAAAAAAAAAGCCTTAAAAAACTAATTGTTGGAAAACACATAACCAGTAAGACTCATATTTTGCTGACTGAAATACAATTTCGTACAACCATTTGGAAAACAATTTTACATGCGGTGGACTTGAAGGTATGCATTTATATGATCCTTCAATTACATTCTTAAATGCTTGCTGTATAGAAACTTGTACACGGATAGTCAGAGTAGTGTTTTTCTTAATAGTCCCAAACTGGAAACAGCCCATGTGTCCAACAACAGTGGAATGGATAAACTCTAATACATCCATACAGTGGAATATAGTACAGTGCTGAAAAATAATGAACTACATGTATACACAGCAACAAAGATGAATCTCAAAATAATATTGAACAAATGAACACAAGAGAATACCGACAGAATTGTAGCAAGCAAAGCTTGCTTAATACATAGATAGGAAAAATTATAAAGTAAATCAAGAAAGTCAAGGTAATAAAATGTAGCATAGTGGTTATCCCTAAGAGAAGATACTTTAGAACAGGACTTATGTGCAAGCTGTGTTCTATTTTTTTTTTTTAATGATTAGAGGTCAAATGGAGTATGTATTTATATTTGTATTTATATAATAATTTTAAACAATTTATGCATAATTTATATAATATATAATCTTTACATACTTATAATTACTTATAAATCCTAAAATTGTAAACACCTGCTATATGCAATATTTTGTGTACATTGTATATATCACAACAAAATAAAATGATAAAAAGAGCTTTCTGTGCTCACTTGGCAACACATATACTAAAATTGGAATGATATAGAGAAAATTAGCATGGCCTCTGCACAAGGATAAAATGCAGATTCATAAAGTGTTCCATATTTTGCTTTCCTTTCTAATGTTGATGAATGACAAAACTATGTCTCTGATAAGCAAAGTGACTTGACCAATTGAAGTCCCTTCCAGCTTCAAACCCCACCCCCAATTTCCCCTTCAAAAAAAAAAAGATGTTCCCCAAATCAATATTTATATAAGTAGTTTAAAGCTAAAAATTAATTTTGTAAGGAAACTGGTAATGCCTATCTTGACTTTTTTCCTCATTAAGAGTATAAATAGATTAATAATACTTTTATCTATCTTTTCAATTAAAAGTGAAATCAATGAATGGAGGCTCTGATTCATTTACAAATGAACTTCTACATGAAATAAAAATCTATCTTTCTAAACAAAATATAATGAAAGATAAAAATTCTGCATTAATAAAGTATACACTTAGAAAACCAAAATATTCAGTCTATGGGAATACTTGTTTAAATGAACCTATGGGAAACAATAAATTTTGGACCAGGATTGTTAGTCTCTAATGTGTTTGTCATTCAAATTGTGAAAAAGGGGCACCTGGGTGGCTCAGTCCCTTAAGCATTCGACTCTTGATTTCGGCTCAGGTCATGATTTGAGGGTTGTGAGATTGAGCCTGGAGTTGGGCTCCATGCTGGTGTGGAGCCTGCTTAAGATTTTCTCTCTCTCTCCCTCTGCCCCGCCCCACCCTCTCTCTCTCTCTTTCTCTAAAAAACAATTGTGAAAGACAATTTTTACTTATATTTACTAGTTTTGTATAGTGCAAGCAGTATTTTAATATATATTCAATATGTGATGTTAGCGCTGTCTGTAACAGAAGCATATCTGTATTCTTATTTGACAGGTAGAGAAATCATCAGAGGCAGAAATTAATAGTCAATGAGAAATGCATTATGAATGTATAAACCATATGTATGATAAGTATTTCTGTTTTGTAGCTATAAAAAAACAATGATTACAATGATACAAAAATGTTTAATTGGGGGCGCCTGGGTGGCTCAGATGGTTAAGCGTCTGCCTTCGGCTCAGGTCATGATCCCCGGGTCCTGGGATCGAGTCCCACATCGGGCTGCCGGCTCAGCGGGGAGCCTGCTTCTCCCTCTGACCCTCTCCCCTCTCATGCTGTTTCTCTCTCGCTCGCTCTCTAAAAAATAAATAAAATCTTAAAAAAAAATGTTTAATTGGATCCATCACGCCTCTATCATCAGTGTATCAATATAATACCACTTACTGACTTCTTTTGAAATAAAACTAGTAAAGGAAATCAACCATATATTTGGCCCATGATTAATAAATATACATAAATGAGTAGAATTAGTGATGTCTTTTTACCAAGAGCAGAAGCTTTTATATATGTCAAGAACCTGAAGTCCAACTATACAAAAACAAACAAACAAAAAACAGGTGGCAGTAATATTTATATGGCCACTATGACCATGTTATTTTGAAAGCCAACCTACTTACATCATCTGCCTCTCCATTATTCTATTGGGTGGGGCCCTAGTTTGGATGACCTACTGTATTAACACTCCCTGAGGGAGTCTAGGTTGGATATGGGAATATTTTCCAGGAGTAATTAAATTGAGAGAGTGAAACAGGAGAGAATCATGTCAATGGAACCTCCTTCATGGTTATTACTGAGCAATTGCTAAAAATTATTTGAAATAACTTGAAATCAATTAGGACCGTGTATCCTTGTTATCTTTTGGAAATTAACTTTTCTTTATTAAAGACACACTAAAATCCTCATATATTATGAAATAAAATACATTTAAAAAAATACCTGTTATAGATTTGGAATTCTTTGAACAAGGACTTCCTGGACTCCCCCCAGAAAATTTTTCTGTCTAGTTTTGTGGTTAGTCCTGGGATCCTTCCAGTGACCCCCTGGAACCTTGATCTTGGCCTGGATTTAGAGACTCTTACAGATAGTCTCACCTCCAGGATAGCTAAGTCTTGGCCAATGGCAACTGAGACAGCATTAAGGCTATGCATAATAGAATTCATTTAACTTAAAAAATAGCAAAATGGCTAGTTATTAAATCCTTAATATATGTTAGGCATTATACATGTTCTATTACTTTATATTATCATATACATTTTAGGAGAAAAAACTGAGGCAGAGAGAAGGTAGGTAATTTGCGCAACATTACACAGTAAGTGAAAAAAAACAACTTATTACATGCAAGATAGATGCGAGGCAGATAAATGGCTAAAGTGTAGACTCTTCAATATAGACTGAATTAATTTATCCTAGAATTAATTTCTCATTATGTCAAAATTCCAGAGCCTTTTCTAGTGAAAAATTAAGTGGTGTGCCAGATTCATTGGAAATGTAAAATGCAATCTTAGACAATGACTACTGGGTAGTTCTAAAAGTAATATCCTGTTAATACTTACTGTAACTTAGAAATGGGTAAATCTGCCAATGCCATGACAGTGAAGGATCAGTATTACTTATTTTTCCTTTTATCTCAGGTTCCCAAACAGCTTGGCATAGCACTGTTACTGATCCTGTCATTTAACACTTTTACATTTTGTTTAGGATTTTTGCATTAGTTTTTACTTTAAAATATTACATTAAAATATTATTTACCTTGATTCCTGAGATTTTTGTTACCTCCTTAAATTTTGTGCCTAAGGTAAAATGCTTCATTTGCCCCACTTGACTTACCCTTGTCCTGGCTCTGGTTAACAGCAAACATGGAGACACATTATACATTAATATGACTATACATATGACTACATGACTTTAACAACCTGCAATTTTCTTGACTTATGTGGCTCTCACAGAAGAAACTAAAGAACGACTCTTTATGTAGTATTTGGTGCTTTACTATAAAGATAGTGAAGAGTTTAAATTCAACTGACCAATACAAATGGCAAAACATATCCTTTCAAGTAGAATCATACATAAGTTGAATACAGAAGACTTGTTATAATTGGTTAATATGCACAACTACATAGACTTTGTGAAAGAATGGTTCTGTTATTCCAGAGGGATTCACTTAAATATAGCAACTCTATAATATTGAAAATTGTATCTGCAAAATCTATAGATTTTAGAAGACAATTTAGTAACTAACTTCTCCTTTACTTTCCTAAAGGTCATTCGTATACTTTATGTATCACCCAACCCCCAAACAGACAAATTTTGAGAATTAATTTAAATATCAGAAACTAGCAAGTATTTTTTCATTCTAATACTTTTTTTTTTTAGCCTCCCTACCATAAAACATAGTGAAATATGTAAAGGAGTGATTAGTGCTGCTGTTAGCCTTTGACCCTTACATACAGCGTTGGCTCTATTCCCAAAATTTCTGTTTTTAAAGTTTTGCAACAACAATCCTCTTCTTTATTCATGAAGTCACTTTTGTTAGTGATCAATTACATATTTAAATATATTTTAAAAGAATAGGAATGTTGCTTGTCACACACAAATGGATCTTAGAGAGTTACTGGTTTCATGCCAATGCTGTCAACTTTCCAGCAACAGATTGGATTGGTTAAGGAAGAAGCCATAAACACCCTATCAACAAGTATTTATACAGATGTTAATGAATTTAAAATTCTGTTAGTGTAACATTTATGCCAAACTCCAATTTTATTTGTGATTTATTTGTGAGGTATGATGCAATAACTTCTTTTAATAAACATGTACAGACCACTTACACTTTAAAATGGAAACATATTTTTAGTGTTTCCAGCATGAGATACATAGAATCAGCCATTTATCAAAGTTACCAAAAACATTTCCATTTTGCTCATCGTGCAACTATGTCCTCCAAAAGCTTTTGGTAAGGAGATGAACTCATCTCTATCCATGAAACCAAGAATACGTTTTTATTATATTACTAAGAAAGACCATTAGAGGAAAGGAAAATAGTCATGGGAGGGTTGCCATATATATTTAAAATATAAATAATTAGCTTTTTGTGTATTTCCCAAATGATAATTGAATCTTAATCTCCCTCTATGTAGGATATTTATGCTATACTGGTAATTTAGAAAACATTTATTTGAAGCATATGGGTTTAATGAACACTTAGTTTTTCATGAAGAAAAGAATAATATTTCCATTAATTCCAAAAGAGACTTCATTTCTTTCAGTGAACTTCTTAAAGCTGAACTGCTTTCCTCTAGGACTGTGTACACTGTGGACATTTTATAAAGTAGCCTTATATGATGTAGTAGTTTTTTTTTTTTAATTTGCCATCCTTCATTGTCAGTTTTTATCGCAAACTAGTTATGACTTTCAGAGCTAAAGTTTCTATTATAATGATTAAGTTAATTATGTATGGGAATGCATTACCCTCTGCAATGCACCAAACGGTTTGTCTACATGCTAAAAATCTAAATTCCAGCTCCACTTTTGTCAGGGCACTGACAGACCACTAATCAACTATGACAATTATTCCATTATTTCACAAATATTTTTGAGCACTATCCTACTGTGTACCCCTTAAAGAGCTTATTTATAGTAGGCAAAACTGACACATGAATAGGAAAATAAAATATGATGTAATAAATGCTATCATGGAGTCTCTATAGGAACCTTTAGAGGGCATCTCCAACTTAATTTGAGTAATAAATGCAGTGTTGGAAGATCAAGGACTTACCCCAATGAATGTAATTTCTAAACTGTCATGTCCTGAAGACATGAAGCAAAAAACACCATTGGCAAAGTGGGCAATCTGACGCATAGGCCTATAGGCAAAAGAGAGCATTTTGAGTAATTCTAACATATCTGAGTGACTGAGGCAAGAACCTAACAGATGTGTCTGAATGTATATGCATGGCTTATATGCCATGCAAAAAAAAAGAAAAAAAGAAAAAAATTGAACATTATCCAAAGGCAATGGGGAACCAGGAGTTTAACCTATGAAGCAGTGATATTAGATTTGTATTTTAGCTAGGCCATTTGCAGTATGGAGATGGGTACATGGAAGCAAGACCAAAGCAAAGCAAAGCAAAACAAAAAACCAAAAACAAAAAACAAAAAAACAGTGAGAGGGCTCTTATAGTAATTCAGAAGAAATGATGATAGCCTAACATAAAATAGTGGCAACAGAAATCCAGGAAATTTGAGATTGAAAAGAATTTAGGAGGTAAAATACGCAGTTGTAGGGTGAGGATGAATGCTGGTTCAGTACAAGACTCTGGTTTCTGACTTATATATTGACAATGGTGGTAGCATTATGGGACCTTGTAAAAGGTAGGAAAATACATGAGTTCAGCTTTTTTCATACTCAGTATATATTATCTGTAGAATGTCTAAGTGTCGAAGCTTTGGATGAATACATGTTTCAGAAGGAAATAATGAAGGTGATTGAAGAAGTTGAATGAATATCCTCATACAGGAAAAGTATAGCCTAAGAGTAAATGGGGCCAGGTTCGAACCCCAAAAAAGAATCCTGAGATCAGAAGGGATGACAAGGGAAGAGGAGCCCTTGCAGGAGACTGGGGTTTAGACAAAAGGTCAGAGAAAAAACAAGAAGGTGTAATGAAACAAAATCCAAAGGAAATAAGACTTTTAAGAAGGAAGGACCGGACAACAATGTATAATAATATTATAGAGGAGTCAGTAAGATAGTAACTTCAAAAAGTCCTAAGGATTTAGCAGTATTAGTCATTTTGATGTGAACAGTTCCAATGAAGAAGAAGGCATCTTGCAGTGAGCTGGAGCATGAATTGTAATAAGTCAACAGAGACTGGTCTTTGTCTACCATTTCAAGTTTATCTGATTAGGGAAGGAGAGAGAAGAGTAGCTAGAGGGGAAGGTAAAGCCATTTCTGACAGATACTGGAAATATGGAAGAAAAGAAAATACTGATAAATAAGAGATCCTAGATTTTATGAAAAGGTTGGGATCCAGAGCAGAGTTGAAAGCACTGTGCTTAGGAGAAAGGGTGCCTCTTCTACTGTGATAGGTCAGAAAGGTACCTTTGCACTTACGTCACCATGTACAAGGCTGCTCACTTCTTTCAAAATGGAGCCTGAAGTAAAATGGGTAGTGGGGATAGAAAGGAGGAGCCAGTTATTAGTGACATACCGAGCAGGTAGACTAGATCTAGTTTCTGATTAGATGTTGGTACTGTAAGGCATGAGCAGCCAAGGCTGACTCCAGATTACCTGGTCTGGATGACTTGGGAATTCAGGAGGCAAAACAGATTTAGTAGGATGATGATGGTAAAAACAAGCTGTGATTCTGAAGTTCAGCTGTATATGAGAACAGGAATAAAATAGAAGCTGGCAATACTTAGCTGCCAGCCCCATGAAGTAATACGCAATGTCTATCTGGTTGACTATCATCAGAAGTCAGTGCAGTGCCAGGCAGAGTGGGGTGGTGTGGGGGTCCTAGATACTTGTAGAATGAGGAACACATCTAAAGGAATCTATAAAGAAGCATGAAAGGGAGCACTGGAAGTCTGGTGTTTCAATGTCCTGCAGAAAAGAGAGTTTTAAGACAAAAGAAATGACCTGTGTAGTTGAATTCAGCAGAGAGGTCAATTAAGATGAAATAAATGTGTTTGTTAGATTAAGACAATGCTCAGTAAGGACAATTTCAATTGCAATAAATTAAGGTGGGAATGGAAAGTGAAGAAGTAGAAACGAGGAGTAGACTTCTCTTAAAAGAATTTTGTTAACCAATATCTTTTAGTGTGAAAGGGAAGGTATTCAAAGAGTATAGAATTTGTCCCTGAAAACTTATATCTTATTTTACATGAGTTTATTGAATTGGGAGATAAGAACCTATAAATTATGAGGGGAAAATAACTTGTAGTTTAGAAGATATTTAGCAATAAATTTGTATGCCTAGAAAGAAAGTTGCTCCTTTTGAAAGTACAATAGAAACTAAAATCAAACAATAGGCAAGAGAAAATATTTGCACCAGTGATAATAGATAAAGGATTATGAATGGTCAATTAAAAACAGAAAGAGAAATATTAGGATCCAGCAGAACTGGGGAAAACAAGAAAGTATTTTACACTATTCGGTTTAAAATTAATAAGTAATCGTGGAATAACATTCAATCTCACTAGCAGTAAAAATGTATAAATTAAGTCCACATTAGACAACATTTTTGTCATATTATCAAGAACTTAAAAATATTTAATATCCCAGTGTTGACCAAGGACTCAGTGAAATGAGTAATCTCCAATAGTCTATGGTAAATTGGTGAAAGCTTTTACAACTATTTGACAATATAGATTATATCGTTTCTCAAAATATTTAAAGTTTTATAGATGTTATCTTTAATTCCACCTGAAAAACAGATCAATTAAATAGATAATTAGAAACCTATCACGTAACAAGTTGGTATATCATAGTGTATAACAACTAATATTATGTTTAGGATGAGATTTCCATTACATAGAATACATTTTTATAGTACTAACAGAAAAGTAGGATGTATAGAATACATACAATTTTATGTAAACAAAAACAAAAAAAATCTATTAAAAAAAGAACTACGAGGAAATGCCTTAAAAAATATTATCCAGGGGTTATTTTTGGATAGTGGGATTTTTGTGGATTTTCTTTCCTTTTTTTTTTCTTTTTGACTTTTTACTTTTCTCTACTTTTCTAAATTGTCTATAATAAGAATGTATTCCTTTTATAATAAAAAAATTTAACAATTTGTTTAAATAAAATTACTCAAATTTGTGTTTTGAAGAAAAGGAGCATATGTAGCCAGCAGTTACTAGGGGACAGTAGGAATCAAAGGAAAGACCTTTTTTTCTTAGGTTATGATTCCAGAAATTCATGAAGCAAGACCCAGAAAAGTAGTAAAGGACAGGAAGTAAAGCAGTTTGAGTTCTGCAGGTAGAATGGTGCCTCTTCTACAATGGAAAGATTTTACTGGACATCCTGACTAATGACAAGCATCCATTAAGTAATCCAAATCACCATTATTCTTCCGGTGTGAGATGCTAAAAACAGAGCTTCTACAAGTTTAAAAGAGTTAATCTAATTTTCCTCTTCTCAATGACAGGAATAATCCTGAAATGCTTTAGCCAAAACAGAATCAATTTTTTCAGCATATAAATTACAGTATCTTCAGGTACATCCAGCCAACTTCACCAATATGCTTGTTCTGTTTATTACACTGAGCACACGCCAATCTACCAGTCTATGCCTTAGGGTTAAAATGGTTAATATGAACTGGACCTTTACAGTGAAATCTCTCATCTTTACTCAGGGATTGTTGTTTAGAACCTTAGCTGAACTCTGATGTAAAACCACTTAAGGTTTATGGAGTGTTATTGTAGAGTTGAGGAAAACTTTCCAAAATGAGTACTGTAAAAAGTGATTATTGCAAGTATTTGTCATTATTTTAAAAAACAGAAAGACAGATAATTTTTATTTTTAGCTAAAAGTATAATTGTTACGAAAGGGTTCTTTACATATCAAGAGTAGGTAAGTTTTTAGCTATGGGCTCGGTTGATTATCAGTGGTCACTGAGTCCTCACTTTTTTCTATCACTGCAATTATGGGTCCAACATCTGGTCTGGTCAGCCAAGAAAGGTGGATAAAAGGCTGGAACTCTGCTAGAGAAAAGACTTAATGCTGTGCAGTAACTGGACGTGGCAATGCCAAATGTTCCCTTTGTTTGAGTCCCTCTTATAGTTTCTGTATAACCTCTATGGCCACTTACCAGAATGGTGTCTGCTCATGGATTCAATGGTCAGCCCTTGCATGTGAAGTAATTGTTCCTCCAATATAGCAAATATGGAGGGCCTGGCTTAAGCTCAGGATGCAAAAGATGTGGCCATTTTAGAAACATAAGGTGGCATGAGAAGTAACAGCAAGTTAACTTTGCTAAGTAACATGGAGTCTAGAGAAATAAACATGCTGATTTTTAGTTTTTCTAAGAACTGGCTACAATATCTCTTTGAACTAGAGTCATTTTACTAATTTCGGCAGCAACTTTTCAGGAAAAGAGACATGGTAGATGTATCGCTCCCAACATATTCAGAATGACAAATGCTAACCTTTTATGTATAGGTATGACTGGGTATGGCAACTGCACCAAGCATTCGAAGCACCATGCTTCATTTGTTTTCCAAACAACTTGCAAATATATGGTGACTTTTCTGTGTACAAAGATCTATAGTGAAAGAATTAATAAATCAACATATAAAATATTAGGTTTTAAATTATAGGATTCTTGTTAGTTTGATTACCATGAGTTAGTTTTCAAGAGGTACCTTTCTCTGGTGTACTGTCAGCCAATCCTACAAAGCTAGTAAGTCCCTAAACATGATAATGGCTCCAAAAAAGATCTAGTCCATGGAGTAAGGCTCTAAAACAGCAGGTCTTTGGTGTAATTCTGAAATGCATGGCATTGTCATAGTAGTAACATCTATAGATTTAAAAAAAACACAAATGTATAAATTTTACATTTAAATATAAGGGTTGGATTTTTATTTTTTTTGTTTTTCTTTACTCTTTCTTTATATTTGTTACCTTGTATTCTTACCTTGTATAATTTCTCCCCTTGCATATTTCCCATATTCATTTATATTATGCTTCCTCACCTCCTTTTTTGAAATAGCTACTCTGGCATAAGAACAGGTTCCCTAAACCTTATATAATTATATTCCTAGTTTAAAATATTGTATTAGCTTACACAAAGCAAGCTTAGTTTTATATACAAAATTAAAACTCTGTTTTAAATACCCTCAACATAATTTATGAATTCTACGTATGTATAAGGTTAGTGTAAGAACAATTAGACTTTAAAATAAGCCTGAAAAGACATCATAGTGGACAGATATTCTTTTTATACTAGAATTCTATTATCTACCAAAAATAATTCTTTGAATTTTTAATTTAAAAACTAAAAAAAGCAAGTCCTATAAGATGTTGGCTGCATCGAAACATTTTATTTTTCAAAATAGGTGAGTTTGAAACTCAAGCAGGAAGATTACTTAATCTGTAAGTGACTGACATTTTTCTTACAGATGATTAAGCTCCCATGAATTAGTCTTTTTTTTCTTTCTTTTGATAAAATTGTTTGCCTAGACAACTACTTGGCCAAATTTTAATCTCTTTAAATAACAGATAAAACTTCCATTTTTTTCCCCAGGTAAGGAAGAAGAACTTACCTACAAGGATACCAAGGCAAATGAAAAATTAGAAAGGAGTAAAGAATACACATACCAATGGCTTCACACACAGGTTGGGATTCATGAAACAACTAATTCCAGAAATATAAAATGGTGAGGTCATTTCCTTTAAATTAGATTTTTGTATTGTAAACACATCTTGAAAAGTGAAACCTAGGATAATTGTGCTAAAACAAACATGACTTTATAGTCAAAGGCCAATACACCCATTGCCAGTTTATAAAAGGCCTCTTCTATAGAATAGATTTAATCACTCTATATTTTTCACCTTAAAATGTTTGAGAACTCTGTTTCTGTAATGCTTAAAACCAACAGATGAACCGCACAAATGATTCTACTTTATAAAGTAAAATGCATGGTGTCCATTAACTGTTTATAAATATCATATGTATTAGAGGTTATATTTTATTTTGTGTCATTTCTATCATTTACGTATGGCGGTTAAAATTATAATTCAACACTGTGCTGCCGCTTTCCCAGACATGTAACTAATTTCCAGTGATGTCTCCATGCTTCAGTTCCTTCTCCTTTATAGTGAGATGTTAATATCATCTATCTCACAAGATAGAAGTAAGCTCACAAGGTTGAGGATATCATATGTTTATGTCCCTTAGTAACAAACAAGGAAACTTGAATATAACAGGTAATCAGTTAATTTTTGTTACATTAATGTATGTATTAGTTTTCTATCACCATAACAAAATACCATAGATTGTGTGGCTGAAACCGCAGCGATGTATTTTCTCACAGTTCTGGAGGCTACAAGTTCAAGATTAAGGAGTTAGCAAGTTTGGTTTTTTGGAGGTCTATCTTCACGTTTGCAGAGGGCCACCTTCTCACTGTGCCCTCACACAATCATCCTTCCATCTCTGCTGTCTGTGTTTTAATCTCCTGTTCTTATAAGGACACTGGTTATATTGGATTAGAGCCTACCCATATGACCTTATTTTACTTCAATTACCTCTTTTAAGGCTCTATCTCCAAATACATCACATTATGAGGTATTGAGAGTTAGGACTTCAACATATCAATTCTGATGAAACAAAATTCAGCCCACAGCAATGTGGTATAAAGCATATATATATCCATAACCACTGAACCAAAGTTTTAGGGAAATAAAAGTCCAGAAATAATAATATTTTTGACATAAATTTTTAGGACTTTCATTTTAGCTACATATATCCACAAAATAATAAAAAATAAAAATAATAAAATAATAAAAAAGTGCTATTATAAACACTTACTAAATATATAAATAAATATTGAATCTAAATGTAGATGATGCTTTGGAACTGTTTCCAGGCATTCTATAAAATATAACCTCCAATACATATGATATAATGTAATAAATATTTAAATGACTAACAAATAAAATCCTACAATTATGAGGGTTAAAACTTAATTTAGAAGCAGGTTAAAATATGTAAAAAATGAAATCTCTTTTTTATAATATATATAAACTGAAACTTTCATATTGGTCAATTCTATCCATGTAATTTCTTTTAAAATATGGAAAAGGAAGTGAAGAATGAAAGAGAAATTAAAACAACATTTTATAATCTGGATTATTTGGTCATATTTCATTGTGTGCAAAGAAAGTAGGAATAAAGCAATCAGCATTTGGGAATTTTTTTATTTTACTAAGTGCTCTAATTAATACAAGCACAATTTCTTTTATGTTGGTATGAATCAATTTAGTGTAATTCATAAGATGACATTCTTAGAACTATAAACAAATATGATATAACCGATAGTTTACCATCTATTTTAAGCAGATATAAGAGGTCTTATTCGGAGATTTAAAAAAAGCATTAGGATAGATAATGTGAAAAATATAAGCAAATTGTTTCAGGATGCATTTTAGATATACTTAAACCTTTAATAATATCCCTTACTCCTAAATAAGTTATATTTAAGCATAAGACACAACAGGCAATTGTTCATGCACTTTATCTTTTGAAAATATATAAAGGAATAAGTAGTGATATTTTAAGAAAAAATATTTTCAAGAACAGAAATTCTTAAAAAGCCAAATGTCAATGTTCTAGTTTTAAACAGAAATTAATGGTGAGCATTAGTATAATGCTTTAACACACTATAGGTGTTTTAAAAATAGGAAGCTTTGATTTTCTCATAAGACAAGTAAGATATATAAGTAAATGTAAATAAAATATTTTTATGATCTACAATTTATTAACTATCATTGGTACTTTCAAATTTTTGCTCTCTATATGTATTTCTGTTTGGCAAAGAAGAGTGGCATTAAAGTGTTATTTAGAAATTTAAATTTTATGTCGAAGTGAATTTTCAAATGACTATGAAAATATGTAAATTTGTATATATCTTTGCCTATACTCTAATTTAATAAAACTATTATTTCCATTTTGTAGATTACTAATTTTTCCCAAACTTTTCACTGGGCATTTCTTTCATATTCTTCCTCTACATTTATATAATAATATAATTTTTGTTTTTGTCACTATGCAGCAATCACTTCTTGCCTGAGTTAGATCCAGATGTACTTAATGGTGGAAGAGTTCAGCTTGTGGTAAGAAATGTGTTTAAAGTTACAGAAAAATGTTGCACATGCTGGTCCTCAGTAAATGGCACTTTAAAATATGACCATAATTAGTGTAAATTATGAAAATATCACAACTCTATTTGGGGTAATCTCAAAATACTATATATTAAAATAATAACCTGTTATAACAACATGTTTTCTTGACTTGCAATATAACTTTAAAATCTGATATTACAAAACAAAAATCTGATATTACTTTAAAATATTGATTCTATATGGTAGATTTAAAAATATTAACATGCTACCATTTTAAAATAACATGACTCTGAACAGGAATTGCATAATGAACTTATTTACTTGAATATTTTAAAAGAGTAGGATACTGAGGGAAATATACTCTCACAAGTTAGAAAATCAAAGCAATAAAAATTAACAAGTAATTGTGAACTCAACCTCTAAGTAATGAAGTGTAAATTATTGAAGCTTTAGGAACAACCAAGTTCTAAACATGGTGACCAGAGTGTAAGACTCTAGATAGTATAACTATATGTGCGTTGCTAAAGTCAATTGTACTATGTGCTATTAGAAGGAAGACTATGTTAACTGAAGGAGAATGGCAAATGTGGAGTCTAGAGAAATGGAGCCCACAAAACAAGAAATTTTCAATGTGTTTCCAGAAATTTCCAGAGGAAAGGGTACCCTAACCAATGACAGAAGTGTACGGCCTCCTTGGCAGGTGAAAATGGATGCCTCAGGTGACCCTAACTTTATGACACCTTCCATTTATATCAACCAATTAATACTCCTTGCTCAGATTCTATATTCACCAAGAAAACTGATTATAATTTAGCTTGCCAAGTAGAATTTAGCATAAAAAGATAATGCACTTTCTAATGCATCTAGTATGATGGTATCCAGAGCAGTTATATTCAGGATTCTCATGAACAATTCATTCAAGGAGTTTTCCTGAAAAGGAGCAAAATTAGGGCAATAGCAAAAATTAATGTGTTTATGAAAATATTTATAGAATCTATGCACAGGTTTGAAATAATCATTAAGCAAATATTTCCTTGCATTTTAATACAGACTCATCTGGCAGAGTGGCATGTAGATTGCCCTAGGAAAATTGATACTTCAAGCTATGAACACCATGCATATTACTAACAATTGCACACAGAGTGTTGAGTTGCCACTTTGGAGCAAAATGGGCAATATAAAAGTCCCAAAGAATGCCAGGATAAAGAAACTGATACTAACATTGAATGATTATACTTCTAAAAATGAATGAAAACAGACTGCATAGATTTCTAATTGAAATGGTTCTATGAGAGGGGCGGCTGGGTGGCTCAGTTGGTTAAGCATCGACTCTTGATCTTAGCTCAGGTCTTGATCTCAGGGTCATGAGTTCAAGCCCTGTATTGGGCTCTATGCTGGGCATGGAGCCTACTTAAAAAAAAAAAAATGGTTCTATGGGATTAATGCTCTGAGATTAATCTCCTTCTTCTTTATCCCACTGTATTATACTATATTCAAATATATGACAAATGCATAGCAATGATAAGTGCTTTTTTGATATTGAAGAGGTACAGGTGAATGCAAAAACAAAGTAAATGGTAGTAGAACAGAAATAGTTTTTTGTTTGTATGTTTGTTTATTTCCATTTTTTTTTTAAATGGAGATAAGAGAAGGGATTAAGGACTTATGTCAAAAGGATACTGGACTAATTGAATGCCCAGAGTCTCAGCAATGTGTTGGGAAACTGGAGGCAGACAATTGCACACCTGGGACCAGGCCATAACTGAAAGTAAAATTTAAAAAGAAAATCTGCAATTGCTGCCACTTTTCCTCTGAGACATAAGAAAAACACCCATAATAAAAGGATAGAAAATTATAAAACAAAAATGATCAAATTCTAATTAGAATCATTATGGATATGCAAATAAGCCTACTATAAATTCTGTCTATATAAAATATTACAATTGAAATAAACAATGGACTGGACACCATAAAAGAGAGACATAGTTAATTGAAAGATTATCTACAAAGGAATAATAATTATATTGACAGCTGACATTATAGCAGAAATAATGCATACCAAAAGAGAGTGGAGTTACTTCTTAATAATAGAGATAGATATAAATATTACCCAGAATACTCTTCACTAACCTTCAAGAGTAAGAATAAGATATAATAAAACATTCAAATTTTGGGTTTTGAAGAAGCTAATAAATAACATCTCTGTCTTCCAAATAAGATCAAAGTATTTTGTGTGGCAGACAGGAATGCAAAAAATGAAAATAAGTTATTTTACTTATTTTCAAATATATATCAGAAGACATGCCATAGATCCAGACAATTGTATTGCTGATTAAATTTATCCCCCAAATCCCCAAAACTGCAGGATTTTTCTGCAGAAGACAGTCCTAAGTTCAGGTTCTCCAGGAAACATATTCTGAGATTCTTATATTTGAGTGCAAGACATTTGTTGGAGAAGGCTTTCAGAAACAACTCCTTTGAGGGGTGAAAGAAGCGTAATTGAGCAGAGGGAAAAGGTAAAATGCAATAGAGTTGCAGCAGAGGAAGTGAGCTCCAGTGGTGTGAAGGCCCTTCTAAGTTGTCCCAGCTTGAGGCAAGAGGATCAGGCTCTTATGCTCCTACATCTCCTCAGGATAGGGTGTGGTTTGGGTGAGGCAGCCATCTTTAGCTAAGGACAGTTTCCAGAGAGGTATTCAGCTAAGAGCCACACTTTCTCAGCAGCTGGGAGAATCTGACTCAGTCGTTAAAAGTGATCTGAGTGGCATATGGCGATATCCACTATACTCAGGAAGTTTATTGTTCATAGATGCAACAACTTAGCATATAAAATGTGTCAAATGTCTCCAAATAAATCTATAAAGTAAAACCAATTCCAACCAAAATTATAGCTGCTTTTTTAAGAACCTGAAAAATCTCATTCTAAAATGTGTATTGATGAATAAGAACCCAATATTATATAAGTCAACTTTGAAAAAGAAGAGCCAACTTACATCATAACATATAAAGACTTAGTATAAAACTAAACTTTGTGGTGCAGATAGACCAAAAGGTATGAATAGTTAGTTCAGAAATAGACCTGCGACTGTATTGGAATATGATATATAACAAAGGTGGGAAAAGGTCAAATCGTTTGGCAAATAGAATTCAGTAAACTAGCGTTGAAAAACAGGGCTATATATAACCCATACATACTATAATAATCAAATGGAATTTAGAAGATTTGAAGACTCAAATGTGAAACATAAAATTATAAAATTGATCAAATAAAATAATTGAGAATATATTTGCAACTTAACAGTAAAGAAATACTCTCTTAAAAGATATAAGTAATACAAATTATATGGCAAAAATTTTTTTGATTGACTTGACTGTTTTAAATTAAATATTAATTCCTATGAAGGATTTTATTTATTATTTATTTTTTTAAAGATTTTATTTATTTATTTGACGGAGGGAGAGATAACAAGAGCAGAAACACAAGCAGGGGGAGTGAGAGAGGGAGAAGCAGGCTTCCCGCTGAGCAGGGAGCCCGATGCGGGCCTCGATCCCAGGACCCTGGGATCATGACCTGAGCTGAAGGCAGACACTTAACGACTGAGCCACCCAGGTGCCCCCCTATGAAGGATTTTATAGAAAAGGTTAACAGACAGATTACAGACATGGACAAATTATTTTCAGTGCCTAAAACTAATAATAGCTTAATATCAGGATATAAAAAGAACTTCTGCAAATAAATAATATAAAGTCAGGTAACCTAATGAAAAAGAAATATAAGTACAATAGAAAAAAACATACATAGTTTATAGGGATTATGACTAATACATAAATGTGTATAAAGAGATGCTCAGTTACATGACCAGAGAAATAAAAACTAAAACTAAGAAGTTGCATGACTATCCTCATCAGAATGGAAAAAATTAGAAAATTGAGTAATGCAAAGTGTTATCAATAATGTGGAAACACTGCTGTATGGCTGGTGAAAGGAAAAGCTGGTACAGTCATTCTGGAAAGAAATCTGTCAGAATTTAAAAGTAGGTCTTTGTACGCCCTATCATGTATTAGTGACAAACCTTAATTAAAAATATTCTATTCACTGCAATGTAAAAAACAAAATATTTAAGGATAATGTTAACATTAAGATGTGCAAAGCTCCTATAATGATAACTATCAAATACTGCTTTAAAAAAATCAAAAAGATATATCATACTCATGAGTAGAAAGACTCAAATTGTAAGTTGTCAATTCTCAATGATCTATAAATTCAATAGACCCTTAGAAAGCTTTTCAGTAGAAATGGACAAATTTTAAAATGCATATGGAAATGCCAAAGATCTAGAATAGTCAATATAATCTTGAAAAAAGGACTCATACTACCTGATTTCAAGACTTGCTATAAAGCCCCAGTCAGTAACCAAGACTATATGTTATGTGCAGAAAGACAAAAAAAATCAATTAATGGAAAATAATAGAGAGTACAGAAAATACCACACTTATAAAGTTAGTTGATTTTCCTTAAAGGTACTAAAACAAAAGAGGAAAAGAATATTTTTTTTCTCAACAAATAGTGCTGGACAACTGTATACAGGGAAAAAAGTGAATCTTGATTCCTACTTTACATCTTAAAAATGAATTTGAGATGAATTATGGGCCTAAATATAACTGCTAAAATTCTAAAATTTCCCAAAGAAAACAGCAAGATATTTTCAAAAATCTAGGGAAGGCAAAGATTTTTTTAAATAGAACACAAAAAGCATAAATCAAAAAAGATAAATTGTACTTCAAATTTAAAACATTTGTACTTAGAATTCAGAAAATAAAAAGAAATGAAAAGTCAAATCACATCCTAGGAGAAAAATTTGTATTTTCTTTCTCTCTTTCTCTCCCCCTCCTTCTTTTTCTCTCTCCCTCCCTCTCTTTCTTCATCCCACTGCCCTCTCTCTGCCCTCCACAGCCCTCTGCATGCAAACAATCCCTCCCCCACATATACACATCTAATAAAGGTCTTGTATCTAGAATATATAGAAAAAATTCCCACAATCGATAATATAAAGACAAATACCTCAATTTATTTAAAAATGGTGAAGCTTTGAGAGACTTCACAAAGGAAGATGTTTGAATGGTTAATAAGCACACTGATTTAAATTAAAACAACAATGAAACACTACTACACAACACTAGAATTGTTAAAATTTAAAAGCCAGAAAGCACAAATGTGGGCAAAGATATGGAACAACTAGAACTCTCATGCATTACTGGTATAGTGAAAAATGATAAAACCATTTAGGAAAATAGGCACTTTATAAAGTTATAGGTACTCCTACTCTATAACCCATTAATTCTACTCCTAGATGTTTACTGAAAGGAAATGAAAACACATGTCTTCATAAAAACCTGTATGAAAATTACATAGCAGTTCTATTGATAAACCCCCCCAAAAAATGCAAACAACATAAATGTTTATCAACAGCAGAATGGATAAACTGTGGTATATTCTTACAATGGCATACCTACTCAGAAATGAAAAGAAATGAGCTCCTGATACATACAGCAACATAAGTGAATACCAAAATCAATAGAGTGAGTGAAAATTCTGTATGATTGTATTTATATTAAGTTCAAGAGCAGAGAAAACGAACCTCTCCATGGTAAAAGAAATCAGAACAGTTGTTGCTTCTGAGGATAAATTACTGGAAAGAGGTACAAAGGAGCCATTTGCTAGTTATATTAGTCAGGGGTCACTAGAGAAACAGAATCAGTAGGATATCTATAACTGTATTTATCTATATCTAATATATAAAATCTTATATAAAATCTCTTTATATATGTATATAGAACCTAGAATAGCCAGCGCAATCTTGAAAAACAACAGTAAGAAGAGTCATACTACCTGATTTCAAGACTTTCAGACTTGGCCTGAAATTTACACCATTGGCCCTCTGGTCTATCTATCTATAGAATCGAGAGAGAGAGAGAGAGATGTATATACAGATATAAAGAGATTTTATAGATAGATTTGCTTATTTATTATAAGAAATTCTTATTTATTATAAGGAATTGGCTCATTTGATTATGGAGGCTAAGAAATCCTGTGATCTGCAAGCTGGAGATCCAGGAAACCCTGGAGACCCTGCTGGTGTAGTTCTAGTCTGACTCTGAAGGCCTGAGAACCAGGAGAACCAAAGGTATAGGTTCTAGTCTAAGTCTAACTGCCTGATAACCAAGACAGCTGATAGTGTAAGATCCAGCCCAAGTCTGAAGGCCGGAGAACCGGAAGTGCTGACTGTTTAAGTTCCAGTCTTAAGACAGGAGAAGACCTATGTTCCAGCTTCATCTGTCTAGCAGAGAGAGTGAATTCTCCCTTCCTCCACCTTTTTGTTCTATTTAGGCCCTCAGTAGATTGGATGATACCTGAGAGGGCAAGCTGGTATACTTAGTCTACCGATTCACATGCTAATCTCATCAAAAACACCCTCAAAGACACACACAGAAATAATGTTTAACCAAACATCTCAGGACCCTGTGGCCCAATCAAGTCAACACATAAAATTAACCATCACAGTAGTCATCTGTAAGAAATAACTAAACTGGACAGTGTAATTAGAAAATGAACAAAGGGTTTGAGTAGATACTTCACCTAAGAGACTATCCAGATAGAAATAAGCACATGAAAAGATGTTAAACAGTATTAATCACTAGGAAAATTGTTAAAGCCAATATATAATGTCACTATACACCTATTAGAGTGATTAAAGTAAAATACTGACAATACTAAGTGCTGACAAATATGTGGAGCAACTGAATTTCTCATACATTTGCTGAGAATGGTACAGCCACTTGAAAAAAGGCTGTCGATTTTTTATAAAGTTAAATATGCACTTATATGACTCAACAATTCTGCTCCTGGGCATTTTTCTTAGAGAAATAAACTTATGTTAATTCACAAACCTGTACATAAATGTTCACAGTAGTTTTATTTGTAATAACCAAAAGTTGGAAACAAGTCAGATCTTCTTCAGTGATTGAAAGGATAAACAAATGGTGGCACATATGAATGGACATATAATAAAAAGGAATAAACAGCAACAAACTAGAACAAACCTCTGATACGTATAAAGATTTTGATGGATCTCAAGAACATTATGCTGAGTAAAAAAAGACAATCTGAAAAGGTTACATACTGTATGATTTCATTTACATAACTTTCATAAAATATAATTATTGTGATGCAGAACATGAGTGGTTGTCAGTGATTAGGTTAGGAAGAGGGATATGACTAAAAGGAGAGCAGGGGAGTTTATTTGGGAAAATGGAATAGTTCTCTATCCTGGTTGTGGTGATATTACATGAATTTATATGTGGGAGAAAATGTCATAAAAGTATAAACAAACCAAAAAAATAGTGCATGTGAAAACTGGTGAAGTCTTAATCAGGGCTGCGGTTTGGTAATGGTACTGCACCGAGGTAAATTTACTGGTTTTATGAATCACACTTCGATTATTGGGGAAGGGGGCTGGAAGTTATACAGGGAACTCTCAGTGCCAATTTTTGCAACTTCTATAGAAATTTTAAGTTACTTCAAAATAAAAATTTTGAAAGTGATTGAATTTCATGTTTAAGGTCTATGCATTTCATTGCATGTAAATTATAGCTCTATAAAACATTTAAAGTACCTTCCATGCTCACATATGTTATATAATGAGGCCTCTACCTTATTATATGAGAAAAGGGGTTTGTGCAATGATGATAATGTATTATGAATGGAGGGGTAAAATGAATGAATTAAATCTAGATCTCACAAATACAATGCACAGTGAAAATAAGCAAGTTGCAGAAAAGAGATACCACTTACATTAATTTTGAAAATAGTATTTTCACATTTTTTGTGAATACTTTTATAAGATAGCTTATAAATTAACTTTGCTTTATAAATTGTATTTCTCTTTTTTAAAAAATCTAAATAATAAGGAAATAGGTATTTATTTTTATGTGTGCTGTTTAGGATATCTTCACTTCTAAAATTTTATAAATAAGTGTTTAAGAAAATCTTATTTATGAAAAAAGCAGAAGAGGAATTCCCTGTTTTTTATTAAATGACAGAGATTCTGTATTTTTAATTAATTTTCATGGGTTGGAGGTGAATCAGGATCCAGATGCTTAGAAATCATGTTCAAAAATTCATGCTCCTCATTTCACTATGAAAGTATGGGGGAATCATTAAACTACATCAAAAACTAATGATGTACTATATATTGGCTAATTGAACATAATAAAAAAAAGAAAATATGGGGGGGAAGTATTATAAACCTTGCAGGTGGGAGCCACAAATATGACCAGTTCAGAAAACAAAGATATATGAGAATTTTGCAAAATTACTATTTAATAAGTATTTGCTATTAAATTGCACATAAGAATATTCTTACCTAACATTGACTCAAAACTGTTCATTATGGTATAACCATACAAAATGTTTAATATCACAATGTTTTAGAATTAAACATACATTATTAAAAATATTTTATTTATGTATTTGACACAGAGAGAGAGCACAAGCAGGTGGAGGGGAAAGCAGAGGGAGATGGAGAAGCAGGCTCCCCGCTGAGCAGAGAGCTCGCAATGGGGCTGGATCCCAGGACCCTGGGATCATGACCTGAGCCAAAGGCAGATGCTTAACCCACTGAGCCACCCAGGCGCCCCTAAACATCTAATTTTTTTTTGTAGAATATATATATATATAGTAGAATAAGTGTTAAAAGCATGGTCGGTCATATTCAGTTTTTAAGTATATCCATTTTGCATGATATAGAAAAAACAAAGAGAAATCATAAAAAAATTCATCTTAACAGTTAAAGGAAGAATAATGTTCATTTTGAAAGCCAATGTTTTCAGAAATAGAATTGGAATACTAATGCATATGTGGCTATGTCAGATGTCCTAACTGACCTTTAACTAACCCCTTTATAAAACGTCTAGATTTGCATTTAAGCTGCCAGGTGGCACCATTGTGAAATTGTTTATTCATGTTAAGTTTCACTTCTAAATATGATTCCCTCTTATAGTCTGGCCTACTTAGTAACTGATATTAATTACTTTCTACTTTGGAAGAAACAGTCTTTTGGGTGTCAATTGTTAGATGGTAACGAGATTTTTGGAAGGCATACTTCACAAATATTTTCTTGACATGTAGGTATCATCATATTTGGAAGAGGCTGGGATTTCTACTTTTACATAGATGTAGTGAAATTATATCCTCAAATTGAAGCAAATAAAATATGATTTTAAAATCTTGAGTCTTGTAGTTAAAGCCTCTTTAGCTAGCAGGAGGGTTCCTGTGTTTTTGCCATGTTTTTCCTTGTTTTGTAACTGATCTCACCAAAACTGTTGTATCGCTTTGGTATTTCCCCTTTATTCTTGACTGGATCTTTTTAAGTCTTAGTATTGATGGAGCTATTCTAATGGAAATAATAGATATGTGCTTTTGTACACTAATTGAAATAAAGTTCAGAAAGAATGTATAACATTTTTCATACCAATCACAAGTATAAATTGGAAGCCATTTGTTATTTATTTCATTTTTAAACTGTTTTTTTTTTTTTTACTGAGGTCTTTTGACAATACAGTTGTATCACTTAGCCAGGGACATCAAAAAGTGACTGACATAGAATGGTTTCTATTCTGAATTAAGCAATAACAGACTTGCTTACTTACAATGAGAAGTTCATGCTTGTGACAGTGGGAAGAATTTGGGAAGGGGAATGAAAAGGAGAAGGGCAAAGATCTGAATCTGAAAGAGAATGATCTTTAGATTCTGTTTTCATGAGATTTTGTAGCCCATCATATGGGGATAGCTTTTTAAGCACAGTGATAATTTTATGGCTTTATTTTGCTCTACTGAAATTTTTCTCACATAGAACATTAGGCCAGTGCTTTCTCACAGGATTTCAGGCATCCTGTGGTTTGGGTTAAATCCCAGTTCTTTTGAGGCTGCTTTACTTTCCATCATGGCATTTTCCTTTACTTCAGGGTTGAATCCTGATAAATCGGTACTTAATGATATTAACATTATGTAAAATAGTATTTTATAAGCAAGAAGTGATTCTTTCAACTGTTAAGTTCAGTCCCAGGTAGTAATAAAAGTTCAGATGGTAATTTTAGATGTGATAAATTATTTAATCCTATGTTCTTAAAATAATGTATCTTGAAATTTCTATATAATTACCATCACCCTTAAATTTGACATAATATATACCGTTTTTATGTTAAAAATGGTTTTCATGAGAAGGTAGAGATCTTTTGTGACTTTGTAGTATACAAATATGGGATGAAAGGCACTTTGAGGAATATTGTTGAGAAGACTAATACTTATAACTGGTAAAATATAAATACTGCAAAAAATAATCCAATATGACATTTCTAACATTCAATTAAGAATTAAATAATATACTTGGTAAATAAGTGATGTTAAGCTGTTTAAAGTTTCATCAGTTGCCTTTAAGATTGATTTTCATCAAAATTACTGTACTAAAATGTTTTCTTTTGTTGTACAGACTCAAATAGCAAACCTCAATTTTAAAATCGGCTCTTATTTACAAAAAAAGGTTTGACATAGTGCATTTGTTCTGCCTGGGCAGCAGTAAAGGATTGTGGTATCATTTTGAAGAAGGTTGTTTGACAGAGCCTGTTTGTTTATTTGGGGTAATGTGAGCTGCGTTCAGAAAATGCCATATTTTGTTTCATGATTGTATACATTCTGTCCCATTGCTCCCAGGCAAGACTTATAAGCAGAGAAGACACGGATTTAGACCTTTTTTCCATGACCAGTGGAAGTGCTTTGTCTGTAAAGAGAGAAAAAAAAAATCAGGCACACAGACACTCAGCGGGATCTTCAAGTAAGTTGTGGTTTCCTTCAGAATTAATTTAGAAATCACATACGAATTGATGGAACATAATGGCAACAAGCATTCTTTTATAGATAAGGGGTAGGATACCAGCAACCAGAACTGCCTGAGAGTGTGTATTTGAATTTTTTCTTTCTTTCAATGCCTTCTTTTGATATAAAGCAAATTAAATTATTTGTAAAACTAGCAGCATCAATTTTTATTTTAATTATATTCTGTGACTCAGTGTTCTACTCCCCCACCAGCCATGAATTATATTGAATATATGATCATTTAATTCTAAAGGAAATTTTTTGGCTAATTGTAAAAAGTTGGATTTATATATCAAACTAATGTAATTTGGCCTTTTGTCATCGATTTAATTAATGTTGTAGGTAACCTTAACTTTTAAAGGAAACTTTTTAAAATAGCAGATTTTAGATAATAATACTATACTGTCAAAACCCTGCTTTAAGAACTATTTCTGCTGAGTAGATGACAACTTATATTTATTAATAATGACTTTTTATGCCTGCAAACTTGTCACACACATCTATTATCTTTAATATGATTTCAACAAGAATTGCATTGTGGTTATTAACTCTGAAAAAAAATAAACATTTAAAAATATTTGTATCTTGTGGTAATAGAGTCTAATATTTTCAAACTCTTCATATACCCTAGAGGTTTTGAAATATCTTCTAAAATGTTTTGGTATATTAGTATAAAAGATGTTTTATTTGATATATTTTGTTAATTTCCCCAAAGAATAGTGAACCTCAAAAGTCCACATATTAACTTATACTTTATTATAAGTATTAAGTTTTTTTGAAAAAGTTTTATTACTCATTTATATTATAGTTTTATACATACAAAGTCAATACTTTTTTTTTTTTTAAGATTTTATTTATTTATTTCACAGAGAGAGAGAGACAGAGCACAAGCAGGGGACTGGCAGGGAGAGGGAGAGGGAGAAGCAGGCTCCCCGCTGAGCAGGAAGCCTGACGTGGGGCTTGATCCCAGGACTCTGGGATCATGACCCAAGGCAAAGTCAGACACTTAACCAACTGAGCCACCCAGGTGCCCCACAAAGTCAATACTTGATTCAATGTGAAAAATTCAAATTATCCCAATTGGTGCTCTATAGATAAATGAAAACTTAAAAATGATTCTCTTTTTATCCAGGCATGTGGCATTATTAGAGTCTAGTCATTTAAATCCATTAATAAATGCAAGTTCACTTTGAAAAATTTTAATTTGGTCTTCAAATAATGATTTTAATATATCTAATTTAAAAATATTTACAGACTTCAAAGTTCTTAGAATGTTTGAATTTTCTTTACTTGATTATAGAATCTGATCACAAAATTTGCTCTAGTCAATATGGGTAAGAAAGAAACATTTTATATTTTAGGTTTATTCACTAAGTAAAATTATTGATCTAGTATAAAACTTTTGCATTATTAACATAATTTGTTAATTACATCAACTTTCAAAATATATATTACATTCAGAAATAATCAAGCTGTGTTACACATAATGAATAATGCTATTCATTTTAAGCATTGCATATTATGAACTCATAATATATCACTTTGGAGCAGTGTACAAAACAAACAAATTGCCTTGTCACATTACAGAATATCAAAGTTTCTATTTATAATGTATCATCTGACTATTAAAACATAAATATCTCAATAAATCAACAACTGTTCTAAAATGTACTTTACCTTTCACTTTATCTTTCACTTACATGACATCAAATCATAGATTTTAGAGAATACAAGATCATTATATAGAGTTAATTTTTTAAATGGTCTTATTTTCTTTTTCAATTTTAATTCCAGTATAGTTACCATACAGTTTTATATTAGTTTCAAACACACAATATAGTGATTCAACAACACATTCTCTAAGGAACTGTAATATGGCTATCCTCACTGATTCCAACTGGTTGTCAGTAAATGACATTATAACAAACACTACTAATCACTAAATCTGTTCACTAAGTGACAATTTAAGACAAACCATTTTAGAAAAATAGAGTTTTTATCCAATAACAGAATGATTATGAATAAAATACCACTTACTGAATTATTGTAGTCACCAGTTTACTACAACATCTGTATAATATAATGGTAAAATGTGGGCTCTGGCATCAGTTTGCCTGAATTTGTACCATGACAATTTCCTCATCCTTAAAATGGGAATGCTAAGACAAGTACTATACCTACCTTGAGGAGTTGTTGTTAGGATAAAATGTAGAGCATTTAAAACAATATCTGGTACGAAACAGGTATGTAATAAATAGTCTTTATAATTGCCACCTCCACATAGCTGTAAAGAAGAAGCATTTGAAGTAAGATATTAGAGTCGCTAGTGTCTAGGGACATGGGCTAACTAGCTTAGCTTATAAGAAACGCACTCTTGAATAGTTATTTAACTAAAAAACTTGGGGTAGCCTGTTATCCACAGAAAACTTTAACCATCAACATCCTTGGGTCCTAGGACTCCATGGCCCTGGGCCAACCACATACAGCTTTGGTATTTTGAAAGCTTTTTTTCCTCCAGCTTTTTCTCTCTCTTAAAAAACTTGTCACCTTATTAAAACTAAAGTATTTCTTTTAGCTTTGCAAGCCAAATCTAGAGAGTAGTTTATGGGCTGCAGCTATAAAACTCTTTCAGCCTTTGAACTTTTCTAGGTATTTCTCTTTCTCTATTGCTATAATATTTGTATCATGTATTCTGTAGACTCAGATAAAATCAGGTTTAAAATCCCAGTTCCGCTATCACACATTAAGTTATGTGACCCTAACTCTAAGAACAAGTTAGCTCTCTGGAAAATGGGAATAATAATGTCTATCTCATAGAGTTTTGGTGAGGAAGAAATGAGTAAAAATATAGGTAAAGCATGTGATACATTGCCTAGAATATAGTAAGTACTTGTTTATATTATTTTTGTTTTATGTTGCTGTTGCATAATTTTAAATGACTTCAAAGTAGAATTGTCTTTCTTCTCTGTGTGTCAAATAATACCAGAACAGTGTATTTCAGCATCATGCTAGTCATCTCAAGCAAAATTGTCTTAGAGAATTTCCAAAGTTCTCTTCCCTTTCCTTTTAGGTCTTTCTGCTTTCTTATAAAAGGCCAAGACAGTCTTCTGCTACATGGCCTTCTAATCTAAAAGATGAAAGAGGTCACATTCTTATGTTTAAAATGCCATTTGCAAAATGAGTGTGCAAATAAATTCCTCATTTAGACAATATTTAGACAAAATATTTGATTTCCTTAAATGATTTTGGTTTTCTCAATTAATTTTTCCATTTAATACTGAAAATAAAGGCTGCATTAATAATAATAATTTTATTGCTATAACATTTTATAGCCTTACACATTTATTTTAATTATCTTTTCTTATTTATGCTAATTATTTTTCTTTGACAGCTAATATAAATAAGACTTAGATTTTATTTACTTTGCCTTTGACCCAAAAAATTTAGCAAGGAAAAGCCACAACTTGAATCCATCTTTTCTTGTTCCAAACCCAGTGCTATCTTGCTTCCATGCACTAACATATAATAGCTTAACTGTAACAATAGAACGTAATTAATGTAGTTCTTACGCATTTACTGAATGATCACTGCTCACTATATACCTAGTTTAGGTTCCCAATTGCTTCCTCCTAATAATTTCTGCATGTTCTAGGACATACTCCATTTTCAGAGTTAGCTAGGGATTGAGAATCTACATTCCCCTTGTAATAGTGCATAATCAGCCCAAAGTCAATTTCTTCTTTAAGTATATCTAAATTCTCTTGAAATATAAGCCCTTTTAATATGGTACTGAATTTTATGAATATGGAAAAACACACTTATTTTACCAGTGAAGCAGCTAATGTAGTTAAAGTGCGTGAGAAAGGCTTCGCAGAGACAAAATATTTGATTTGTACCTGGAATGACATTTGGGATGTAAGTAAGGAAAGAAGTGGAAGAAAGCCATCTTAACAAAAGCAAAGGATAAAATATGAATATATGTTTGTTTAACATTGAGCAGTATGTCTGGACCAGAGCTTGCACACACTGAAGTAATGCAAAATAAGATTGAATTAAAGATGAAGCCTAGTTTCAGGTAAGTTTGAAAGTAAAGTTGAATTTTGAAAGGCTTAGTCTCTAGTAGGGAGGAAAGTCTCTCTCAGTAGTATCAGATATTAGATATCTGATATCAGATATCAGACTTCCTTTCAGATTTTGTTCGCCACAACAGTGTCACACTGATTTTTTTATGTTTATTGTTTATTCTCCTTCTCCTCTGCTAGCATGTATGTTCCAGGAGGGCAGGGAATTTAATGTAGTATCCTAGGTACCTAGAACAGCTCCCTGGCATGCAGGCCCGTAATGTACATGTAATGAGTGAATGAGTGGATGACTGACTGACTGACTGACTGACTGGCTGAAATGAAGCAGGAAATGTCAGATAAGAGCTAGAAAGAGGGTATTCGACATTCTACTTCTCCATAGTGGGAGGCAGGCTGTTCTGACAAAGAAGGAGGGTAAAAGATTAACTGTTTGGTAGACCTTCAACAGTATCTGCTAAAGCTCCTAAGAGTACCTGATCTGTCCAGAATCCTGGTATGTACAATCTATCCAAACAGTAAGGGTTTTCTTCCAGGTAAGTATTTCAAACAACCAATCAAGAGATTCAGATTCCCATGGATCCAACCTACTTGAAGCAAATCCTGCCATTTGTTCAATCAAAAATATTTATGGGGTGCTCTTGAAGGCTCAGTGCTTCACACAGGTGAGAGAGTGCTGAGCAACACCAGTATATCTCTAGCCTTCATGGATTTATAATTTATACAAATATATGTTGTAACAGTCTGGGTCCAATCAGAAGATAGCTATCATACAGTAGGTTAAACAGGGAAAGTTTAAGTATTATTATGTATACTAAAGTATTATCCATATCAGCTATGAAATATAAAGAAACTCTATATGATACCCTAGGATGGAGGGAGAGTACCCAAGGAAGAACAAACTTGGAAGGGGTTCAGATTTCACTGGAGAAGGTATAGTTCAGCCACCAGATATCAGACGAGCTCCCTGGTTTGGCCAGACCAAAGCTGGTCTGGAGTTACCGGGCAAACAATAGGCAGTTCTCTGAAGTGCAGGAGGGGGAGCAGGTAATGAGCAATTGGTAGTATAGGCATGCAGTGAGAAGGGTACTGATAAGGCAGAAGGTGATTTCCCTTTGGTTTCCCTGTAGAGAGGATAGCACACAGATTATCGCTAGGCTGAACCTGTGGGATTGCAGAGAAATCTTGTTCTGGGACTGTGGCTCAGGCAGGCTGCATCAGAGGTCCTGAACCCACAATGCCAACTCCATCCACTCCTATGCCAGAAATTGCAAAACCCCTTCTTCCAGCAGTGTCCCTTCAGCACCCGCTATTGAGAAAGCTTAACATTTTTCTCACTTTAAGGAGAAATGCTTAAATAAATTATTTTATCACAAAACAATGAAGGGTATTCATTGCTTATACATTGACAACTGACATATGCATGCACTAAATTACTACTTTCTGAATATAACAACATATATGTGTATGAATTATATATATTTTATGAATTATATGGTTTATACATAATTATATATTTATATATACATATATAAATACTTATATGTATAAATATATAATTATATGAATTATATATATTTATATGTGTGTGTATATATATATATATAAAAAACATCTTTACAAAGGTAAATTGGACTCACTGTTCTTCTCTTTAAGAGTCACAGCTTGGACCAAAGGCCTAGTATTATTTTACTCATGGCATCTTAGGCCGGGAAATATGCTTGGGTGAGAAAAACTGTGAAAAAATTTTCACAATTGAGAAGAATTGAGGAAAAGAATAAGAAGACTTCAAATTGTTAAGAGAATGTCATTGCATCATTCTTTTTCTCTTTCTTCTAAGTTTTAGAAACTATGTCATTAACTAGGGAAATTAATTAACTAAGAAATGACTTTATTTTTTTAAAAGGTTTATTTATTTGAGAGCGAGAGAGAGAGACCATGGGGGAGGGACAGAGGGAGAGAATCTTCAAGCCGACTCCCTGCTGAGTGCAGAGCCTGAAGTGGGGCTCAATCTCATCACCCAGGAGATCACGACCTGAGTTGAAACCAAGAGTCTGACACTTAACCAATGGAGCCATCCAGGCACCCCAGGAATGACTTAATAAAGTGTAGTACAGCCCTCACTAAACTGGAATTATGAAGTCCAGAGATAAGAAATGATTAATATGCCAGTTGCATTTTTAAACATAGTGAGAGACATTGGTAAGAGTATGTGTTAAGAGACTGGGAAACAGATATCTAATCCTGGCATGGCTCCTCACCAGCTTGTGACCTTAGTTAAGCCCTTTACAACTCCTTTGTAAATCTAGTAGGTAAAAGGCAGCCTGAAATAAAGGAAAGGAATTTGAAAGGCCAGATCTGAATCTGAATCCCAGTTCTCACACTTGTGTTTTTGTGAGCTTGTATGAGATATTTCAGGTTTGGTTTGTCCATTTAGAAAATGTCATGGAAAATTAGATAAATATATATGTATTTTTGCCCTCACGTGAAAAAAAAGATGGAAAAAGAAAAAACAAACATAAAGGAGACCCAAGAGTCCCAATATCTTTAAAATTCCATAATTCTGCAAATAGAATGATAAAACTTTGTGACAATTTCCCAATTAAAAAGCAACAGAAGCTATTATTTCTGATATTTTATAGTATGAAAATCATGTTTGTAACTGAAAATTTTCTCCACACTGTAATACTTCTGATTTCAAATGTTTTCAAATTGTCTCTAATTACTTTAGCTAAGTATAGTCAACTGAGATGGGAAAAAAATAAACCTTTCCTTTGAATGTTTTCCAAGTAAAGATCAGAAAACCCCCATCATCTATGAGAAATGACAGCTATTTCATAAAATCAAGTTGAATTTTAAAAAGCTAGAAGTGATTCTGAAGCTCAACATGCCTATTGTAAAAATTTGGCTTAAGGATATTCTACTATAAGTACTTAGTGGTGGGTATCTTGATGTTCTAATACATTTTTTTTTAATGTGAGAAAAGACAAACAAACAAAATTTCCTAATAAGAACCCAGTCAGCAATTCATAGGGTGTACTTGGAAATGATCTTTAGCTTAATCCTTAGCTAGATGTTTACTTTTTAGAAAGAAGTTGTTTGTAAATTTAATATTGAAGACACTAAAGAGGAAACTAGGTATAAACGTACAGCTACAAGGTAATTTAAGGAATAGGTTATCCTGAAAGTAATTAGTAAAATCTATGATGTTTTGTACAAATGTAAAGTGTTATGACGGGAAAAACAAAGGAATAACATGTTAGGCAGCTGTACTCTATAAGACAAATTTCAGCTTTTCTTTTTTTTTTAAAGACAACAAATGATTTTATTTATTTATTTATTTATTTAAAGATTTTATTTATTCATTTGAGACACAGAGATACAGAGAGAGAGAGTGCGCATGAGCAGGGAGAGAGGCAGAGGGAGAGGGAGAAGCAGGCTCCCTGCTGAGCAGGGAGCCCGATGCGGGGCTCGATCCCAGGACCCTGGGATCATGACCTGAGCTGAAGGCAGATGCTTAACCATCTGAGCCACCCAGGCGCCCCTTCAGCTTTTCAATTTATAAGACTTTGTGAAAGGTGGTCTTGCTTTTAAATCTGATTATTCTCAGGCAGAATATCAGAGAACCAGAGCTATAGTCCCTTCTGAAGTATGTTTTGAAGAGAACTCTAGTATATTTATGGGCCAAAACTAGAAGGAAAGAGAGGCAGTCTCTCTTTTTTTTTAAGGGTTCTCTTTTTGAAGATGAGGTTAATATTAGTAATATTTTATATTCACTTTGAATGAATTGTACCTTGGAAGTTATTTGTGGCGGTCTTGTTCAATGAGTATTTATTGAACACTTAATATATATTAGGTATGATTATATGTTGTAGGGATAATTTCAAATTCAATTCAGTTCAGATTCAACTAAATATCAAAATTCTAAACTTTTTAAAAATGCATGTCAGCCTCTCTACCTTATAATTATACTTAATATAGCAAATGTGTTAAAAAGTAGAGCTTAAATTCCACATATGAATAACATCATATGGTATTTGTCTTTCTCCTACTGACTTATTTCACTTAGCATAATACTCTCTAGCTCCATAGCAAATGGCAAGATTTCATTCTTTTTTATGACTAATATTCCATTGTATGTATATACCACATCTTCTTCTGTAATTAGCATTTTGACCTCTTTGACAGCTCTGCTACTTGCTACTGATCCCTTACATTGTGTAACTTAAATTTACAAATCAGTGGATTTTCTCACTGGATGTCTAGAAATGTTTTACATGTAATTTATTTTTTGTCACATAGAGTGGTCAAAGTGAGTAAAAGTTACATTTAATCATGTACCTGTTTGCATATTTTTCAGCACAAACTGAAACTATACATAAAAAGAATAAATTGAGTTTTGGTTCAATTGCCCACTAATTAGCATATTGGTTTTACTTATACCTGGCCTTTAAAAAAATCTAGATAGTTACATCATTCTATTTTCTTCATATACTATCTTGGAAAAACATGTAGTCTCTAGTATTCTATATCAAATTTTGCAAAGTTCAAAGGAGACACTCTCATTAATATTACTTTATTAACTCATGTGTTTATATAATACAGCCAAAATCAACTCAAATATGGGAGTATTCTTTGAACACCTTCAAAAATTCCAGTAACAGAGCACCTGGGTGGCTCAGTTGGTTAAGCGACTGCCTTCGGCTCAGGTCATGATCCTGGAGTCCCAGGATCGAGTCCCGCATCGGGCTCCCTGCTCAGCAGGGAGTCTGCTTCTCCCTCTGACCCTCCCCCCTCTCATGTGCTCTCTCTCAAATAAATAAATAAAATCTTAAAAAAAAAAAATTCCAGTAACAACTCATCTGCAGAGACCTTGAGGAGTAAACAGAGAGACAGTGGCATAAATAAAGGATAAGAAAGTTTGAAAAAAACTTTTGGTAATTCTTAAATTTAAAAAATCATGTTAGGGTTTATGAAATCATAAAAATATAGGTGGGCATAGATATGCATACACATATAGAAATATCTTTCTCTTGTATTTCCTCACTTACAGAAATTGAACATTGTGTTGTTTTTCATTGATCCTTTTATTCCTTTTTTAATTTCATAGGCCTTATTTCCAGGTAATGGGCAGTTGTTTCCAGTCCAAGCCATGCAAAAACAGATATGCATCTCACATTGGCTAACCTAATGATTTTCTTTATGGTACTGTTACATCAGAGGCATACTTTACTTCTTTAAACATGATACTGTCGTCTTTACAATATATCTTAGTCATTTGAAGCTGAGTTTCAACTGTGTTACTATCACTTACCTTTGGGCAAATAGTTTAACAGCATTACCTCATGTTTCCCCATTTTAAAAATGAGGGTGATGTGTATCTTGTGGAGTTATAATGAGGATTGAAAAGAGTTGGTGAAAATAAAGTGCCACGCAAGGGGCTGGGACGTAGTGAACTCTTAAATCCCTTCAATGTCACATTTTCAGGCAAGTTATAAGTGAATTGACAATGACAGAAATTTGAAGAGCATGTGTGCGATGAGAAAATATGAGCACTAACATGTAATACTCATAATAGTTTTGAGAGTAAAAAGTAATATAACTGTGCTCAAGCAAAAAAATTTTTGATGCTAAATGCATAATGAAGAGCTGTTAAATATGTGCACTTTTAATTAACTGCCACACTAAATGGCATAAGTGATGGTGTTCTATCTACAAAATCTCCTAATAAAATAATTCCATGATACCACCGTCTATGCCGATTGTTGTAAAAATTCATTGTATAAGAACTAAAAATTGACCATTGTATTTCCCATTTAAATGATTCAAACTTCTATCCCACTATAGATGTTATATTTTTGTCCAGATAAAAAGAAGGTAAGGATAAGACTTTATAAACAATTACGACCAAGTTAAACTTTTTTTGTCCTATATACAAAATCTGGCTTTGCTTATCATCTTTTTTTTTTATCTGAAGTATTTGATTTAAAGTAACATGTCAATGGGGCGCCTGGGTGGCTCAGTCGTTAAGCGTCTGCCTTCAGCTCAGGTCATGATCCCAGGGTCCTGGGATCGAGCCCTGCTTCGGGCTCCCTGCTCCGCGGGAAGCCTGCTTCTCCCTCTCCCACTCCCCCTGCTTGTGTTCCCTCTCGCGCTGTGTCTCTCTCTGTCAAATAAATAAATAAAATCTTTTTAAAAAATAAAGTAACATGTCAATAAAAAAGCTAGAGCTACATCACATAGAATTTTTAAAAAAAATTTTTCAGCAAGAGTTGGTCTCTAAATAATATAAAGTTGTAAACTTTAAGGCTCTTTTTATTATTGCTTAAACCATTAACTCTGACTTTTCTTGGTCTCAAATTTTTTGGCAGAAGCTTTAAAAATACAAATTGGATAGGTCTTTTATTCTGTTCCTGAACTTTGACAATTAATCAAACAAACATATTAACACTTTAACCCTTAAAATATTCCCAAACCAGAACTAGATAACCAAAATTAATTATACCAAGAGCATGTTTACATGGTTGGTGGAATCATCTAATACGTATGTATTAAATGTCTAGTACAAAGTAGGCACATAATAAATAGCTGTTGATTTAATGTCCCGTTAACAACTTGATACTGCCTATTTCCAAGATCTAAGACAATTTAATGAAACAGTCAACAATGATTCCAGACACAGTTAAATGTAACAGTTATTAGTACCCACAGAACAGTGTTTACAGATCTAAAACATAGTTTCACCAGCAGCTGACATTACCCAGAGAATGACAAATTTCAACTGTATTTGTGTGAGAAAACTAATTGTACATATGTCAACTACGTTTATTCTTTGTAAAAAAAAACCAAAAAAACACACATTTTTAATATTTTTGAGGACAGGATTCACGTATGCTCTTCTGATATTAAAGCATCATGCTTCTGACTGTAGTATTCTAGTTCTTATGCCTTTCTTTCATGTTCATTTCCTTTTTAAAAATAAACTGCTATACTCTGAATTTTGGGGTGAGGTTGTTATTGTTGTTGCTTTCAAACCAATTTCTTACACTAGCTCATGTGGTGAGTAAATAAATGGGTATGGTCAAATGTGAAATGCATTTGTCAAATGAATGAAACTAAAGTGCAATAATATAATAAATCCTCAGGCTAGTCATGTTTATTGTTGCCAAATGTCTCCCTGCTAAGAACTAATAAGCATGAAAAGGGATAATAAAACTTTCCATGAAAAGTTTTTGGGAAATCTATCCACAAGTCTTCACTATCTGGGAATGTGGAAATAAGTATTTGTTCTATACAAGTTCCATATGAGGACTGTAAAGATGGAATTATTAGAATAGAGTAAAATGGAAAGCAACTACAGTGTGATCGTTAGTAATATTATTTGACACATGGAAGAAAATTGACAGGGAAGGCCCACTGTAAGGCAGAATAGAACCATGCCTGCTATAAAATAGGCACTAAACAAATACATGTTGAATGACTGTGTAAATAAAAGGACAACTTTAAGATTTAATTTATTTGAGAGAGAGAGAGAAAGAGAGAGAGAGCTCTGTGGGGGAAACAGGGTGGAAGGACAGAGGGAGAGGGAGAGAATCCAAGTGGGCTCCCTGCTGAGTGCCAAGCCCTACGTGGGCCTCAATCTCACGACCCTGAGATCACGACCTGACCCAAAATCAAGAGCCGGATGCTTAACTGTCTGAGCCACTCAGGCACCTCTAAAAGGAAGATTTTAAAATTAAAGCTTTCTAAGACCTCAAGTGATCTCGAAAATCTATTTTGGGTTTTAAATGTTTAAATTCCAAAGGATAACTGCTTAATGATAAACATTTGAAGATTTACTTAAAATGCATATTTTTGCTAAAAGTTCACTTTAGCTAAATTAATTAACATGGCAAAGTGAGGGGTAAGACAAAATTAAAATGGAGTGTTATATAAGAACTGGGTTATTTCAAAAGAATAGACATATCAATTAAGGATAGAAAATACTCTCAATTATTAGCATCATTTATACCACTGGTCTTTAATTACAAACAATTATAGACACTTGGTTGTAAATATAATAAAATTGAGTAGAGTCCTGAAGAGAACAATAAAAAAAAATTACTTAAGGAGTTGGGAATAGACATTACCTGAATTGACAAGAGTAAAGGGACATATGATCTGATTTTTAGAAGCAACAGTGTGCAGCAGAAAATGGATAGCTGGGTAGCTTTTAGATTGTTAACTCCTCAATGAGTTACAATTTTTATTTCCTAGTCAATTTAGAAATTTAAACACGCAATAAGTATCTACTAGTGTGGTGGGAGGCCAGAAAATTGCATTTATCAAAGTTATATAGAATAGTTAACAATGGAAAGAAGAGTTTTAAGTTAAGGGCCACATGATAGAAAGCAAACCTAGTTCTGAAAAAAAAATCACAAAACCTATTTGTATTTTACAACCAAAAATAAATCACTCAAAACATTCCTCTAGGAAAAAAAATAAAAATAATATTGAACAATATTAGTATGAGAACCACAGAATTTATCAAAATACGACAATATTTTTAGCACCACATTCTAGCCATCTTTGTGTGTATAGAGACAGTTACAAGGTATCCTCAAGAAGAAATCAACACAATAGGGTGTTACAAATAGTAAAACCTGGCAAATAGTGTGTACAATAAGGAGGCCTTAAAAATTCTGATCAAATATGAAGGGTAGCTATTATAAAAGATAAATAGGCAAAATACAAAAGTAAAAATATTTATAATATCTATCAAAATAAGATTCCTCACTCTATTTGATATGTATTAGCTTTTATGCTCATTAGGAATTGTTTTCAAATAAATATACATAGCCAAGGCAAATTATTTGTGTCTGGTTTAGAAATAATAGGCATCGTGATTTTTACCAACAATAACAAATACTGTGGATATTTTCTATCAAATGTACCAAACCTAACTGATTTTCTTAGTCATATGTCTCTTAACTATTGGGTAAGACAAATAATTGTAAATGTCATTGTCCAATTGAAATATTGAGAAACAAATTTTATTAATATTTTTATAAGTTATAGAAAAAAATTTTAGTCACTGAACAAGCTTGAAAACAATTTGGGAAACAAGCAAATGATTTATTGAGGAAATCTGAATATAATATAGACAATCTGTTATTTGTTTTGTTTTCATTCTCAGTGTTAGACTTTATATAATTGAAGTTCACTGTAAATGATCATTATAGCTCAAGGTTGGACATAGCAATGACCTCAAAAAGCAACTGTTATTTGAACACTGTAATGACTACCTCAACCTCAAACTTGCCCAGTGTAACTCATTCACAGCGCTTAAATTGATGTAAATGCTTTGCTGCTAAAAATTTGTTCTGGTCACTTTCATTAAAATGTTGAATTTTTTTTTCTCCATGCTTTACTTGCACTGTATCTGCTGTTAAGCAATGCAATATGGGAAGGACTTTGAAAGGATTTCTATATCCAGACACATAGTGTTGGGTGTATTGATGAAAATCCAATGACGTATTCCTATATATCATGAAATTTCTATTTTGACCGGTTTAACGAAGTTTTTTTTATACATACCAGGAGAGTCATTCAAAGCATTTTACATATTAAATTACTTATCAAAACACAGCATATATAGACCTTGACATTTGTTAAAGAACCAAGGATTTAACCAAAAAAATTTTTTAAAGGACCAGAACAAATCTTTAGCAGAACACAGATTACGGGGCAAAGAAGTGACTTATTGGAAGATAGAGCATACTTACCAAGACATACTTTCAGCATATATGTAAGAAACGGAGTGGTTAATTTGTATGATCACCTTAACATATGCAGCAGACTGTTGTTAAAGAAACATTAAATCTATAACAATAATGTTGCAGGAAAGTGACAAAAACTGTTAAAGATCCTTTAGTCATAATTTTTTTTATTCCAGGAGCCCATCAGTAGGTCTAGCTCTAATGTCAATTTTTTGAGGCAAGTTTCCCTCACTATTGTATTTTCATGAGGGTAAGTAATTTTAGAATGATTATACATCGACTATTAAATTGCTTCTTTATTTTCTTTTTTCCATTTCTAGGGTAGTTACAGGACAAAGTAATAGCTTTACAATAAATGCCAATATGCGGTTCCTTTATAGATGTGTTGTTTTACTCCTTGATTTATGTTCCATGTATCTGGTGGTTCAAGAATTTATATGACAACACAAAGACTCTCACTAAATGCAATGAGAGAATAAGCTATATTGACTACTGCCCAAATTATATATTTTCAAGTAGCAAACAATAAAATGCAAGCTTTTAATCACATCAAAAATGTATTTTTAAAAACTATATGTATATGTAAGTATTTATGTAATTTTAAAGACTAATTTCCTACAGCATTTTCATTCCACTGAAAATATACTTCAAAATTACTATAAAGGTGTTTTAAAATATCACACAATATGTGTGTGATAAGTTATTTGCTGAAGGGAGTACACTACACAATGAAAAGTTTACAAACTGCCATTTAAATATAGGGTTCCATTGTGGGTAAGTACAAAAAGACTTGAAGATTCATCAACAGTTTCAAAATAACAAAGACATCCGAACAATATAAGGGAGAAGAATTGTACCATACAGTTTGTAGTCAATAGAAAAATCCTTTAGAATGCAGAAACACTGTTAAGAATGAGGATTTGGTCTAAAGAAAAGCCATGTTTTAATGCAATTCAATTTATTTCATTTTGAAATAATTATTTTAGAAGTGTATGAAATTATAAATATTCCAATACTTTGTACAGAAAGTGTCTCCCTCCTTACACATTATTTGTCATCTTTGATAAAAAGCTTATATTAAGAGTAAAGGCTTTAAATAATACATCTTTATACTATTAAGATACTTTCATAGAAAATATTAACCAATAACGAACTATATTATTGGATTATATTTTAAATACGTACTTACTTGTACATATTACCTTGATTAATGCTTGCAAGGAACTTGATTTAGCTTTCTCTGTTGGAAGAAAACATTTGTGTCAGCCATTTGTGGAAATATGCTTACTTTTTTTTTTTTTTTACTAATCTCTGTTTTTTGTCTTAATATATCTGAATTCTGAATGTGTCCCAGTAGCTCTTCAGTTCTCAGAACTCCCTGCTCCCCCACCCCTTCGACCCCAGCTTTCTCCCCAAATTATGTGTTCCCCTAAATACATACTTGCTATCCAGGAAAGAGTTTATTCATTAAAGAATTTTTACTGCTGGGGCAAGTTGAGGGTTTGTTGTTACTGTTGTTGTTTTCCAAAATAGACCAAGACTTTCCATTCTGTTATTTGGAAAAAAAATATATTTTCCATATGTAACTAGCACGTAGGAAGATGATAAGTTTTTAGGATACTTTCTTACATTTTTTAGGCCACTATTTTATCATTAGGAAATTCTTTAAAAAAATGGAAATTCTTGCTTTTCTGCATTAGTAATATTCCTGTTGCTTGAAAAATTTCATGCAGTTTTGCGAAGGACTACTGACTGATTTACAGGGAGTGGCTCCATGAAGGCTAACTCTGGCCACAACTTGGAAGCCAACTTTACCTGGCATAGTTTTAGTCCTTTGTCCTTGACTGCCTTTGAGTGCCAGCTGTGAAGGTCTCTAAACTCCTGAGCTATGTTCTGTCTCTAACACCATTACAGACTTGAGTCTGTATCCACAGCTATTACTCTCTCTGTCTAGCATACCCCCTCTTAAATCAATAGCTTTTTTTCCCCCTGCCTTCTTCCACCCCTTCTTTTTGTAGACTAAAAGTAAAATATGCTACCTTTATAGAAGTTCATTAACTACTTTGAATTTGTTTTCCTAATCACAGTTTTAGTATAAAAATCCAAAAAGCAGTACTGTTTTAAAAGAGCTTTTAAATATAAAATGGGTTTATAATCAATATTTACCCTCATGCTGCACCAAGTTTGAAATTAAGGCAAATTTCCACAAACGATCTAATGTTTCCTAACCTTCCTATTTAGACATACTTTTTAAATATTTTAAGTTTTAGTTGGGAAAGCATTAATTTTTTTAAAAAAATTAGGTATTTCCCCTCCTAAACTTATTTAGAGCACAATAGCATCACAATGGAGAGTCATGTGGTTTGAACCTTTGCCTCAAGCCAGGACTATGGGGGCTCTGGAATTCCTCACTCTGCTGCTTTTCAAAACCTTTCCCCACAGATCCAGCCCTGTGCTTGCTTAATCCTCAGGAGATTTAAAGCAGATGATCGTAATTCTCTAATAGTATTTTTGATACAACATCTTGGGATCTTGCTGAGTAAAACATTTCTAATCCACCATCCCATTCTTTCCACTACTATTTATTTTTAACCTCTAACAATTTTTGATACTTTTTTTCTGGATAAGTTCTAAATTGTTGACCATAATAATTTCTTCCATTTTATAGCACCTGTTTACAAAGCACTCTCATAGGTCTTACCACCATTGCAATATAATCAGAAAGGCAGTACCCTTCACAATAACCCTGCAATGCAGATTGTTTCCCTCATTTATAAAACTAAGGCTTAGAAAGGTTGTAACCTGCCAGGAGTCACAAAGCTGGGTTTTATGCAGCCAGACTAGAACCCATGAATATGGGCGCCTGGGTGGCTCAGTTGGTTGGGCGACTGCCTTCGGCTCGGGTCATGATCCTGGAGTCCCGGGATCGAGTCCCACATCGGGCTCCCTGCTCAGCGGGGGTCTGCTTCTCCCTCTGACCCTCTTCCCTCTTGTGCTCTCTGTCTCTCATTCTCTCTCTCTCAAATAAATAAATAAAATCTTTAAAAAAAATTAAATTAAAATTAAAAAAAAAAAGAACCCATGAATATCTTTAGATTCTATATCTAATATGTTTTCTGTTTTACCAAGAATTCTTTTTTCTGAAGAAGTCCTTAATTGAAAAGAACTATTTCTAAAACTAATCATAACATACTCATTTAGGAAAACACAGTGATAAAAATTTAAACTACGAAATATAAACAAATTTAGATATCTAAAAACTAGAAAGATACATAATCTCAGTCTTGAGATACTAGTCTTGATTTGTAGATAGAAGAAAACATATCTATTTAATTTTTTCAATCATTTTATTTGAACAAAATGTACTTTATACCAAACTTTGATTATTTTGCAAACAAAAAGGAAACTCAATATGCCTTTTTTTAAAATTCAAAGATCATATAGTTCTAAAATGTGTGTTATTGACAAATATATTTCTTGCTTTAAAATATAATTCTACTTGGATCAAGTTAAGTGAACGTGTCCATTTAATATCACTGTCTAGGTTTTTCAATTAAGGGAATATTTGCACCAATGATAACAAATACGAGACCTTCTAAGAAAGAACGTATATCATTCCGTGACTATCCTGTACAACTCAGTGGTGGATGGGGAAGTGGCAAAAAGAAGGCGAACACTTCAAACTAATTCTTCAGGCTTCAGCATTCAAAATATATGGCACATGGTTTTCTCAAGAGATCTATGGATATCTGGTCATGTTACCAATTGAATACAAGGTTTTAGAGTACTGTATTTAATTTGTACTATTATACATATTCCACAATTTTGTTTGCTGATGGAGTTATCTGATTTTCCATCTATAAAATACAGTTTTGCTATTGTTCCTTTGTTTATGAGGAATGGCCTCCAGAATTAATTCTTAAAATGTATGAATAGAACTTGCATATCCAATTTCTTCTTTTGTTTAAAGATTTTATGACATATGTATTAAAGATGGTTTTTGTTACCAGTAATAAGTTGTAATACCATACACATATTGTAAGAGAATATAACTATAATTTATTGACACTGTTCATAGTATTAATGAATAATTAATACATTGATAAATTTTATTTGACCAGATTATCATTGGATATTTCAAAGATAAATTGATATATAAAATATTTAGAGTAGACAATGAAAATGGCCTTCTTTTTTTTTTTTTACTTTGAGTCATCTTAAATAGAGTTAAGAAAATATACTTTGTTTAAACTAAAATGAAACATCAGTTTAAATATTTATATTGTTATATATTCTATCATTTTAATTTTAGTTAAGGTGCCTCAAAATTTATTTAAAAAATCTTTTCGGGCGCCTGGGTGGCTCAGTTGGTTAAGCGACTGCCTTCGGCTCAGGTCATGATCCTGGAGTCCCGGGATCGAGTCCCGCATCGGGCTCCCTGCTCAGCAGGGAGTCTGCTTCTCCCTCTGACCCTCCCCCCTCTCATGCTCTCTCTAGCTCATTCTCTCTCAAATAAATGAATAAAATCTTTAAAAAAAAAAAATCTTTTCAAAACTCCATCTTAAAACTTTGTAATATTAATCTATTTTCTAAAGTTACAGACCAGTTTTATTAAATTCTTACTATTTTGTGGTTAATATTCTGTGATGTCTTAATAAATACAATGTGCAAAATACTGTATTTACCTCTCCTGTTCCTTAAGATCTTTTACTTTCCTGAGTCTGGAGCTTTTTTCACCAGTGACTTCCCAATGTGTTGCTGTGTAATAGGATCCACTGAACTTTAGTTTTTTTTTCCCTTTGTTTTCTACTCTCTATTGAAGTATTTCATCTAAAAATGACTAAGCAGATTTAAAGATGCATTTATTTAGTTCGTGCCCCCTATCGACTTTTAGAGCTCTATTGCATTTCAAACCTATAAATCTCTTTTAACTTGATTGAGATAGAAATATTAATGAACCTTGAGCTGTCAGTCAAAGAAAACAGAGATTCATATGTTGTGGCCTAGAAATTGAGCTTTGGAACATAAGCTCCATGTGTAGTTGCTTTATGAACATGCTGTTATGTCATCCTTTTAGTAAGAGCATCCACAGACCAGCATAATGTAATGATGGAAAATATTTTCTCAACTTATTGTGAACCTGCAAGAGAAAGCCACATCAGAGCTGAAACTGATGGGGTTTTATGGTTCATATGTTCAAATCAATGAAATGGAAAGGTTAGTATGAGAAGCGAGATGTTTATGATTAAACTGTTTTAGTACCTAAAAATAATTTAGTCTATAGCTTCCTTATTCTGTGATTTGTGTAATTGTTTCATAATATTAATTCTGAGGAAGATGATGGGTGCTGATGCTTGTTAAATTTGTAGGTGATGATTGATGAAGATGTCAATAAAAGAGTTTCCTAATTATAGTGTTCAACCAAAAGTTCTTTGTAGTGCTGTTTATTGTGTCTGGCCTTAAAATGTTCATTTACAAAATCAGAGTTCAAACATCATTTTAACATTAGTTTATTTGCATTTATGAAAATAGAAGAGGTAAATTTTAAAATTGAATATATTTTTAAAAATAATTTAAATTGTTTAAATTTTAAAGTTGAATAAAACCTGAAAGAAATCATACAAGAGATATTCTTTCTCCTGCTGCCTTGAGAGGAGACATTAAGGCAAATATTTGTCTTTAAGATTTGGGAAGGCAAAAATATGAGCCTATATTGTCACTTAGTTGACTGAATTTTAGATTAATAGTGATGGACCCAGCCACTGTTACTATTCAAATGCACAACCCCAAATGACATTTTGTCTTTCCTGAACCCTTCCCAAATCAATTCTCACCTTTCTACCTGTCCCTCCCTCACCCCAGTGCTATCACAACCACCAGGCATTTTCAGTGAGAATGGCAAAGTGAATCCCTGATCACAAAAAGGCTGGTGGAAGTGTTGGGCAGTGTTTGGAGATTCCAGAATGTCTTGATATGAGAGTTAACTATATTGGCTTATGGAGGTATCATCTTCCCACGGTCCAGTCTGCCAACAACATCTTCGTGCACATAGTGCATTATAAGAGAGCTCACTAGGTATTTTGAGAAGCATTCCATAGCCTAATTTCTTATTGTGCTCATAAATTAATTTTTTTTAAAGATTTTATTTATTTATATGACAGAGACAGCGAGAACAGGAACACAAGCAGGGGGAGTGGGAGAGGGAGAAGCAGGCTTCCTGCTGAGCAGGGAGCCGAATGTGGGACTCGATCCCAGGACCCTGGGATCATGACCTGAGCCAAAGGCAGACGCTTAACGACTGAGCCACCCAGGCGCCCCTGTGCTCATAAATTAATTAAAGGTACAACCACCACATTAAAAAACAAAAAAAGGGCGCCTGGGTGGCTCAGTTGGTTAAGCGACTGCCTTCGGCTCAGGTCGTGATCCTGGAGTCCCGGGATCGAGTCCCACATCGGGCTCCCTGCTCAGCGGGGGGTCTGCTTCTCCCTCTGACCCTCTTCCCTCTCGTGCTCTCTGTCTCTCATTCTCTCTCTCTCAAATAAATAAATAAAATCTTTAAAAAAAATAAAATAAAATAAAATAAAAAAATAAAAAACAAAAAAAGTCAGAATAGTATAACAAAAGCCAAAGCACTGTTAAAGACAATGCTCTGCCTTAAAGGCAAAAGGGAGAACACACCAAGATTCCTGGAAATTAGTTTTGAGTTTTTCTTTTTTGGAGAAAACAAGTGATAATGCACTTTAGGCAGAAAGAATAAGTTGGAAGGCACAGGCAGGGATTAAAAGGTTTTTACATTAAAATTGCAAATGAACAATAAATAGCAGTATTTTAAGAGATCTCTGTCTAATTTTAAATCCTCACATCATCAGCATAAGAAGCTTTGGATGTTCCATGTTTTGATTATGCTGTTATTGAATTGGCAATTGTCATGATTTTCTCTTGGTTGCTTGTAATTTACTCATGTTCTCTTATTTTTCTCAAAATCTAGGTAACATTGAGCCAAAGTTCAGACTAATAAAATTAAACATGTAAGGTATATTTTGACAATATTTTACTGGTAATATGCTATAATTGAAGTAACTATAATGAGTTTCTTAGAAAAGAGAAACATTTTTGCTTATTCTTTTGAAAAGGAAAATAAGTTGGTAAGGTCTCCCCTTATTATTTCCTTTATTATCATATTTTCTATCAAATGCAGCTTCTACAATCTTTAAGGACCAGAATATAATTCACCGTCTGAATTTATGGTTTTCATGACTCTACTGGGAGAAAGTGAGTTATCCAGTGAATATTCTTTAACTTAGGGGAAGAAGACCCCTACTCATTCTTTGGAAGAAAGGTTGTCAGGGCTAATTTCTAACTCATCACTAAAAGGAGAGGTAATTCTGTCTTTTTCCATACAGAATGAAATCCATTATCTACCATGATATCTTTGCTTATCTAGATGCAGCTGTTTTTCTCATTGACGGTTGTGAGATTCAGAGAAGGCCTCTTTCCAGAAGCTAAAGAACTGTATTCTAGACCTATGGTGTCTAGAACATAGCCACTAGCCACATGTAGCTACCTGGTACTTTTAATACAGTTGTCTGAATTGAGAGATGATGTAACTATAAAATGCACAGTAGATTTCAAGCATTTTGCATGAAAAGAGAATGCAAAATTGCCCAATAATTTTATATTGATTGTGTTAAAATAACAGTATTTTGGCTTAAATAAAATATATTATTGAAATAATTTTTTTTTTTTATTTAGAGGGCACGCATTGAATGGAGCATTGGGTGTTATATGCAAACAATGAATCATGGAACACTACATCAAAAACTAATGATGTAATGTATGGTGACTAACATAACATAATAAAATAAAATTAAAAAAAGATGTAAGTACTAGAAAAATTTGAAATTACATATATATTGAACATTGTATTTCTATTGGATAGAACTGATCTGGAGGCTATTCTCTGAGATAACTTAGGTAGGGTGTTATTGATGCAGAAAATAATTGGTGACATAGTAGATAAAAGATAGTGACCCCAGAAAACAGGGCACAAAAATTCTAGTTTGTAAGAGAGGTAAACTTTGATTCTGCTAAACATAGTGAATTTTATGAAATAAAAAGGAAAAATAACCTCACTTGTGGTTCTAGACTTTAAGATAGTAAAATTGAATTTTAATTCCATTAAAATTAACATATATATATATTTATATATAGTTCATTTTGTTTTTATTTGTTTTTAATAAGAGACCATCTTATAAAGTCAAGTCAAAGTCTCTTATGTTACTGGCGGCAAGAAACAGAATTAGCACTCACTTTGCAGTCTATGTTATCTCAGGCTTTACATGTGTATAGCTGTTAATTTTCAAATGGCATGATTTGAGCTGTGACATAAGTAGGGTCTTTTAATGAGAACAATATTACATTTGGCATCTTACTGTATTATAAATCCAGTTTTAATCTAACACATAAAACATGAAAAACCACTAACATTTGCATAAATGAATATGATACATTTGAAAACAGCACGTAGAGTGTTTCTAACTTCTAAAAAGCATATAATCAACATGTGCTTTATGTGGTACCACCTGACCACCATTTTTCCTTCCCCTCCAAATATTATGCCATTCATCCACTATTCCTAGGAGCCAGAATTTTACCCAAGTCAAAATTGAAGTGAAACATTTCATATGACTTTTCATTTATGACATATCCCTACCAGCACTTTAAAGCGAAAGCCCTCTCTTAGTAGATCTGGAAGGGCCCCCTGCAGAGGGATCATGGGGACTCTAGAACTCAGTGAAGAAGAATGCATGGAGCAGCAGGAAGGAGTGCCTCCACTGGTAAGGTCTGCTCTACAAGGGGAGCTTAGAGTAAGGGCTTCTCTGGTCCTTGTCTGTCGTCTTTGCCTTCAGACAGTAGCTGGCCAAGGTGCTACAGGAAATCCTTTCTAGGGAGCTTTTGAGCAAAGTGAACTAATTCAATTATGTTACAACTGGTAAAGTTTTCCTTTTTATTTCAAGGTTTATTTTTACCTTGACTGATTGTTATCTCCATAGCATCCTTACATTTTAGGTGTTGTTATAACCACTTTTCCAATGCAAAAGCAAAGGTGAGAAACAACTTCAAGTCTATGCTTTCTTTATGGAAGCCTGAATGCGTCTACCAGGGGTAACCAGGTGAGTAAGTGTAAAACTTTTTTTTTTTAAATGTCATTGGAATTTCCTAAAAATAATTTTCTCTAGCAAAAGCTGTAATAGAAACTTCAAACTTGTTTTATGATCCTCATAGAATTGTTCTAGATCAGCATTGTACAGTACAAATACAATGTTATCCACATATATAATTTTAAATTTGCTGACAGCCACGTTACAAATGGAAAAAGAAATTGATAAAATTAATGTATTTTATTTAACCCAATGTCTCCAATACATTTCTTTTATCAAAGAGGATTATATGGGCATTATCTTACAGGGAAGAAAAAAAAAAACTTCAGCTCTCCTAGCCCCTAAAATTACATGTTTGGGGAAAAATAAAATAGTATAAAAATAAGCTGATTTCTAACTGATATGTACCATAGACATAGTAAGGGTAGATCTGTTTCTCATCTCTCTCTGAATCATTCAGATTTTGTCTAGCCATGGACTTTCTATTAACTTCAAAATGATTCCAATGCTTAGAATAACTCAATATAATACATAGAAGAAAGTAAGAAATCAGCACAGCAATTTTGTTCTGCTCAGTACATGTTTTGGAGTGAGGCATACAGAAGAAAGTGAAGAGAACATTTTTGTAATCTGTACTATGTTCTTTTTTTAAAAAAAAGATTTTATTTATTTATTTGAGATGGAGAATGAACCGGAGAGAGCATAAGCCTGGGGAGGGGAAAAGGGAGAGGGAGGGGCAGATTCACCACAGAGCAGTGGGACTGGACCCCAGGACCCTGGGATCATGACCTGAAGCAAATCTGTCCTATGTTCTAATCCTCACTCTGATATGTCATCTTAGACAAGTAGCAAGGTCTATGAGTCTCCTTGCTTACCATTAAATTAGGCTTATAACTCCTAGGGTGCTATGAGGTCAGGTGACAAAGTATATGAGAAGCCCCTGGCTCAGTACCTTGGGTATTATAAGTACTCAATAAATGATGACTTGGCAAAGAAAATCTTTCCAGACCCATCTTCCAAAATTAAGCCAAAAATTGGATCGATTCTGCATACCTTATTTAGCAAGTATTTCTATGAAATGATGGAAAATATTTTTAAAAGATCTTTAAAACTGGCTTCTCTAAATTTGCCTCAAAATGGCAGTAGAATTCAACTTTTCAAATATATATATATTGAAAAAAACCACATACATATTGAACATTCTCCCTTGAAAGTATACAGAATACTTTGGAAATGTAGAAGGCATACATTTCTAATAGCACGTAGTTTATTTTTTCACATGGACAAATGAAACATATATTTCTAGAAAAGAGGTTAAAATGCCAGCACCAGACCTCTGTAGGCAGTGCTCTATACTCCAAAATGGACCCATAAAATGCTTCCAATATCAGGTCCCAAAGGGGATTCCAGGTAATTGGCTAGACTGGTGCACATGCTCCATTCTCTCACATTTCTCCACTTCTCATCCCCTCCCCTTCATAGGGAAATAGTGGCTCATTGTCTCTCTAGGGAGACAAAGAAAAGCATAACCATCCCTTGATTTTATTTCTTTCTTAATCTTTATTCATTTTTTGATTAACAAGAAACTTGGTTTTTTTTAATCTTCATAAATATAAACTAACTTTAAAAGATGAATGTTAGCCTAGATCCAATAAACAACAGTATAAGGAACTTCTATTTTAGCATCCCAAAAGGGACAAGAAATATTTTGGGTATGGGAAGTGTTAGTTTCAAGTGAGAATGGACAAGGAAAGGGTGTTTTCACATTCTATTTAATTGACCTCGAAAGATGAATTGATATTGAGGAAAGCATTTTAGGCAAAGGATACAGCCTGAATAAATACCTGGAGACAGCTAACAGTGACATGTCCAGGGAATGGAAAGAAGAATCCAGAGACTGGATTATTGGACAGAACAGAGAAAGCCTGGTGAGAGACAGGGAATTAGTGGGAAATGTCATTGGGAAGTAGGATTGGATAAAGTGCTGTGAGATTTGTCCTGCCTATAGATTTTAGGTGGAAAACTGCTATGTGAAGGTTTTCAAAAATAGGAGGGCAATGTTATTATTACCAGTAATTACTGGGATAATCTCAAAATAAAAATAGACATGATCAGGGGAAAATTTAATTTGATTCAAATATGACATGATAACAATCAAGTTACTCCCTCCAAAGTCTGTTGGGAGTTGGTTTTACATATGCTGATATACTTAAATCTAAGTGAGGCTGCTTCCAAGTATAGACATGAGCTGCACTCTCTGTAAATGCTCCCCTCACAGGAATATGGATACAGAGGGTGATATCCTGAACAAGCTGCTCTACTCCAGGGAAAGTGTTCCATGAAGCCTTCAGGAACACAATGCTGAGTCTTCTAAGTCTAATAATGGCTAGAAAAAGCTAGAATTTCTACTTTTACTCTGAATATATTAGAATCAAAGAATTGTTAAGGCCTCTGTCCTAGTTGGCTTGGGTTGCTATAACAGAATACCATAGAGTGGGTGGCTTAAACAACAAACATTTATTTCTCACAGTTCTGGAATCTTCAATTCTGAGGCCAGGGTGCCAACATGGTCAAGGTGCCTCTTCCTGGTTTACAGGTGGCCATCTTCTTGCCATATTCTCTCATGGCAGGGAGTGAGACTTCCCATCTCTTCATCCCTTTTTAAGAGCATTAATCTCATCATGAGGGCTCCAGTCTCATGACCAAAAATACAACCCTAACCACCTCCCAAAAGCCCCACTTCTAAATACTATCACAATGGGGATTAAGGTTTCAACATATGAATTTTGAGGGGACACAAACATTCAGTCCATACCAGCCTTCTAGAAACCATGTAGTTTATTTAATTAATAAGAATTGTATAATCTTTTTTCAATCCATGGCCTACAATGGGAACATTTTAACAAGAGAAGCTGAGACTTTAATAGGTAACTGTATTTGTTTGAGGTTAGACAGATTGATGGTTAGTAATAGAGCTGGGAATAGGTCCCCAGTCTCCCGAGTCACAAAAATCTTGGAAAATTTGTTAGAGGTAATACCTATGTTTACAACCTGATGTAATTATAGTTTGCAGCAAGCACACTTACCTCAAACTAATACACATGTGTCAGGACATAGAATCCTTGTGGAGATTTGTTTCTCATGTGTGATCCTCTCTCCTCTTTCTTAATTAATCATAACTATATATTTCATTTTCCCAATTTATATAGTTGAATTTTCTTTTTTTAAAGTCACTTTTCATTCCATAACACCACTTGTTTATTTTCACTATGTCCATAATCTTTATTAAGTCCTTTCCCATTCTGAATTTTAAAAGTCAAGACAGTAAACACATAGTGCTTATAATATGGCCAGGCACTGTCCCTAAATGTTCTAGATACATTAATTCTTTTTATATTTACTCTCATCTGTTGAGATACATACTAGTTCTAGCCCCCTTTTACAGAAGATGATACTGGATCATAAATGGTTACATACCTTCTCAACATCACACAACCAGCAGGTGGTAGAGGTGGACCCAAGCCATGTGAGTCCGAATCTAGTCTGTATTTTCCTACACAAAATAAATATGCATACATACATTATCACAGACACTGTGTGTAGCCAGTTAGCTGAAGGTGCCATCAATAGGTAATTGAAAAAGTTATCTAAATAATAAAAATAGAGGCAGGCCAGGGGCGCCTGGGTGGTTCAGTCGGTTAAGCGTCTGCCTTCCGCTCAGGCCATGATCCCAGAGTGTGCTCCCTGCTCAGCGGGGAGCCTGCTTCTCCCTCTCTTCCAGCTCCTGCTCTCTGTTGCTATTTCTCTCTCTCTCTCAAATTAATAAGTAAAATTAAAAATGTATATATATAGGCAGGCCAGAATGATACTATGGTAATCTGACAGAAAACATTTGCTTTCAAAATGTAGTCTTTAATTTCAGCTCATAATTAAAGGAAAATATGGAAAAAGTTATTTTTTCCTTAGAGAAAGTTAATCCTAATTTGGAAATTAATAGTACAGTAATTTTTTGGTGAAGGAAACTTCAGAGAGGTAATGTTATGGTAAGCATGAAGGATGCCATCTGGAAGCTTTGATTTGCAAGAGACTTGTACAACACAGACTTACCTCTGTCAAGTTTCTTGCCCAGAGCATGCCGCTTTGAGAATCAGCTCACTTTAGTCACAGAGAACTTTCACTGTTGAAACGCTTGCTTTTTACATTAAAAATCCTGTTTTCTAACTGAAGCCAATCCATCTAGTTCTACCGTTGGGGCCACACTGAATAAATGTAACCAGTCTTTTGCATATCTTCTCTTAGCTAAAAATCACTAACTCCTTTAACCATTCTTTGCATGACAGCTCTTCCAAATCCTCCTTGACCTGCCACTAAAAAAGCTCAAAATTATCAATTTCTTAGTAAAAGTAGTTTCCAGAGCACTTCTCAGTTCTCTAGATTTCTGCATAACACAGTGTATAGTGAGGATTAATCTTTCTTGATGTGTGATGCTTCACTTCTGCTAATGTAATGTAAGTGAAGTTTGTTTTAACTACCTTAGCAACTAAATCATGCTGTGGACTCAAAATATTCTCAGATCTTTATTGTATGGACCCTTATAGTCTTTGCTTCCCCTCTTCTATATTTATTTTTTTAACCTTAATTTGAAACTTTATATTTGTCTCCATTGGTTTAATTCCATCATTCCACCTTCTCCAAAAATATCTGCTTCCCAATTTTTCTTGTATTCTAAATCTTTATCCCTCCTAAGAATATCTACTATATAAAACTTTGTAAGTGCAACCTCTGTATTTGAGCTTTTGGAGAAAATATTGAATAGAATTAAGGTCCACCTTTAATAAATAATATTTGAAGGAAATTTTTAAAAATGATTAATAGGATTCTAGTGTTCACTACTGGAACTAAAAAGTTGCATGAGATACTTCAGAGAAGAGCTGCCATCCTATACCATTTGCCTCAACTTTGATCCAGCAGTGAGAGATACCCAAAGAAGCTTATGTAGCTCAAATGAGACATTGCTCATAGATCTATTTTATTTCATGAAAAATAAAAGTACATTGATAAATATTCATTTTGTCAAGACTTATATTACTTTTTAAACTCTAAGAGAGTAGTCAATGTTGTATTAACATTAGAGAGAATGCAGAATTAAAGGACATTCTTAAAACAGAATAATCAATTACTTAGATTTTGCTTAATTCAAGTATTGAGCAATTCTTAATGTAGCAGAATAATGACTGTAAACCCATCTCCCCAAAAGTAGCCCATGTGAATCAACGACAGCATATAAGAAATAATTTCATTAATGTTAATCAGAAATGAACTTTATTGGAAATATTTGGATTCCCTGAAAGTAACTACATTAAAGAGATTACCCCCAAATCAGTTCCTTTTAAAATTAAAATCCTCCTTAAGAACTGAGCTTATTATATGTATATATATTGCATGTGTATATTATGTGTATATATATTGCACAAGTGGTTGAAATCTTACAAAGAATCTAATTTAAATGAATTGTTTAAAGCCATTTTTTCTCTCTTTTTGGAAACTTGGAAAAAAATGCTCCCTTAAGTATTTGAAAGAATAGCAGTACATTTTAATTGCTTGTTATACTTGAACTTTATTAATAAATTGTGCGTTCATGAAGTTTTGTGATCTCAGACAGCAAACTGTGAAGGTAAGAATATGTTTAATTGCACTGACTTTGTACGGTCCATGTGATGTTGGGAACTGAAAAATGACGTAATCCGCTGAGCTCCTGGGATTCCTTTTTTAGCAGCCGGCTTCCCATGCATTGGGTGACACCCTGCTCTAGAGGTAGTGAGTCAGCTTTGTTTAACAAAAAGGATATCAAAAATCCAGTGAAGGTTAAGCAATGTTTACTGTAAAACAAGATCTTAAAAGAGACTAGACTGTTGCCTGTTATTTGACGCATTCACTAGGAACCTCTTGCAGTCAGGCTGAGCCCTGACTTTCCCCAACCAGGAGAGTGGCTCATTCGCTGTGGAAGACAGGTAGAGGAGTGACGTGCGCGTTACTTTACACACTCTCACACGCACACACACTGTCAAAAGAGTTAGTTACAGGTCTTCTGCCTTATCCCCTAAATCTGCAGCAATTTGTGATATGGATTAATTCTGATCTCCAGCTTGTAAAACAAAAAGGGCACTGTCCTTACCAGGGGACGGCTGGATGATCCATTTGCCAATATCAATATTTGGATGGAAAGCTTAAAATATGTTGTTTTTCCAAGAGTTAGACTTTAAAGGAGGGAAAGCACCACTGGTGAAATATTAGCAGCAAATCGGTTAACCACTAACTTCTTTCTGTAGTCGAGGAGGCTCTTTTAAGTTTACGGGAGAAGCGAAACTTCATTCTCTTTGCTCAGAATAGAGACTCCCACATAGAGAAAGTGCTAAGACTAAAGTTCTTGCACTCTTAACCACAGCGTCCTCCCCGGTCGTAGGTGACTTCGCGTCCAGCCTTGAGGTCAAATCAGGCGGCGTTTGGAGACTCAGCCTTCACCCCCAGAGGCCCGCCAGGGCGGCCCCTTGCGGCTGCCCCCGCCCCGGCCAGCAGCCCAGACGGTGGTCCTCCGCCGAGGTGCGCACCAGGTGGCGGCCCACCGGTGCACGGGGACGCCTGGACTTGCCTCCGGGAGTTTGCTCCGCTCACAGCCTAGGCACAAGTTCCCCACGGGAAAGCTTCGGCGTGAGGTCGGGCTGCCGCAGCCATTGGGCGAGGGCACCGGAGCTGGGTTGCGGGTCTGCGCCGCAGGGGCGCCGCTCGAGGCCCCTGGCCGTGCCTGAATCCCAAGGAGGGGGCGGCCCGGGAGCTCGGCTCTCCTGCTGCGAGCCACAGAGATCATTTTGTTCCCAAAATCTGCTTAGGACACTTTGCAAATTAAAACTCACTTATCAATATTCACATCAGGAATCCACGTTGCTGGGGGCGGGCAGGACAGGTTGGAAGGGAGAAGTGAGTGAATATTAGTCATTACCTTTCTCTGTAGTTCTTTAATGATTTTTTCGAATAAAGAAGTTGGCGCTCTCTCCCCCTCTCTCTAAATAATCCAGGGTGTAATGAACATGTCTGTGTTTTTCGTCTTTCTGTTGAATTTATAAAGTACCACGGCAAAGAGGTTGAACTAGATTGCGAATGATTTTCGGCAGCTTACAATGAGGTGCTTTATAAGCGCACCGCTTTGGCTTTGTGCAAACCCTGTCCCGAGGTAAAGGGTATTCGTGGGCGCGGGAGAGGCACAGTAGGTGGGGGTCTAGCCCACGGAGAGTCTGCTGCTTTCCGTTTGAACCTGCCTTGATTACGTCTATTAATCGTACCCTGGTGGGGTTTGCTTAATGACCATGGACCTTTACACTTACATTGTATATAATTCCAGCCCAAAGGAGAAACATCCATCATGTTATTTTGCCTCTGTCTATATTGAGATGTTCTTTAAGTCTTTACCTGAAACGTGAATACTTAATGCATGGATGTGTATGCACATCTTGAAGAGAAGCGGCTCTGTCTTTAAGACTTACCTACATAATCAGGAAAAAAAAAGTATCTCAAGATAGAACTTTAAACAACTATCTCAAATATAATAGTGGAAGATGTGTTAGAGGTAAATGATTAATTGCTAGTAAAATCTGAGTTTATGAATTGACTATAGTTTAGCGTAATTATAAACTATTTAAAGGTATATGTGTCATAGAAGAGATCTTACTTTAATGATCCTTTATTTTGCCGTATTCAGAATTTCCTGGAGCAATGATGACAGCCATAGCGAGTAACAAAGGTGACTAGATTATCGCGGTTGAATTATGATGTAAAATGCATTTCTATAGCAAATGTAAACAATGTCCTAGTAAATGTAAACCATCACATATGTTAGATAAGTCAAAATATTTCCTCGTGGGGGAAAATACTCAGATTTTTAGATTTAATTTAGATCCTTTAGGAGAAAAGAAGTCAAATCCATTTCTCTATTTAAGAAAAAAGGGCAACTATGTGAAAAACTATTATTGAAACAAGTTGAAATTCAAAAACAAGCATAGCTCTTTGAAAAATCATGTGAGTTTCTGAAATACCAAAATACTTACTATTACTATTGAAATTGCAGGTAAATTTAATCTATTATAGTTGAGAGCTTTGTAATAGGAGACTTGACAGACTGACAGGATTGATTAAAATTCAAGTAATTGTTTTTTTTTTTAATTGAAATACAGAAGCTTCAAAAACATGACAGAGTTATACATTAGTCTGTAGATGTGTTTTCTGGAGTAGATGATGATGGATTGGGACATGTATTTAAAAGAAAAGCTTAAATAGTTCTTCGCGTGTTTATATATTTATATTTTGAGGGACACCTCTTGAACTGCTTTGATGCAAAATGTATTCCTGTATCTGTTATGTCTTTAGAGCTGTGGGAAGGCTGAAGATGAAGCCCGGGGAGGGAAACAGCAGCAGAGCACACACAAACACGAGGCCACCTGGCTTCTTGCCATCATACATGACATTCAATTATTTGAGTACTTTTTCATGAGAGTTTTCCCTCCACCCAGCTTTCCCTCCCCTCTCCAGACCCTTGTTTTTCTACATTTGGCAGAGTTCATCTGATTCAGCATACATTTTTCCTCACTGTACTTAGTAATATGTCTCAAACTCTCACCACAAAAAGAAAGTGCTAAGACTAAAGTTCTTGCAACACTATCTTGACATTCCCACTATTGCTCTATAAGTGTGACGTTTCTTTCAATAAGCTGAGAAGGAAAGGAACTAGAGCGGTCTACACATCGTTTCAAGGGCTGCTTTGATGTATGTACTCAAAATATTTTTCATTTCCCGGAATATATTCTCATGGGGGAGGGGAACATTAAATGCAGCTTTTAGACCATGAGAATTTATTTTTAATATAAAATAAGTCAAGCTGACAGACAGCCAATCTCTTATCTGAACTTATCTGGATTAACATGTATGTGTCCCTGTCTGGAGGAGTCAAATAGTCATTTCAGTGGGCCTCTCAACTAGTTTCAATGTACTCAATTACTTTAATTCTAGGCTCTACTGGGAGCTAAATAAAGAAAATTAAAAAAAAAAAAAAGCCCACTCCAAATTGCTGTTTGGGGAGTTGGCACCTAACAACAACAACAATAACAACCACAAACTGATTGCAGGAATGTTAGATGTAACTTCAAATCGGAGCATCGGCGTCACTTCACAAAATAGACTTTCCCCTGTCAGCAACTGATGGTGCCAGAGGAATGAGGAGAAACCCGTGTTTTCAAAGAGGTTGAGACTTGAATCTACAGTAGGTCTGTTAACCCTCATCCTTTTGCTTTCTGGACTGGGGTACATTACTTACTGACGCCCCTCCACAGGCGTTGCACCTCACCCCCCACACCCATCAAAGCTATGTGAAGAAACATCAATGTCTTCACAGCACCCAGAGACCTGAAGGTGGTGGGATCCTAAGATGTCCTAAATTTTGTTAGGCTTTAAAAGAAACTGATGGTTCCCCATCTCAGTCCCTTCCCTACCCCCTCTCACCGCACTCCCACTCTCCCCAGCAAGCACTGGTGCCCACCGAGAAAGTTCAGATTTGAAGGAAGCAGAGGAGAAAAGGAGGCACAACAACTTTATTCCTGGTAGATTTCTTGGCTGATGTGAAAGATGGGGAGCAGAATCCTGAGTTTAGAACCCAGGCTCAGAGCGTAGTAAGAAATCAACAATACCCTCAGAGACAAAATAGAAAGGTGGAGCAAAGAAGGGAATGGTAGCCTGGGGTTGATGGACTGCGCCTGCTGAGATAAAATCCCAATTAGAACCTGACTTAATAAACTGGGTCTTATTTGCCAGCTGATGGTTCCTTGGAACACTAACCCCTGGGGCCCTCGCCAAGCTGACTGGTTGGAATTGGAGAGGGTAAGGATAAGGAATGAAGATTAGGGGTGGTTTTAAAAGCCTACTGAGGAAGGAAGAGTTATACCGGGTTTGGGGTAGAAAGTATTTATTGAAGTGCTATGGTCAATTTCCAAGAAGCTTATCCTCAAAGCATCAGGCAGAAAAAGCCCAGGTAGATCTCACAGAAGGAGAGATAGCCTCCAATCTGATTTTGTCTCTCTTCTTGAGACTTCCAGAAAGCATTTAATTATTATTATTTTAATTAGTATTATTTTAAGTGTATTATTAATGCTCCAATGGCTAAAGCTGTGTCATTACCATAAACTCCATCTCAACCTCTCAAAATCTATTTAATGCAGCTTTTGGCAACCAGAGACCCAACTTCTTGCCAAAAACTGCAGATTAAGCATTCGTTATGGGAGTTTGCCATTAGCTGTTCCTTCTGTTATGGGCACAAGTGGTTACATGTCCCCAAACACACAGGATTCCGTGTAATAGATTTGCGTTTGCAGGAGGCTCCAGGGATATTAAGTGTGGTCGGTGACACCTTGCACCCATCCCTCTAACCACTACCATCAAAAATGGGTTTGAGGTGTGGGATAGGAACAGTTTACTAAGCAGCTATCTTCCTTGGCTCCCCTGTAGTTTTTCCTCTATGAGCTGGATCTTTATTGGTATACAAGTACCCCAGAGCTTGCATCATATGTCTTTCATTTAAAATACATCGAATGTTTTTCAGGAAATTTAGGGTTCTTAAGACTTATATTTATAAACAAGCTGACAGAGCTCTACGACGTAACTAAGTTTATAGCTAGGAGTTGTTTGTGTATTTCCTCAAGTCAGCAAGGCGTTATCCTTGCTGCTGTGAAATTTTTAAAAACCTATTAAATGACCATTTCTTTTATCTTCTCCATGTTTATTACAGAAGGTCAGACTTGCAGAATATCTCTGAAGGTTAAGAACAGAAGGGGCTAGGGGAGAATAAAAAATCATTACCCCACGCAGAAATGAGTGGCTAACTGGACACCCAACTCTCCAGCAGGGGCAGCGAAGGAACTAGCTAGAAAGTGCCCAGGAAGCACATGGCTGCTACTCTGCCTTAAGCGTGGTCCGGACGCCTAGGGTACCCTCCCGCCAGCGTTTCCTTGTTTTTCGTTTTGTTCTGTTTTTTGTTTTTTTGTTTTTTTGTTTTTTGTTTTTTCCCTCAGCCTATGATGCCAGGGTTGTTCCCGCGTCTCGATACAGTCTGGCTATCTCCTGGAGCGCAGTCCCGGGAAAGTTTTCCTTTTGACCCCTTGAGATTTAACAGTTCGCTGCTGGTGCGGGCTGCGGGGCTCGGGAGATAGAAATAAGACAGCAAGAGCTACGTAATTCCAGGAATAGTGTCAACTCTCGGGAACCCAACTGCGCACTCAAGGCCACGCTGAGCGAGGCGCCACGTGAACTGAGCTTGTGCCCCCCCGCCCCCTCTCGGGAGAAAGGTCCCAGGCGCACAGAGGCGGCCGCTGGCGGCCGCCCGCTCGGGCTCCGTTCGCCGGGATCTGGGCGTTCCGGGCCGGCGCGCTTCTAGGGCAGTGCTAACTAAGGAGCCCCGCAGAGGTGCGCAGAGCTCCACGGTGGTTCCTCCGAGGCTGCGGGCCTGTCCTGGCCTCGAAGAGGGTCTACCAGGGAGTCTTGGGCCAGCCAAGGCCGCAAGAGGCTGGAAATTCCCAAGCCCATCAGGATGCCTGCCAGAGTTGGGCCTGGCCCCACCGCTCTCGTGCCCAAGGCCGTGGCGTCGTTGCCAGGCTGGTTTAGGGAAGCGCGACGGGCGCTGCGAAGGCCTGTGCCAGAAGGGCTGTCAGGACCCTCGAACGGCGTCCTCCCTGGGAAGGTGCCGTCCATAGTCCCCAACTTGTGGGAGCTTTTCACCAAATTTGCCAGCTCAAGAGCCTGTTGCAAATGGCTGCCTCTTCGTGCCCAAGGCACTGAACATACTTCCCTTAGACGCCGCGGGCTTCTCGGAAGCCAGAGTCAATCCCAAAGCCACTCATAGGGGATGTCAACTCCGCAGTGCTGCCCTGCCCTCAGGGAGCGGCCAGCTCCCCGCCCACCCTAGCACACCCCCCCGTCCCCCGCCCTTCCCCGGGCCCAAACCCAGGCCCAGGCCGCGCCGGCGCCCGAAACGCCGCCTTGCTAGTGAGCCCAGCTCCGCGCGCGCCCCTCGCTCCCGGCACGCGCTGCTCACAGTAACTCCACCGCCACTCTTTAAAAATAATTGTTTTAAAAACCACGCGGAAGGCCTTCCTCTTTCATAAGCCTTTTGTGTAACGAGCGTCCCTCTGGCCTATACTAAGGGCGCTTTGAAGGAGGCACTTTTCCTAACAGGTTTTCCTAAAATAATCTGGATCGAATCATAAAATCGGGGACCAAAGGGAGCGTTGGGAGGAGAGTGAGGAAATAGATTGATATTGGCATAATGCTTTCAATGCCTCTTGCTCAGCTTCCCTCTCCCACCCATCGCAAGCACGTCCACACGCCGCGGCATTCCAGAAAGAAAGGAAAGGCCATGGGCTCGTAAGCGCCGAGAGCGCCGGGACGCCGAGCTCCTCCGGGTTAGAAGCAGAAGCGGCCCCTCCACCGCGGCCGACCCAGTAAAGAGCTGCCAATGTATCTGGCTTCTTGGGACTCGCGTTAATGTGGATCTTCCACATAAACGATTTACGGATGAAATAAAAGCCCTTTAAGAGTAATACTTCCTTTCAAGTTCTTACGACGCCTCTAAATCTCTCTGGTAGTGAGTGGCCGGCGTGGGGGCGGGGTGGGGACCGGGTGTCGGGCGGGCGGCCGGGAAAGGCGCAGAGAGCAGGGAGTGGAGGGTTAACTGCTTTGCGATCTCACCAAGCTCTTCCGAAATGCCAATCCACTGTCGCGGCGACAATGTTTCTGGGTGTCGGGGCCTCGTCCCTCCTGGCATTTGTCTGAAATGGAGCTGTCTAACCTAGGCCTGGACGCGCCCTGAGCGGGTAAGTGGGGGAAGGTGGGGGTGGGGTGGGGGCGGAGGGGGACCCGGGGTGGAGTTAGTTGCCTGCCTATTTTCATATTCATTAGAACTAGGAGGTTGCCCGACGAGCCCAGCTGAGTTTCAAGATATAAAAGCAACTTCGGGTGCCCCCTTTCCAGCCGGGACGTATTAAAGGGCTCGGAGCCGGGCAGCTTCCCCTTCCCTCCTCGGCCCTCCCTTCTCCCGCCCACTTGCTCCCTCCCCCAGCGCTCTCCAGCCTTCGCTGCCCAGGAGCTCCGCGACAGCCTTCCAGGATTATGGAGTTTCTGAGCGAGAAGTTTGCCCTCAAGAGCCAGCCGAGTAAAAACAGTGACTTCTACATGGGCGCAGGAGGCGCATTGGAGCACGTTATGGAGACGCTGGACAATGAGTCCTTTTACAGCAAAGCGTCGGCCGGCAAATGCGTGCAGGCCTTTGGGCCCCTGCCCCGCGCTGAGCATCACGTGCGCCTGGAGAGAGCCTCGCCCTGTCAGGAGAGCAGCGGTGAGTCGCCTGCCCGAACCTCGGCCACCCTTCCGCAAACCCTAAGTGCGGGGACGCGCCCGGACAGGCAGGCGGGGAGGATGGAAGGAAGGAAAGGGGGAGCGAGAGAGCCCGGAGGGCGGAGGAAGGCAATGGAAGAGTGAGCATTTTAAGGAGCGGTGTTGGCTGCAGCCGACTTTGAGGGGCAGGGGAAGGATTAGGCACCGGATTGCCTCCGCGCGGCTCTCTTTTAGCTGTCGAGTGCTGTCCCTTATGGGTCCCGGACTCCCTATATCTAGGACCCAGGCGTAAACTGATAGGACGGTAAATAGAGTGTAATTGAGTCAAGACAGCGCGCTTCCTCTGTGAGCCCGACGCGCTGCCCCCGCAGAAGGAGCTGAAATCGATCATAGGTCGTTAGAGGACGTCACTGTCGTCACGAATAAGAAAACTTTGAGTTCTTTTAGGTGAAAAACATTTTCAAAACAAGTTTTCCAAGACGTGGCGGTATTTTTCTTTGTGAAGCTGGAAAATTGCTAGATTAGCTTGTGTGAAGTTGTGATGCGGATTCTTTGGGTTTGCAATACAGCACACATAAATTTTTCCTAACACCAAATCACTTTCAATAACTTCGGGTAAAGAATCCCCAATATAAGCACTCACTCCCGAACTCTGTATTGTCTCTTTTTCTGACTCTACATTAAAAGTCACCTAAGAACCGTCTCTCGGAATGCTTCTGGGTAAAATCTTCAACTTTGAACGGCCAAGTATCTCAAAGTCAAAATGTTATCAAAACAAACCATCTATCTTTTCTATCTTGTAACCCAATACAAACCTATTTTTTTTAGATCGCGAAAGCTAAAGCAAGTTTACAATTGCAAGAGGACTTTTCCTTATCATTGTATATATTCCACAGTTAAGCTGTAAGGAGCGGGTTGCTTTAAAATAACAAACGAATTAAGTGTGAAATATTTACAACAAGCCTCCCGCCCCCTGTTTTAATGGAGGGTCAAAATCTGGCAAGGTATTGGCTCATAGGAGCTCATTTTCTAAATACTTTGTACACAGTAAGTTGTTTTTTTTTTTAAACCATCTCGTATATTTTACTTATTCAGCGTTGCAGATTCCTTGTGACTTGCAAGGTTGAACCAAAATAGTGGGGTGGGAACGACAGAGAAAATCAGTTAAATCGTTTCAGTCATTTATTTAGAAAGACACACGCAATTAATTTTTATTTTTAATATGTTAAATTTTTGGCTTTCTGTTTGTATTTCAGACTGCAGTATCTTTATTTTTGGAATTCTTATATGTATACGTAAAGTTATTCGAATGGACAGGATTTAAAAAAAAAAAAAAAGAGTCTCTGATGTCCTGTGTTAACTGCTGAATAGGACTACATCCTATTTTAAATAGTCGGGAATCCAAAATAAGAAGAGAAATAGGTGATTTTTGATACCTTAACAACTTTTTAATGAACATCACACTTTTAGGACGAATTTTAATAGGAAAGTATTAAGATGAATGCAGGCAGCAGTTCGCTAAATTTAGGAAAGCTCCTGTCTTTCTCCTGAGATGCCCTTACCCTCACGGCTGCTTCCCCTCCCCCATCCCTAATTACCGAAGTTCCCCATTTAACTCTGCCGAACACAAAACCTTATTGTTAATCAGTCATGGCTCTTCGTTATATCTAGTTTTACATCCCACCTTTTGCATAAAGGATATTAAACATTTAAGTTATTTTAGGTCTTAAAGTTCAAAACATTGGTATAATGATTAGAACAGTTGCTAAAATACGTTATGAGAGAATTTTTAAAAAGATACAAACGAATAAAGTATGGCAGTTCATTGGAAATTATTGTTCTGGCTGGGTTCACTTTTTCAAAAACTCTTTCCAATTTCGTTATGTGCATCCATTGCGTGTGTGTGTGTGTGTGTGTGTGTGGCCACAGGATAGATTTTTGTTTTATATCATATTGCAAACATGCAATCAAATCTGGAGGAAATCACTGAAAGTTAAATACCCCTAAACAGAATGGAAGATGGCATCTTTTGTAATCTTTTAATAGATGTTTTAATGTCTCTGCTTTAGGGGAAAATAAAACTTTCTGTCTTAAAACATATTTCATGAGTTAAACGTAAATATGACCTATTTAGAAAGAACTGCAAGTGAGTTATTACACTAAAGAAGTCTACTTTAATCTTATTCTGTTCTATAAGAAGCACTTCCAGAAACAGATATGAAAGTCATTAATTTAGTAGGTCACTTTTTGAAAAAAAAAAGTGAAAAACAGACATGAATATACAGTCAAAATATTCAAAATATAGTAGAAACAAAACCATATCTAAATCTGTAGTCCATATGTTTTGAGTGGAGCAGGAAGATTACTTTTGGGAAGAGTTTGGATTGGGGTTTACAGATATTATTTTTAAAATTGAAATTTTTCAGTTTTTAAAATTGAAATGTCTTTCTTGAGCCATGTAAGTAGCTCGATTTTGTCTGCTGTGAATAAATACATATATCACTTACATTAAATTTGGTTCACTTTTCAAACATTATGCTCAATTTTTTTAAAAATCTAGAGCATCTTTTAATTTGATCACCTTATTTGACTATAAATTATGTGCATAAGCATTACATTAGCCCTGTAAAATAGAACTGTAAAATCTGGCAAATTATATGAGTTCCATGTAACACATTTTTAAATGGCCCTAAACCTGCCCAAAGTGGATTAATAGTAGTACACAATGTGATGCTTGAATTCATACTGACACAGTAAATCATTAACAGACTGCTTTCCTGAGGCTGTAAATTACTTCAACTTCATTTCTTCATTGAAATGTTTCACAATCCTGAGAACTGTTGTTTTCCCCTCTCTGGGTACAGTGAACTATGGGATCACTAAAGTAGAAGGACAGCCTCTTCACACAGAACTAAATAGAGCTATGGACAACTGTAATAGTCTCCGGATGTCTCCCGTGAAAGGGATGCCAGACAAGGGAGAACTGGATGAACTTGGGGATAAATGTGACAGCAACGTATCCAGCAGTAAGAAGCGGAGACACCGAACCACCTTCACCAGCCTGCAGCTGGAGGAGTTGGAGAAGGTCTTTCAGAAAACCCATTACCCGGACGTATACGTCAGAGAGCAACTTGCTCTGAGGACAGAGCTCACGGAGGCCAGGGTGCAGGTAGGAGCCAAATGAAGGCCTTGGGTGTGTGTTGGGAGGGAGAGATACTGTTAGAATAATTCAATGGTTGCATTTTGCCACAAAAGAAGAAACTGATTCTCCAGCTAAAGATATAGAACAATGTACGATATGCATGTCCGTCTACTAAAATTTCTTTTTCCTTGCAAAGAATTTAATCACTCACACAAAAACATAAAAGAACACTTGACTTATTACATAGGCATACAAATTAACGAATATTTAAAACAACAGAATGTCATAAATATCTTTAATTTAAAAATTAATTTTAAAGGGCAAAAACAGAATCATAGCTATCTATTTACTAATACATTTATTTTGTTTTGTTTTGTCCTATTTTATCAGAAGTTAAGGTTCTTTTTAGGTTATATACCATGTATTGGTAAGTTACATGTGTAATGGCCCGTAGATCTGTAATTTTATTGAGGTTGGGGTTATAATAAAACAAAGAAAAAATGAAACAATTTCACAAATCCGCAATTGTTATAAATACCATAACTTATTTTTACTATGCATAAAGAAAGATCATATAGCTCACCTATAATTTTCCCAGCTCTAATAGTTGCCTTGCCATTCCAATTTAACTTTTAAATGTAGATAGCTTATATCTTTTTTGCAGAGGCAATAAAAAGAATGATCTTGAAGTAATTTTAAAATATATACTCAATTATATTTATAAGTTGTATTCAAATTATCAAATTGGATGGCACAATATACTAAACTTTTAGAATCATTTGAAAAAAATTATATTAGGTAAAATTCTATCTCTTAGGCATATTTTATTTTTACTAGAGTTGGTATTCTTAAACTACCTTTTACTAGTTCTCACGTAACAACAATTTCAGGGAATAGCATGTTTCTTTGTGCATTTTTACCACACTAAATAGGAGAATATTGAAGCTTGCAATTCCCATACAGTATAAGAATAGAGAAATAAATAAGAGAGTGAAGGATTTTGTCCTGAGAGTAATAGTATTTCTTCTGAAGATTAAGCCATTGTAAGGCCGTTTCATCATTAAAGGCAACATTTGGTGGTGCGGGAATACCAAGCAGCAGGATTTTTCTTCAGCTCGTGGAGGTGAATAGTTATTTATTTTAGTTCAGGAAGTAAATGTACAGAAAGTTGATGCTAATGAAGAATTTTAGAATTGTCAAGTGTTAATATCAGTCCCACGTGTATGTGCTGTTTTATTTTTTTGCCTTGGGTTCATATATTAGAATTAATTATACTTGTAACCATTGAAAAATATATTTACATCTAGAGTGATCAGCTGTGCACAATGGATGTTCTCCCCTTCACATTTCATCAACTCCTGATTAATTTTTGTCTAAAAACATGCACAGAGAGCCAACCCAAACCTAATTTACTCACGTTTTCTCTTTCCGGCTTTTCATATCAGAGTGGTAATTCATACCTATTCTAAGGAGATTGTAAAGATCTTTTTTTCTCATTAAAAAAAAAAAAACCTCATTACTAAATTTCCTTACTATGATCCTAGCGCCTGTGAAGACAGGAAGAAAATACGTTTTGTTTTGTTGTTGATGTTATTATGGGCCCTGGGCATTGTGCATGATACAACTTTACCAACAGTGTTCTAAGAAACCATACTGAATAGGTAGCTCTCATTGCCTTATTTTAATTGCTGGAAACTCTTTAAAGTGCCACCTTAAATTTGCAGTACATACTTGCACACTGAACTGAGGCTTAATATGTATCCATCAGTGTGATGGTAAAGATAGAGAAGATTACAGCTAATTATGAAAAAGAGTAAAAATTTCAAGTAAATTTTAACAGTTTTAACAATCTGCATTCGATATGTGATTTCCAGCTTCTTTTGTAAGCATTTTGTATTCTGAACATAGTTCTGTAAAGACTGAAGAGCTTCCTGACAGCTGCTTGTGAAATGTCTACTCAAAAATATCAAATGACACATACCGAATATAACTTTTTGTGTCTCCCTTTAACTCATTAAAATATTAAAGTGAAGATTCTGGAGAGCTCCAGGTGTGAATTAGTGATTATTTAACCCTCTGAGGAAGATGGTTGTTATGATGAATATTATTAATATAGAAATAGAGAAATTTGGAGGAGAGCTTTGTGATTCTGTAGAGGCTGTAGTAACTCATAGGCTTTCGTGAACTTGCTTCTATCTTCCCATTTATCTTACTATTTATATTACCTGTAAGTCTCTTATATTGGAGAAATGATTTGGAGATTTCTGAGCATTTTCTATAAGGGAAGATAAAAATTATAAGTGGTGTAATTTATGTAATAAGCGCATTTGTATATTTTAAAACCAGAGTTCAATTTCAGATGGTTCCATTTTACCCATAGTCTTTATCATGCTCAGTATAATATGTAATCTTAATATTTTCTGTTTCTAAATAATTGTGATCTTTCTGCCAGTGCCATGAGTTTTGGATGTAGTCTTTGTGTTTAAGTTTTTCTAAGATTATCTAAGTATGGGTACAACCCAGCACAGTCTTCACTTTGTGACATGTTCTAAAGATAATTGTTTTGACAGACCCAGATATTAATTTGGTTATAGTTTGGCTGGGTTAATGTTATGTGCATAACCCCAAACTAAAAAGTCATGAATGTCTTCCAGATTTGCAGCATTCTCTGGGAGGAGGATTATCTATGATAATTTGGAGACAAAAGGGGTCTTCAAAATCATATAATCTAACTCCTTTTTATTTTCCAAAATGAGAAAAAAAAAAAGAGGCTGAGACAAATTAAATAATTTTTTTAAGTATTTCCTCCCTTTCTATTAATTTATATTCCCTTATGGACATACCACTTATCAGGGTGAAATAGAAAGTAAAATTTGTGGATACTTTTGTGACATAAATTTCTTTCTTAGTGATTTTGTTGACCTGGTTTGTTCTTTCTGATATGTGTCTTTTAACATCACCATTGCATTTTCAAATATTCCTCAGCTAAAATTCTACTTTTTAAAAAAATTAGGTTTGGTTTCAAAATCGAAGGGCCAAGTGGAGAAAAAGAGAACGTTATGGCCAAATACAACAAGCTAAAAGCCATTTTGCTGCCACCTATGATATATCAGTTTTGCCAAGGACTGACAGCTATCCACAGGTATGGTAAACTTCACAGAATACTGATCGAGAAAAATAGATGTGGTGTGTATATTCTTGAAAGGGATATTATTATTGGCTTTATTATATCTAATACAGAAGTCGAGAATGAAGATTTTAACCTCCAGAAGACTTTTTGCATGTTTGTTAGATGCTTATTTTACTAAAATATTTATTTTGTTATTATTTTCTTTTAGAGCTATTTGTTCAAAAATATTTTAGGGTCTCTTCCTTGTTACACATTGCAACAACTGAAGTAGCATCATTCATAGTATAAGCCTTTTAATCAGTCTACATTTTAACTATTCAGACTCGTTTCCTTTGTTAACTTTTCAAAATAAATAAAGCATTGCTTGGCGTGCTGTCTCTGTGGCTAATGTTTGATGAACCATCCCCTAACCTAGTGTCTGGTGTGGTCTATGAAACCTTCAGTTCCACTTAAAAATATCTCTTTTCCTATGTTGTCTTTCCAGCTTTGAAGTTGCTCATTGTTTCAAGGAAACATTTAGCCCTTGGTTACTTAAAACATACATAGGATTAGTACTGGAGATCATTTAAAAAATTTATCACATTAAAAAACACATCCACCCCTTTATAATGGGAGCTCTCATCTCATTTTAAAGAGCATTTAGAAATTTCTTTTCTTCTCATTATTTCCTTTCAATTTAGAGGCCTTTTTTTTTTCCACACTTTGTAATGCATGTTAATAAAATACATTTTATCTTTTTAATTGGACATTAATTTTTCCTACTACTGAGTTAGAGTATCCGGAACTGTATTTGATACATGATAAGGAACACTTGTATTATAAGGAACAAGACATTTGTTATTTCATTCCTTAGTTGTTTAAGGATATGCATTGTTACAGACCATTTTGAAAACAAATATGTAACATATATGCTGGGGGAATACCTTGATAGTCCAGTAACCAAATCTTTGCAAGCCCAAACTTAAGCGTATTCATTTTCTTCAACTCTGAGTACATACCTTGTGAGCATGAATTCAGTGCTTTAGTTTTGTGCATCCTTGCATTCTGATGCTTTTTATGATTCTTAAAAACCTATTTTGAGACCTTCACCCTTCCAGATAAATTCACCAAATTTATTAATGTAATGTCATATGTGAGTAAAAGCCTTAGAGATCACCTAGTTCAGTCCTTTTAAACATTAGGAAACGAGACCCATGGGAGTTAAGGAATTGGCCCATGACCACAGGAGTGCTTCCTTATAGGACGGCCTGTGCAGGGCGGCTTGCACCAGGCCTCACCATTGCGGTCTACTACAGGACGACAGTGCCTTTTGAATAAATGTCCATACCTGCCATCAGAAGAACCTTGTTTTTCTTTCTCTTCAAAATTTATCTTAAAGGAGGTATTTTTTTTCCTCCAGTTTAAAAGCATACATGTATATCTGTTCTGTTATTTATCATCATAGGGCCGCTGAGCTTCGACTGACTGAATAGTTTTGAGTGTCCTAGCTGAGTTCTGAACACAGTGCTGGGAGGAGGTCTCCCTGGTAGGCTCTAGGCTCCTGTCTCCACTAGATCAGGTACTGCAGTGGTTTCGTGGTTTCGTGGTTGTTAGCCCAGCCGAAGCCCTTACCGTATCGGGCCTTACTATATTCTGAGCAGGTTACATGGAGTAACTCGTTTCATCCTTACCACGATCTTATGCAATAGGTGCTACTAATGAATTATCCTCATCTTCCATATGAGGAAACTGAGACACAGAGGGGAGATACTTTACTCACCTTCACTCGTGGCAAAGCCGGGATCTCATCACAGGCAGTCTGGCTCCCACGTGCAAGATCTTAACCCGTCCAGTAGACTGTCTCTCCCAAGAACTGAGTGTTGAAAAGATTGAATAATTAATAAATGAATACCAAAGGAGCATAAGGCTTAAGTTGCATCATTCAAGTCTGCAATTTAGTTCAGGGGAGCAGAAACTATACTCAGAGCCAGGGAAACAACAATGAAAATGACAGAGATGGTGTATATTGGCATGTACTCTATATGTTTTGAACTACTTCACTGTGATGAATTTAGAAATAGTAAAGTTACAGGGCACCTGGGTGGCTCAGATGGTTGAGCGTCTGCCTTTGGCTCAGGTCATGATCCCAGGGTCCTGGGATCGAGTACCGCATCGGGCTCCCTGCTCCTTGGGAGCCTGCTTCTCCCTCTGCTTCTGTCTCTCATGAATAAATAAATAAAATCTTAAAAAAAAAAAAAAAGAAATAGTAAAGTTACAAATTAATGAACTCTTTTCAAATGGACTTTATACAGTCTTGCTAGTCAAGTGCTCCACCACACTTGACTACAACATACTTTTTTGGGACCTTTTTATTTCAGTCTTCGTTTCTTTCCTTGGAAACCCCATTTCTTTGTGTGTGTGTGTGTGTGTGTGTGTGTGTGTGTTTCCCACTTCCTTGTGCCTTGCTGATGGTTGCCTTCTCTCTAACTACCCTTTCTTCTTCAGTGCAACATAAAACATTTAGAATAGTGCCTGGCACAAACTAAGCTCTTTATAAGGGCTTAATGTAACTTAATATACTCTTAGTCATGCTTTTTTCCTAGGGTTATCTTGCCATTGTGTTATGGTGCCTCATAGCTTTAGAGATTGTCAGCACACTGAGGTAACCTACTAAGGAGCCCAGGCAGGAAGGGAGATGGTACAATCGGATTATACATTTATAGTCTTTTTCACTCAACAAAGGATTAATTTAAAAATTTCCCCTCACAAATCATGGGAATTTTGCACTAATTCTCCCTGTGGTTTCTCCATAATTTATGTGCATTGGTTATTCCAATTCTTAATTTAAGTATGACAACACAAGCATCACATGTTGAAGTTACTGTTTTTGAAGTTATTTTGACAGTATCATTCATCAACAGTAATAAAAATCAATACTATAAAGTCCATTGTGATTTTTTATATGGGTAAGTCATTAGATGCTTGGTTGCCAAAAATACTGAAATCAAAATGCCTCTCACTCTCCACTGTGGGTATTGGATAAAGTCAGGAAAATTCCGTTTTAACTTAAAAATATGTGGTTGACTTTTTTTTACTTTGGAGAAATAATTATGCCAAGATCATGTCTCTCAAGCTTCAGCCTAAAGGAAACTTTTTTTTTTAAAGCATGTGTCTTGAAAATAGAAATTATAATCAGAAAATAGGAACCAAAGCAGAATCCAACAACTCAGTGCAGTCAGACACTGAGCTTGGTTACTGTTACTAATTACAGATAAAAATATTAATTACCAAAAAGTTAGAAACTAGAAAACTAGAAACAGGACAGAAATAAAGAATTAACAGTTTGGCGGGAAAGCAAAAGCATACACAGAAATACATGAAAACAGAAATGGTTGAGAAAATGATTTCCTCAGGTCTGCTCAATGTGGATAATAATCTTACCAACTATAAAAGTATCTCTATATAACTTCTATATAATAGGTTTATTTATGAATAGTAATTAATATTTTCTAAAGTGTTCTAAATACTTTGTTTCCAATGCTCTCACTACAAAATGGTAACAACGGCCCTACTGGTAAAATTAATACCTACCAGTTGAGGGCTTATTTTAAGCCAGGCTTCTTTCTTACAGCCATTGACTCATTGAATTTAAGTGCAGGCTTTCTGAGTACAGGGGTTCAAGGCTCTTTAACGCAGCATCACTGAGCAATGAAATATTTCAGTTTTGACCCTAAAATGCCAAATCACTTTGGAAAGCAAACATGCTTTCATTTTTTTAAAGGTATAAAATAATGATATAAAGCATTTACAAAATGTAGACACTTTTGAGACTGTTTTCAGGTATTCTTTTAAGCTTGGTCATATTTGATAACAAACAAACAGTGAGAGGAGTGACGTCAGTAGTACTATAAAGTAGTATATTTGGATGTACTGAGAAATGGTATCTGTCTTTTAAAAGCCCTTGATTTTGGCTCATGATATCAGTTGTCATTTGGCAACACTATGATTTTGCTAAATGAAAATACTTGACCACCTGATGTTCTCCATGACCTGACATGTTAAACAACAGTCATGTGCTGCAGCTATTCCTTGTGCTGTGCCGAATTCTCTTGAATTCCCTCCTCTTCACCTGACCTGGGTTTCCTCCAGGAAACCTTCCCTCAATTCTCCTTCAATCAGCACATGACTTTCGCACTGACATGGTGGTGGGGTGTATACAGTATCTGCCGCCCCATTTACAATATAAAGTATTTATGTTTTAAAAAGGATGATTCAGATCTTAACTTTGTATTGTAACAGTATTAAGCAAATTATGTATACACTGAATAGATGTGAGAAAAAGTTGCTTTGCTTCAACATTCTGGAATATGTTATGAACCCCAAATTAATCAATTTTCAGTTAAAACAGATGATTCCTAGATGTCTGCTATTAACCATCTCTGGGGTCCTCAGCAATTCACTTTCCCTCTCTGAGTCTCAATTCCTTCCTCTGTTGAAAAGAGTAGTTTATGAAGATTTTGCAGAACATTTTCGACTTAATTTCTTTTTTTTCTTCCAGAGTTATTTGCATTTTAGTCAAGAAATACATGTTGGTACTGTGTGAGGCACGGGGGTTCTGTAAATGATCCAGACTCTCTTGCGGGTTTGGGCAGATTACAAACTAGGTGATATTCGTACCAAATTCTGCAGACACTTCTTGATGCAACCTACACCCAGCAGAACAAAAAGACCTATGTAATTTTGTCTTTGAGTTGAAAAAGCAAGCATCTATCAAGAGTAGATTCTAATTTATTTCTAATTTGTGAACACCAAAGCATTTCTTTAAATAAATGTTCTGTTGAATAAAATATTTTTCAAGGTATAAACATTTTCTGGAGGATTATAGCCAGCCTCTGTTCTTACGAGAAACTAGTTTCACGCCCTTAGGTTTGGCTCAGATCACATGTGCATCAACTTTATCATTTACTTGCTGGGTAACTTGGGGTAAGTCTCCTGACTTCCTTGATCTTCAGATTCTTTCTTTGTAAAATGGAGGTATTATTGGTGCTAGAGTTGGTGGTGTGGCTGATGGTAATGATCATCTTCTTAATACTTTTCTGTTATTGAGAGGATTAAATTGATTTCCAAACAGTCTGTGGAGCTAAGTCATGGGACTTGAGGAAGGCTAGGTGTTAATGTTTGACTATGGGCTTCACAGCCAGGGAGTTGTGGGTTCAGATCCTGACTCTGCTACTTAATAGATTTTAGACGTTTGGCAAATGAATTAACCTCTAGGCATGTTTATCCTCATTTACAAAATGGGTATAAAAATTAATATGATGTTTGTGAAGATCAGAAACAATAGTTTCTGCAAGGTGCTTAGGACATTGCCTAGTGTATAACGAGTGCTCAATAAATAGTAACAACTCTATAATAGCCATTAGTCATTACTGATTCTACAGTACAGACATAACAAAGTGGTGTGAATGTTCTGTTATTGTAGCATTTAAACTAATCCAATTTTTAAGTAAATTCACTATTTAAGAGTCTAGGGAAAGATCAAATTTAGTTAAATGTACTTTCCTCTTTAAATTAGGACAACCGAATATGGTAATTTAAGGAATGTTTGGGTATATTCTTAATCCACCAAAATTATTTTCTCATGAAGAAAGTATTTTCATCAAAAAATTTTAAAAGGTTTGAAGTTGTTTCCCACCAAAATTTTCTATGGGGTTTTACCTAGTGTATAGTGAGAATCATAACTAAATCTATGTTTACATAATATAGAAGGGGACCCATGCAGTGTCTTGCTTTCTGTTGTTTAATTGATGACTTAATAAATATATGCCACTTGGAGTTTGAACATACCAAAGGTTGGATTCAAGTTATAAATAATTTGTAGTCATTGGAGTGATTTAAAACACATTTAAAGCTGTACAACATTTCTAGTTTAACAAATTCTGTTTCAAACATTGTAATTATACAGTTTTTTAAAGGAAATGTTAACATTTCTATAAAATAGTGATTGTGAAAATATTGTTCACTCTGCCCTCCTTAAGAGTAGCATCAGTTTCTGTATTAATCTTAAAGTTTACCTTTACTTAAGCTAAATAAAGAATATGGAGCTTGTCTCCTTCAACCACTGTGGTTTAGCAATTTAAAGCATCTGAAACAGCAAATAAATAACCAAAATTCTTTTTAAAATGTTAGTAATGTAGCTATACTTGATGCATTGTATAATAAATATTCTCATATCTATGAAACAACCAATGAAATGGTCACATAGTGATACAGTGAAACTTCTCTTAGGAGGAAGGAGGGACAAAAATATTAACATCACTGGGTCAACAAGTCATATTGATATAAAAGTGCTAATTTAATTAAATGTATAAACATATATACAAGTTGTATAACAATTTGTATGAAGACTATTTCATATATATGTATAAGTACATATTAAAAATAAGTTACATGTAACATGAGGCAGGTATTGTCAGCATCAATTAAGTGATGATGCAGCTAGACACAAAGAGGGAATAATTTTTATTTTGTTGAAAATACAAACACTTTACAGAGATAAAAAAAAAACCCTGCAAAAGAAGCAAAGTGCATTCATATCTTAGATTATGAATTTAGACATATTTTTGAAAAATGTGATATTCAAGTTTAATGTGACTTAATGACTCTACACAGTAATAATAACTTAGCTGATTTTCCTTTTTTTTTTTTTTTTTTGCTTTTAATAGGTGATTGCTGTTAAAGCATTGAATTTAACTGAATTGGTCATGAGTATTTTATATTTTAAGAGGAAAGAATAAATTAATAAATTGAGTAGATTACCCAAAATAAATAATAAGAAAAATGTAAAAATAAATAATTGAAGAGTGCTATCGTTGCTTATACAAATAAAAACTATGGGGGATGGAGAAGAACCAGGGGGAAGTAAAGTCTGAGAAGTCTGTGACAACAGACCTGTGGGTTGAAACCTGCAGCACACACTGTTTTTGTTAGTGTGAACTTACGATATATTTTAATTCAGAGTTTTTACTTGCCATATTTATTAAGCCTCGTGTAATCTCTAAATTTAAAGATATTCTTGTAGATTAAAATACTTGCATATTGGATTTATATTTTAAGTTATTAATTCACAAGGAAAACTTAATTTATATTTTAATCTTTGTTTCTTATAATTGTGGATTTTGTTTTAATTGGGGAATTGTGTCATTAAAAATGAATCAAGCACTGTCAACAATGACTATCATTCGTGTATTAAAATACATGAAAAATAACGTGACAATTGGAAAATACCCCATGTTGATCAATGTTGCTGAATAATAAGTAAAATAGCAAATCCTAAGTGCTATTATTTTATTCTGTCCTTAAGTGAGTTGATTTGAAAAGTGTCATTTTAAGGCATATAGAGTGAGATTTCCTATAAGTCTTCATAATGATCATAATTACCATACAGTTTAAGAACACATCCAACACTAAAAGAAGAGAAAAAAAAATGTCCTTAATGTTTCTTATACTTTTGACTTGGAGCACATATTTCAAATAGTACTTAAATAATGCAAAATTTAAACACATTTATGTGATGTCATTCTGAAAATTTCCAGACATTAACATTTCTTAGGAGGGTTAATGCTTTTAATTTTTGCACTAAAGAGATACATACACTTATTTTTCTGTAAAGCAGTTTTCTTCTCAAATTTTTAGTCCCATATGATTGTTCTATCTTATAGTGATTTTTTTTTTAAAGATTTTATTTATTTATTTGAGAGAGAGAGAATGAGAGAGAGCACATGAGACGGGGGAGGGTCAGAGGGAGAAGCAGACTCCCTGCCGAGCAGGGAGCCCGATGCGGGACTCGATCCAGGGACTCCAGGATCATGACCTGAGCCAAAGGCAGTCGCCCAACCAACTGAACCACCCAGGCGCCCTTACAGTGATTTTTTAATGGAAAATTCACTCTTCCTTGTTCCAAATCTCTGTATACATTTCTAAGATGGAATTTTATTTTAAAAAAATCAAAGTAGCAACCAATATTTCATATGTGACCTTTTCCTGATAATTTCTAATCACTTCAGGTTAATGATACTATATGTTGAAAAGGTATACTTTTGAAATTTTTGAAATGTAAATTGATTCCAAAAAATCTTAATGTTATCTGAATTTTTTATGTGAAAATTACAGCTAATAATTAGGCACTGATGAAAATGTACCCTCATTTCTCTCTTAGGTAGTACCTAAACATGCTCAGATTAATCTTTTCAGTACATAATTTAATTGGGATTTTTTTTTTTGCAGATGGACAAAGTATCAGTGTTTGAGACTTATTCACTTACTCTCTGGTAACATGTGAGACTTACTCACTGGTAGCAAATTCACAATTTAGAAAAACACTTCTTGATGTAGTTACTAGAAAAGTTAATGGGACCCTAAAATTAAGTCAACAGCTAAAAATACCTGCAAGTTACTAAGTATATGATTCTTACTAACATTTTATCACCCTAAATTTTAAAGGGAGGGTTATGCTAGTAAAGAATATAATGGCCTCTTAAAAAAATTAAACTGCTTTTGCAGAAAGTCATGTTTGCATTTTTTTAAAGAGACCATATGAAAAATCTGGTAAATTATAGACGTGATAATGTGGTAATAAATCTATAGAGTAAGCATTGAATTATATACAAAGTGGTCAATAAATGTAAACCTTCTCTCAAAGAGGAAAAACAAAAATCAACTTTGGGGTTTTAATGCAAAGACGCTATTGCTAAAACATTATTACAGATACCTCTTTGTGAATCCCTGATCTGTGTCTTTTTAAAGCAGCCTTTAGCTCCCACAGGGACATGTGTAGGCATATGGTGTGAGGGTAGCATGATGTGTATGTGGGCTGTGTGTGTGTGTGTACATATGGACGTTGGTGGCAGGTAAGAGCAATCTATATATAGAAGAGGAGTAAGGTTAAACAGACTTGTTCTAGTGGAAAAATATTTAGTTTTAGAGTTGCTTTAAAATTAAGGAATGATTGTTACTCATTGATTTCACTTTATTGTGCCTCTTAGATCCAGATTAAATTCCATAAGGTAGCATCTTCTAAATAGCACTAACATTAGGAAATAGAATATGTAATGCTGCCATGAAACTATTTGATGTTTTTTATACATCATGGTACTTTATAGCTAATGCAAAGACTAACAAACTTGCATTTCTTTTAAAAGGTTTTTTGAAAGTACCAAAAGTTGCTTACTATAATAAAATCAGTAAATATATTAGAAATATACACTAGGTTTAGTATACTAAAAATTTCTTGGTAGTTTTGATTATAAAAGAATATATCAAGTTTCTAAGGTGAAGGTAAATGAGATCTATAATTTCTCATTCATTATTTACCATATTACTTCAACTCATGAATATATATCCACAGTGAAGAGCTCTTTGTGTATTTGTGTGGGGGGTGTGTGTGTGTGTGTGTGTGTGGTGTGTGTGTGTGTAAAATACACATATATATTGACCCTTTCTATCCTATGTATTACTTTTAATTCCTTGGAAGAAAAATGAGTGTTAAATGAATTTTATTTCTATTTGGAAAGAATCAGACCAAAAAAAAACACAACTTTCCTCCTAAATTCAAAGTCATGGAATAATTAAGTGTCAACTTTTCATTTGATTAGAAAAACATTAAGGGGCAAATGTTCAAAGTAGAGTGTAGTAAGTCAGCTGAACCTCTATTCATGCTAATGGGATGCAGTTGGCTAAGTTCCCTGGACAATGCTTTGAACGTACCCCTAGAACTTTTTTAAAACGTTGCGAAGCACATTAAAATATGGAATGTTTTTAGATTTTCTACTTCTTTTAAACACAATAAAGAAGAAAAAATTGTAAAGGCAGCCTTTTTTTTTTTTTTTTTGGCACACAGGAAAGAAGGACATGGGCATTATTTAATAATGGTGTTCCTGGTTGTAAAGCTCTTTAATATTATACAGTTAGAGGGCCACAAAAAAACCCTAAAATTTGTTTGGTGCTGAACTCCACCATTGTAGGTGTCTCTGAAATAGTCCAAAAAAGAAAAGTAGTGATCCTATTTAGGAAAAAAAATTATTCTTTCATTCCAAAATCTAACAGCAAATATATTTCTTCTAATGAGTCAGTGAGATTTTTGTTCAGCTTCTCTGTTAACAAATATATATACAATTTCAGACAATATGACATGTAAGTTTAAGCACATAGTTTTAAAATGACCACTTGTATAAGAATAGAATTGGTAGAGGGATGCAGGGGCCATAGACTGAGCCCACCTTGACAGCAGTAGATTTATTCAACCACAAGCTCTAACAGCTTTGTTTGATCAAATACTGCCTTTTAGGAATGCTTAAGAAAAAGAGACTTGTGTAATAATTGCCTAAGATAATTGAAGATTTTCACATGTGAGAAGGATGCTACCTATTCTGTGTCATTTTAAAGAACAGAAAGAAGTGATAGAGGAAGATAACAGCTCACTTTTTTACAGAGTTCTCCAAAAGGGAATGAAAAGTTTTTAAAGAGGTGAGCTTCTTATCACAAGAACTAAATATAATTGAAAGTGTACAAGGGATTTTTGCATTTGGAAGGAAGCTAGACTTGAATAGTGTCTCCTAATCCCAGGTGATTCTCAGAATTCCTGTAATATTGTCATTGCCATTATTTTAATACAGATCCCATAAGCTGCACCCCATGCTTAATGAGTCAGAATCTCCAAGAAGATGTATCTGTGATGAAGAATAAGTACTTGATGGAAAATAAAACTACTTAGGGAGATACAGTCAGCAGTGTCTGGGGATGAAATTTTCATGATAATTGTCAAGATTATACAGAGTAGTGATTATAGAGCTCAAATTATGAAACAAAATTTAGATATATTAGCATAAATTGTCCATAAAATTTTGGTTACACCTGCAAGATGGATCAATTCAAATTTCATATTCTTCGAGATTTTTCAATCATTTAATAAATTTATATTAAGTGCTTATCATGTATTGTGTTAGGCTGAAGGATAAAGAAAAAGTTATGAGCAAACATCAGGGATTTTGCTTTCAGAGAATAAAGCCTATGAACCCCCACAAAGTTAAGATTATGAATAAGCAAATAAACAATTTCAGCTTGTAAGACTTTTTTATATCATTGTTGCATTTCTTAAGATTTCCTGGGTTCAGATTTGATGCTACCATTGGAGTTACACATCTTGTGGAAGGTTCTTAAGCGCTCTGTTCCATAGTTTTACCTTTTACAAAATGGGGATACTAAAAACGAAGAAGCATCTTTTAGTGTATAGAAATGACTAGAAGTCTCCACAGTATATCTAATACGATGCACGTGGTAATTAACTGATAACCATTAGCTATCATGAGCATGATTTTGGTTGTTGTCATCGATGTTTAATCATCCCAAGGGAATGCTTCAGAGGAAGCAAAACCTCAATTCACCAGGGGTATTGTCTTTTTATGATTTATATCTAACTTTCGACATCGAAACCAACTAAAACCCTAAAGTCAGATGAAGACATGCCAGAAATTTTTAAATGAAAGAAAGATATGGGTTGGAGGAGATAAAGATCAGGAAATAGGACATACCAGTAAAAATGTGCAACGTTATCACTACCCATGGGACTATATGGGTATCTTCTCAAATCCAGCTAAAATATTGCTGTAGTAACTTGCTTTACCAGTCTGCTCTGTTCAGAAAACATTTCTTTATATATGCTAGAAATTCTTTCACCAAAAATAACACATTTAACTTCTTTGCTCATATCCAGATAAGAAGTTTTGATCAAAATAAAAATATTTGTCCATGCCAGGGAAACTGGAGAATTTGTTTTCAACTTATAGGTAGATTGATGTGAATTATTTTAGGGAGAAAAAAACTTTCTTAATTTACATTCATAGATTACTTTCCTTGCCTTTACCATCCTTATTTTCCTTTTTTTTTTAACCTTGTTATTAAATATATTTCTATGCATTTGGACTATGAATAGATGATTTTAATAACAAATTTCAGCAATACTATGTATAAATTGAGGAATCCTTTAACAAACTTAAAATGTAAATAATCTTTCTCTACCGCTATTTTGCCTTTCATTTATTCTTTCAAAAATAAGCAAGCAAGTTCACTTTCATTTCCTGAAAGCCCTTTTGTCAGACATGTGACTGTGGGTTTTGCAGTGTAGCACAAGGTTTGATTGAATGTCAGAGGAAAATCACCCAGATCAAGTTAGAAGAGTGGGTTGACAGAGTAGTAATGGCATTAACAGTCCCTCTTGTTGGTTTGAGATACATAACTCAGCAATCAGTGGCACCAATCATTATATTTTGGGTAAAGTGGGATACATTTAGTAGAATAAGCCAAAATTAAAACAACATAGCCCAGGATGACTTAAAGATTAATAGAATGTGCAAATCATTATATATATCTATAGATATGTCTCATAGGTTTAATATATTTAAAGCAGCTTATAAATATATTTATATAAATAACTATTTCTGAAATAACACTGAAGTGAGCATCATGCCAATCTTTGAAGCCCCAAATAACAGATGAAACTAGTGTTCAAATTTTCTCTTATGTTTGAAACTGGTTAAGCAGTCTTTTCTTGAGTGACAGAATAATATCTAACAGTGCAATGTAGAAGATTCATTAACATTTTATGCTATTAATTGAATAAGTCATCTTAAAAAAGAGGATTTAAGCGTGGGTATTGTGAGACAACACCAGAGGTCATATGCAGTAGACTGAAATCTTTATGTAAAAATAAATATAAGCAAACATTATTTATGTGTTAAAAACAATTGATGATATGATTCTAATTATGATGATTTTTAAAAAAGAAGCCAGATGTGATAAACATAGGTATCACTGCTCTGTGGTAGTTCAGATTTTTGAAATAATATTGCAATAGTGTAATAACGTTGGAATTTTTAAATTTTGTTTTCTAAAGCTCAAACTCTCTCTCATTTTCCCCCAGCTCCTGCTGTTTGCATGATTTTTCTCTTCGCTTCTCAGTAATGCATGTGATCACTGTTTTTTTTTTTTTTTTTCCTTGTCCTTGTTTAAATAGCTGGTCTAAGATACCGCCTATTTAAAACTCATATTATACAAATTCTACCTAGTGTCTCCTTTACATGCTAGTAAATTTAGAGAAATTTGTGTTTGTTGTTTCTTAATACTAAGAAATGTGAATTTTCTGGGCACAAGTGACAATTTAGTTTTCAGTCTTATATAAGATGTTCTATAGTACTTTAATTGTACTCATATGATATATTTGCTAATACTAGCATATTTTTCTCAGTTGTGCTTTCATGATTTGGTAATGTTCATGTTTTAGAATTTTAAATTATTTTACATGTCATAATTCTGTTGCAACCTCACTATATCATATATAAGGCCTAGAAAAAATGTTTAAAACATGTATATATTGCTCATATTCACAGAGCTATGTATTTAAGACTATAGGAAAGAAAAGGCAATGAAAGGCTAAACATTTCCAATAATGAGTTTGATTAAAAATATCTACAGAGTAAATATCAGGAATAGTTTCCAACAAAAGCTGCCACACTGAGTCCAACTATAGAACTTTAAAAAATGCAATTGTGTCGTTGAGTTTAGAAAGATGGAAACTATATTTAAACTTAAAACCATATTTTAAACTGCTTTTCTAAACACATGAATTTGTCATGAATCATGACTAAATCTAGATTTCATTTTAAAAATCACGACTATAAAAAGAATACTCAAGAGATTGACATGTCTTGAGAGTATTTTATGTGGTCAAGTATGTGGGTTTTGGTGATCTATTACAGTATAACAGATTGGAAGAATCTTTCAAATAATTATCTTCTAGTAATCACTTTATGTACTCAGAATGTCATCACAGACCACCCAATGGGAGCAAACAATGAATAGTTGACAAAATTGAGTCAACACTGTTTAACAAATGTAAGGGAACAAAAGTGAGAATGCGTAAATGTAATATTTGTTGTTTTATATATTCCAGATTCAGAACAATTTGTGGGCAGGAAATGCGAGTGGTGGTTCTGTGGTTACTTCATGCATGTTACCACGTGACCCTTCCTCCTGCATGACACCTTATTCTCACTCGCCTCGGACAGATTCCAGTTACACAGGGTTTTCAAACCACCAGAACCAGTTCAGCCACGTGCCCCTCAACAATTTTTTCACTGACTCTCTTCTTACTGGGGCTACCAATGGACATGCATTTGAAACAAAGCCAGAATTTGAAAGGAGGTCTTCCAGTATCGCAGTTCTTCGAATGAAAGCCAAGGAGCACACTGCCAATATTTCATGGGCCATGTAACATACAGTACTCTTTTATTTTTCTTTTAATGGCAAAGTAAAACATTCTATTTCTCATATTTAAAGGATACCACAATAAGCTGCTGTGTGTGGAATTGCTAAAGGTCAAGGTATACAGTGAGACCAGCTTAAATGAATAGTTGTTGTTATTTAACATTAAAATCTAAGAATGAACCTCTGAAAAGACTAAATAGATTTACCATCCATCAGTCTCCACAAACTCTGTTTTAGTAGTAAATTTTTTTTCTATTGTACGAGTCGATGAAATACGATCATGCAACTTCTTAAAAGAATAAATGTATTAAAAAAATTCCTCTGTTATAGATTGATTTATGTCAGTTCTGTATAACAAGAAATCCCTTGTAAAATAATATCTGATAAAGGAGGAAATGCACTGGGGAAAATGTCAAGATACCAAAGCTGTCAGGTAAATATTGAAGCAGGGTGTTTCGGGGAGTTGACTGTTATTTCTCCCTCTCTGGCTCCAAGACACGACGGGCATATCTCCTGTTGCTGAGAATTTATCTTCAGGCCTCAAAGATTTTTTTACCCCTAGCTGTTTTCATGAATTTCCACCCCATGAAATAGAACTCTTCTAAAATGGCCAGCATTTGCATGAAATATTTGGGCATAGTTTCCCAAAACCATGTGGCTAAAGGTGATAACTGAAATATTCCGGTGTGATTTAAAATATAGGCATGAGAATAGTTTCTATAAATGCTACCTTTTAAATGAAAAAGTCAGCACCAACTCAGTGAAAAAGCCAACACCGACTCACCACACCGACTTAGTATCACACACTAGAAAAAGAGTAAGTTACAAAACCTGCTGCTTTTAAGCTAAAATTGTGTCAATTCAACTGTACACACAAACATCTAATAAATACACTAAAGGAAACCTTTTTTGACATGTCACGTTATGCTTTATTATATTATGAAACATTTTCAGTTAAAAGAGCAGCAAATCTGACTTTATATTTATTTCATGGGCTTATGCAAGTGCACATGTGTGCGTGTTTGTTTTTTGATATGTAAGTCGTAAGCATTTTTTTGCTACTGTGGTTTTGCATAGGGAATTAAAATGTCAGAAGGCTCTCTAAAATTTCTGGTGGAAAAGAAAAGAAAAATACATTGCATCTGGAAAATTGCTAACCCCTTTGATTTACTTCTCCTCCCTTTCCCCTGTCACATTCCAAGCTTTTTCAGATGAGTGAAATGTCAACCTCCTTAAAAGACTCTTAATTCATAAAGGCAAAGTAAATTAATTGAAATGAAGATGGCTCCCATGGTTTGGATCAGAGCAAGGTCTGCTCTTTGTACTCCCTTAGAATCTTCCTTGTGGTTCCTACAGCTTTTAGGGATATGCTTAGAAGCCCTATAGGCTAAAGGATAGGAATAAATGAATTTAAAAAATTAAATTTCAGAAAAAATACTTAAATCCAGTGTCTCTTCCTAGTAGGAAAAATATTTACAGGAGTTAGATGTCTCTTGTAATAAAACCTTAAAATCAAGCAGATGATGGAGATGAGTGATGTCCTAAACAAACATCCCTTGACTTCATAATAACTCTGTTCTTTATTACTTTTGAGTTCTCTCCTTTTAGTTTTCTTCCCAGGACAAACCTGTTCAACTTTGGCCCTGAGAATTATGCATACATGCAGGAGCTCTTGTTAAAGGATTGTTTAGGCAGCTGTTAAATATCCTTCATGTTTTAAAAGAGAATGACTTCTTTTAATATATTCCTGTGTCTGGTCCATAAGAAGTTGCAAACTAAAACTTAGAAAATGTAAGACTTTCTTTTTAAAAGTTCCCAAGTTAGTAGTGTTCATGTTTATTTTCTTCTGCTTTCTTAATTGAAATTTTAATGTCCCTTGGCTAATACATTATGTTTTTAAAATGAGGGACAAAACTCATTTTTGAATCAAGTGTGCATTTCACATCATCCCTTAGTTTTCCTACTACAAGTTTTTTTTCTCATTATATTCTAATAATTAGTTGGAGACTCTGTAACTCACTTTTTAAAAATTTTAACATCTTTTTAAATGTTTTTTATAAATTAATTCAATCGGCACATTTTTTTTTTCTTTTAACATCTACAATGTGTGAAGCACCTTTGGGGATAATAAAAGAAATAATAGAACCATGGTTTTGTTCTCGATGAGTTCACAGTCTTCATAGACAGATGCATCCATAAAGTTTACATCCTCAGCCATGCTTCGCATTTTATGATGGCCATAAGAATTGAATGCAGGTTTTTTTGTGTGTGAACATTCTGACCTTTCTTTTTCATTGGATGGGTGTTATTACATATTTAAATTATTAAGATAAAATAAAATGAACTTTTGGTGCAATAGGAAAGATAAAGCTAATACAAAGGTACATAGAATGCACTTCCTGAATTTTCTCTTGCAATTTCTAAACTTATGTTAAACTTAGTTTCATATACCAGAATTCAGATCCCTCACAAAAATGTTGAACTTAGCTGTGCCTGGGTGGCTCAGTTGGTTAAGCGTCCGACTTTTGATTTCAGCTCAGGTCATGATCTCAAGGTTGTGGGTTGTGGGATGGAGCCCCGAGTTGGGCTCTGCGCTCAGCATGGAGTCTGATTATCCCTCTCCCTCTGCTCCTCCCCCTGCTCTCTTTTTCTCTCTCAGATAAATAAATAAATAAATAAATAAATAAATAAATAAATAAATAATAAAATATTTAAAATAAAAATAAAAATGTTGAACTTGTACACTTAAGAGATGAAAAACTAAGGAGTGTTTTAATTTCCTTTCATTTGGGCTCAAGTTATTAACAGTATTGATTCCTAGGAGTTTTGGTCCCTGAAGTGGTTGAGCCACTTGGACAATTGTTTCCAGGCCATTCTCATCCCTTATTTGCCCCTTCCACACGTTTTACTTGCACAGATGGTTTAAGGGATGATTCTTGTACTCTTTTCTCCTGAGCAATTTGATTAAAATTTGGTCCTCATGATAGGAGATAAATTTATTGGAGAATTAGGTAAGGTTTGCAGTTTCATTCATAAACATGAAATGAAATTTCAGAAAATGGCTTGTGGATTTTTGAAAAGATACAATTTCCTTGAGAATATTAAATAGTGATTATTTTCTTCTTAAATAACTTCTTATGAAATCAGAAAAAGAAAGCCGCTCTAATCTTTGCCCTCAGTCTTGACAACGTATCTCCAAAGAATAACAGAGTTACTTAACCTATATAACCTTGAGGAAACTCATGAAATTGAGTATATAAATTACTGGAGTGTATTAGCTTCATTGTTTCAATAGGCTGTTGATTTTTTTTTTTTTTTTTTTTTTTTTACCTCCAAGGAAGGGAGGAAGGGACATACTGATGCACTTAACAGGGTTCTTACAAAGACGATAGGTTACTGTTTCAGTATCTTTGCTTTTTTGTCTCAAATAGTAGCTGCTTATTTGACCTCCATCTGCAATTCTTTTATCATTTCCCTATATTTTATATAATGTTGTTTTCTATATAATGCTGTAGTTTTAGTCTATCAGCAGCTAAACAATGCCTTGGCTAAAAAAGAAGTGGAAAGATCGACTACAGTGTTTGCATAAGTTCTTTGAAAAATTTAAATAATGTTCTAAACTTAAGAAATAAGTTTACTACTTATATAAACTAAAATACTACTATATAAACTACTTATATAAACTAAAATAAGAAATGATCTTATTTTTAAAATCCTAGTTGGATTCACTTCTTTTTTCTCTTATTGAAATGTAAAGATGTATGCTTATTATTTAAAACATAAATGCTAACTTTCAACCGTCTCTACTTTAAGAAATTAGGCATCTAAAGTTTCAGCAGACATTATTTCCTTATAGCTATTCATATTTTGCATTGAAGAAAATATGGCTTTTTGTAAGGGACTCTATTTAATAAAACACTATATTAAATAGTATTTTTGTTCTTAGTGTCTAAGTCTCATTATATATATATATTTTATACAAGCCAAGCAGCAATGTCGCTAATGATCCAAATGAAAACAAAATCAGAAGTGAAATGCCTGGCAGTAGAGTCCTCATTTATGGCAGGAATCCTCAAAATCAGATTAAATGTGATATTGGTTTTCCAGGGTGTAGAAAATGCTCAAACAGGATTTTTTGTTTGTTTTAATAGCTCTCCTTTGTAAAATGAACATATTTGAACATATTGCCATTGTTTATCCTAGAAATATATTGCAAAAATTGTGAACAAGTCTTCAAGACAAGGGCTAGCCAATTCTTCAGTTTTACTGCATAAAATAGGAGAGAATGGAAAGAAGCCTTTTCTTTCCTTCCTAGCCTTAGAATTGTATAGCACTATGCATTCTTTAAGTTCCAGGAGCAAATAAATGACTTCACGTGAGTATTTCATGTGCATGACATTATTTTATAGCATGTCTGACTTTAAAGGCAGTACTTACTGAAGTTTTTCATGCATCTTCACACAATGTACCCTTGTAATATTTTCTCTTACTTATTTACCTTAACATACACTCTAAAGACTTAAGAGAATAATTCAGAATAATCATTGTCAAAGCATGACAAGTTTTTTTTTTTTTTTAAACATGACAAGTTTTAAGTAGAAGGCAAAAGGAGCCCCCTACAGGCTATGTATGCTGTCCAATTGGCGGACATGAAAAGAATCAAATGCTTAAACTCTCCCCAAATCACTAGAGCAGATTCATAACTTAGGTGGGAGTGCAGGTGGGGGAGGGTGTATCTCTGTTTAGAAGGCAGAGAGGATCCACATACACTGAGATGGGAAAATAGTTAGACCCTTAGTTTCACTAACCCCTAAAAGAAACTTGGCATTTTCTTTTAATTATGACTATGGACAACAAATCTCAGTAGCATTAGCAGCACTGTGAATTTGTCAACAATAAAAGGAACAGATATTTGCATATTACATTAGAGTTAATATAGATATCTTGAAATAATTATAATTCGAGTTTATCACTTGATTAGGACAGTTTTCTTTAAGGTAACTTTTAGATCTGTTGCCAGGCCTTGTTATTTAATCTATCAGTAAAGATGCACAAATATTACAAATTAATTCTGTAAGTATTCGGACACCTGTGTTTTGATTTAATTGGTTTCCTTCTTAAGCCTATACATTTTATTTACTAAAATACCTTATCTAAGAAGGGGTTCACAAGACCACTAAACTGCCAGAGGGGTCCAAGGAGCAAAAGGGACTAAAAAACCCTCTTTTTTTTTTTTAAGATTTTATTTATTTATTTGACAGAGAGAGACCAGCGAGAGCAGGAACACAAGCAGGGGGGGTGGGAGAGGGAGAAGCAGGCTTCCTGCTGAGCAGGGAGCCTGATGCGGGGCTAGATCCCAGTACCCTGGGATCATGACCTGAGCCGAAGGCAGACGCTTAACGACTGAGCCACCCAGGTGCCCTAAAAAACCCTCTTTATGTGTCAGCATCACTTCCCCATATCCAATAATTTTTTCACCCCAGAGGATGGTCATAGATTATGGAAGGAGTAGAATCAGGTACATAATAATTCCCATATTATTTCTTACTAGCAGAGGGTAGGACTGAAAGAGAATGGGGCTCTTTATTTATTTATTCATTTATTTTTAAGATTTTATTTATTTATTTGACAGAGAGAAGGAGAGAGAGACAGCACGCACATGCAGGCAGAGCGGCAGGGAGAGGGAGAAGCATACTCCCCCATTGAGCAGGGAGCCCGACGTGGGGCTCGATCCCAGGACCCTGAGATCATGACCTGACCTGAAGGCAAAGGCTTAACGACTGAGCCACCAGGCGCCCCAGAGAATGGGGCTTTTTAAAGCAGGCAGCCCCATAGCATTCATTGTTGAATGAATGGATGAAGAATTTTAATGAGGATCACTCTTTATCAGACTTCCCACTGAGTGCAGAGCCCAAGGTGGACCCTGAGATCATACCCTGAGCTGAAATCAAGAGTCTCATGCTTAACCAGCTGAGCCACCCAGACAGGTTGGAACTAGGCTTCTGAAGAAATAAAGAAGTGTTTGGGTAGTATTACGGAAGGAGTATGGCCTTAAGACTCCTAGTTCTACCACTTTTTAGCTTTAAAGCTTTAGGCTGGTCATTCAATTCCTCTGAGCCTTAGTTTTCTCATTGGTAAGTGAAAAACTTATATAAAGCTTTAAGTTAACAGGGCACTTTCACATTTATTTTCTCCTTTGACTTTCACAATTTTGTGACAATGGGCCTTATTATCATCTGCATTTCATGGTTGAGGTAATTTATAGTGAGAGAATATAAGAAATTTCTAAATCCAAAGCCTCTCCTTCTGCCTTCTTATCCTACAGATTTCCTTAAAGCTATGAAGAAAAAAGAATTAAAATATGCATTTAAAAATAATTTATTGTAGACTGTGAGGTGCTTAAATGATATACTTTTTTTTACAGACTCCAATTTTTCCTCCTATTGAGTCAGTGTTAATTTTTTTCTTCCCTCATTTTTTTAATCTTTAAATTCAGTTTTATTCAGTTAACAAACAAAATTATTGAGAACTCCCTTTGTGCCAAGACCTTAAAGAAACTAAAATGCTGGTGGGGGAGGGGAACAGGTACCTTAAAGAACTGTAATATGATAGGGACATGGCTCCTGCAAAATACTATTGGAAAACAAGTAAGTGAGCAATTAATTCAACACTTTATAAGTCATGGAAAGCTGCAGAGAAGAGGTGTTTTCAGTCAGACACTGAAAGATGAATGGGGCAGGGCGCCTGGCTGGCTCTATCAGTAGAGCATGGAACTCTTGATCTCGGGTTGTGAGTTTGAGTCCCACATTGGGTGTAGGAATTACTTAAAAAATAAAATCTTAGGGGTGTCTGGGTGGCTCAGTCAGTTAAGCATCTGTCTTTGGCTCAGATCATGATCCCAGGGTCCTGGGATCCAGCCCTACATTGGGCTCTCTACTCAGCGGGGAGTCTACTTCTCCCTCTCACTCTCCATCTGTGCTCTCTCTCTCTCTCAAATAAATAAAGTCTTTTTTAAAAAATAAAAAGATGAAATCTTAAAAAAAGGTGAATAGGAACTTACAATAATATATCATTTTACTTCTTTTTCTCTGAAAGAAAACCCAAATCAGTTTTAAAAAGCTATCTTCATGATAGTTAAAATATTTGCAATTTTTGGTTCACATCATACCACGATTTCTTCTCTAATTTTAAATATTTATTTTCCTTATTTTATTAGTATTATTTTGTTAATTGAACCAAAGTTCTCAGATTCACCAGAGAAATAATTTGTTTTATTCAATAAGGTTTTACAAGTCTCTATTCTCAAGTAATACAATGAATGGGTGCCGAACTCTTAATATTACAAAACGGAGGTTGTGAATAAATGGAAGCCATGGCCCTTGTGTTCAGGGGATATTCAGTTTAGTTGGATGGATGACATTTGCTGAAATTTGCCTCTCATGAAAATATAGCATACATATTTTAATAAGCTTTCTCTATAAATATATAACAGAAAAAATGGGGAAAAATCGTTAAGTACACCTTCAAAATACACATCTGCAAGAAGTTGATAGAAAAGTTCAGTAAGAAGAAGGTTTCACCCTGGTATACCCCTTGATCTCTGACCAAGAAAAAGACAGAAGATTCTGAGGTCACTGCAGGAAAAATACTCCCCACTCCATGAAAGGGAAAAGGAAAAGAAGCAGCAGCTGGGCGTTGCTTTTGTGTCTTTAATTTAACTCTTTGTCTGCCTCAGTATGGTCAAAGTTTGTCTCGCTTTATACAAAACTCTTGCCTAAATTCTATAAACAGAGGTTTAATGGAGGAATTGCTCTCTTATCTTGATCCCTCTTTTCCCAGCTGTGAAATTGATCGATGTTTTTAAAGCCCTAGGACGGCTCCCCTTGTAGATACGTTTTCTGGTTCAAAGGGGAAAAAAAGCAGGAAAAAATTATTCTGAGAAATACCTTAGAAGAAAATTTTAATGACCTAGGAAGAGAGCTATATAGCTAGATGTTAGTCAGAAGGTGAACCCTTAAATTAGTTTAAGTATTATGAGTGAAAATACGTGGCAAGAGAGAATTTGCCAGGCTTTTGTAGTTATGTGACTCAGATTAACTTTTTGTAACTATGCGCAACTTCCTTAGATATCAAATTCTGTAATATTTCGATTGGCTTTGGCTGAGATCACTAACAATTTAGCAGAAGAGAATCAAGATTCTGATCCCAGATGTGTCACTGATGATCAGTGCCACCTCACCTCTCAGTTCTCAGAGTTCAATTCAATTCAGCAAATATTTATTGAGTGCTTATGGCTGCCGACTTTTGTAAGTCAGAGAAAAATAATGAGATGTGAGTAAAATGTGACAAGTCTCGAGTAAGACAGCAGTACTTACAGAAAGCCATCATCATCGTTGGCGTTTTAACCAGAAGTTTGATTTAATTGCACTAAAAACACCAACAGTGTACATTGCTTTGAGGTACAGTAATTTCCACACTGGATTTTGATTTTTATCTGCATACTGGATACAAATCACAGTCCCCACGGCTTGACTTATAAGTAAAATAACACCATCCCCCACCTAGCATCAGTCATGCACATCCCTAATAGCTCAGCTGAAGGACAGCATTAGCCATTATATAAACTAATTGGGTTAATTCTGCTCTGGAATTTAGGCAAATAATGTAACTGAGATAAACAGAGGGTCACTTATGCGTCTCCTTGTACACATTTATCTACACTTCTTATTTATACTACTAAATGCTTAAAACAACAGTAGGCTATAAATTTGCCTTTTCTTTCTGATTCTCTTGGCAGGGTTTCTTACATGCTTAACTTTTAAAGAGTGGAGTTCGGTCTCCTCGCAAATAAATAAGAGAGCAGTGGAAGGAAAAGCTGCAGCTACAAAGTAGTTCTAACCCATTAAATGCAGATGGCTCACAGGGGGTTTAACCATCAGGAGCGAACACACATCACGCTGAAATATAGAGCTGTTTTCTATCACTTGTTACCATTTGAATGTCTGTCTCAGGAAAGTGAATTCCATATATCTTCCTGGCCATCAGTTGCCCTTTGAATACTCCTCTCTCTGATGTAGCTAGATTTCTCTTCAGAACTTACTGAGATGAATGAGCTCTTGCCACACGTAGAAGTGAAAGAAAACATTTCTTTCTCTGCCAGAACAGATGAGATTTGTCATTAGGAGAATGGATTTGACCTTGTAAAGTAGACCAAAGCAATTAACAAACAAACCCCTTTGGGGCAGATTGCCTTTATCCTAGTCCTCCAACAGAAACTTTGTTTTTTTAATGCCCTCACAGCTATGTTGCAAAGACCTGGGAATCTGATCACCTGAAAAAAAGCCAAACTGTGGGATAAGAAATCATCTCTAATTTAAGCCTTTGCACGCAAAGAGAATTTTATGGACACTTGAAACAATCACATGGATTTAACCTCAGCCATGATACGTCAATTACCCATTATCAATAGGTCGTATTGATCAGAAATCATTAAAGAGATCCATAAAACCAATTTGATGGCAATGTATAAACCAAAACTAGAGATAAGCATTAGAACTTACATAAAATGAAGGAAAACTCCATTTGAGGACAATTTATAATATCTAAGGAAAAGATTGATTGCGCTTTGCATCTCTCTCAACTCACTAATCTATTCATTTCCTAATTCATGATCTCTTTTCTATAGTTTCTTTCCCCCACTCCTTATCTTTCCCCTTTGCTTCTTTTATCTATTTTCCTCTTTCCCAGAGCCCATACCTAGCTAAAACCCACTCTTCAAGTCTAAAGCCTTAGGTGATATTCAGGGAAAGAGCTGCTACCAATCGCTGGGATAACAGCAGTAGTGAAAAGCGACTTCCTTGCTTTCCCTGCAGTGCACGTTCAGCCAATGCTATTAAAGTGATTGACATAATCTTGAGTAAACCCAGCTGATAAGCCACATAAAGGCTGCTCATCCACCGTGGATCTGCAACGACTTTGGTCTTGCTATTTCATTTGTCTTTCTGACCGAGTTTGTAAACCATTCAGCAATTTAGACACTTAGATACAGATTAAAAGTTATTGTTTCATCCAGAAAATGGTATTTTGAAAGTCATTCCTTCTAAAAATTTTGTGCATGTATTTTGCTCATTTTATGTTTTATTTGGCAAAATCTACCTTTGGAAAAACAAACAAAATATAGGTAAGGGGGAAGGATATCAGACTGGCAAAAAGATCTGAGATCTCAATGCATTTTTAAAAATTCAGAAACTTTACAAAATTTATTCTGGAGAGTAATAATAAATTCACATTGTTAATATTATTGTTATAATTTTATTATTATTGTTATTATTTACCAGTAGATGGCACTGCACAGGTGTCAAAATGTCTACACCAATGTGCTTTGGGGCAAGAGAGGATCATCAATCATGCTCTCTGGTGTGAAATGCCCTCCGCTGGAGTTCTCTTTCGTAGCGAGAGTTTTATATCCAGGAGTCCCAACAGGTGTATGTGAGGGAAGAACATAAATTCATTAACACTCATTTTATTTATCAAACACTTAAACAGGGCTTACTATGTACAGATGAGTAGGTTCTCTTATTTCCTTTTTCAGATAAGAAAACTGAAGCAGAGAGCGATGAAGATTCCCTAATGTCACACAGCTAGTTATGGTAGGACAAGGACTGGCTCTGATATTTGATCTAGTCGTGCTCTCTCTGCTTTGCCCTCTCAGTTTACTAACATGAATTACTTATTCACTTATTTAACATTTTTAAGGGAACAGACTTGAAAATCCAAGGTATAGAAATGGGTAGATTCAAATCAGAAAACTACAGAATCTTGGGGGGAATTGGGGGTACTGTTGAGGAAAGCAAAGAGGTCCTCGGGAGGGAGGGCATGTGTTGGTCTATTAAGAAGAACCACCAACAAAGAAGAGGAGAGGATGCCATACATAAAATTCACCAGCTCACAACTTTGCTTAGCGGCAAGATGTGGCATATTTTTAAAAGAAATATATTCTTAACATGGTCCAACTATACTTTATTTCTGGCTGATGTAGAAAATACTCTAAGTACTTTTGGCGCCTGAGTGGCTCAGTTGGTTAAGCGACTGCCTTCGGCTCAGGTCATGATCCTGGAGTCCCTGGATCGAGTCCCGCATCGGGCTCCCTGCTCGGCGAGGAGCCTGCTTCTCCTTCTAACCCTCCCCCCTCTCATGTACTCTCTCTCTCTCATTCTCGCTCTCTCAAATAAATAAATCTTTAAAAAAAAAAAAAAGAAAATACTCTAAGTACTTTTAAAACTTTAGTAAGCAGATTATAACTTGTTCAGTGTCTTGCAGCATTAACTGCAGTAACTCTTACCTCCCCCTTACTTCGGGCATCTACATCCCTAGTGACAGCTCAGAGCTTAAGCTTACCCAGAATTGTGCTATCATGGACATCTGGAAGCCCGGCTTCTCATTCCCTGGCAGTCCCCTACACCAGTCAAACATTTTAACTTAGTTTCTTCAATGTGCCTCTTATCTAACCTCATCAAATCCTCCATCCCTCAATCTTAGCCTGTTTTCTCTGACACTCTTCCATATCTACTTCCTTTCTTATCCCTCGTACACCTCACAGCCCATCCTTTCAACTACTCTTTGGCCAATACCTTCAAAGGCCTACTGTTTTCCTTTTACCACACCTGCCTCCACCTGGGTTAATGAACTAGCTAAAAAGGAATGTGTGCAGATTAGCTCCATTAAAAGAATGTATATTATCTCTACTAAAAATGTGTGTCTTCGGTCCCAAAGGGAGCTTTGCATGGCTAAGTACAGTCATTCCTGCTTCCTATTTTCCATCAGACACATTTTGAAGCTTGTCTACTCTTCAAATCTTTAATTTAATGCTCTCCCACCTCACTGCACCAAAAAGGGGGAAAAAAGCCATCCTAAGGGAACTGTCAATTTCTTGCCACTAGAGCTACAACTATACCTGTATCAATAAGTGTTGTTTTCTTCTGATTTATTTTAGGGGAAGAGATATTCCCTTTCTAACTTGAAAGTACACTGTTCCTGTGTATCCCTTCTAATCCTCATTCTGTATTGTATCCCTTCCAATCTTGTCATGGTTTTTCTGCCATCTCCTGTCTGTTTAAACTTCTTTCAGTCATTTACAACCAATCTCATTTGTTAAAAATTAGTAATAATAAAAGTTAGCAAAATATCTTCATGCCTCTTCACTGCTTCCAGATTTGCTCCAAAACGTTCTATGGAGGTATATGTGCACTCAGTATCTTTACTTTTTCATTTGCCCCTCACTGAATACTCAAATCTCTGCAATAGGGTTTGGAGTTCCACCAATCCATGAAAATTATGTGATAATGAGGGCAAAGCTCGGAGTGGTGTGACTGCAAACCCAGAAACACCAAGGATTGCCAACAACCACCACAACTAGGAGAGAGGTGTGCGGCAGATTCTCCCTCAGAGCCTCCAGACCTGCCATGCCCATCAACACTTTGATTTCAGACTCAATACGTTCTAGCTGTTATGAACCTACCAGCGTGTGTGGTGCTTTGCTCCAGCAACTCAAGGAAACTAACACAGATTCTTGGCTTCATTTGGCACTTCTGATTCTGACTACTTCCTGCTCAGGGGAGCCTTCCATGTTGGTTTCGACGGCACCACACTCCCCCAGTTATCCTAGTCCTTCTTCCTCTTTGCCCCCAGCCAACTCGTCCTCTATGCCTAAATGTGATTCTGAGTGCTCTGCTCTGGCCTCTTCTCACTGTCAATATTCTTTGCAGATGTTTTTACTGCAATAACCATAGCTTTGATCACATTCAATGTGATACAAAGCAGAGCTATGTGTCTGATCATGCTCCAGGCTCAAGACACAGAGGGAAGCTCAAATTGAACATAAAATCTTAACCCACTTCTGCTTTTATATATATATATATATATTAGATAAACATATATTAGATATAATAGATAAATATACATAATATAATTAATGTATGTAATCATATATGTAATTAATATAATTTATTTTTATTTTTTAAATTTTTTAACTTTTTAAAATTTTATTTATTTTGAGAGAGAGAGAGTGAGTGAGAGAGAGAGCACAAGCCAGGGGCAGAGGCAGAGGGAGAAGCAGACTCCTCGCTGACCAGGGAGCCTAATGCGGGACTTGATCCCAGAACCCTGGGATCATGACCTGAGCTGAAGGCAGACACTTAACCGACTGAGCCACCCAGGTGCCCCTATAATTTATTTCTTAAAGATTTATTTATTTATTTGAGAGAGAGAGAGAGAGAGCATGGGGGGAGGGGCAGAGAGAGAGGGAGAGAAGCTGACTCCCCACTGAGTGGAGCCAGCCACTGGGCTCGATACCAGGACCCTGAGATCATGACCTGAGCCAAAGTAAGATGCTTAAACTGACTGAGCCACCCAGGCATCTGAATATAATTTATTTTTTATTTTTTATTTATTTTTTATTTTTATTTATTTGACAGAGAGAGAGACAGTGAGAGAGGGAACACAAGCAGGGGGAGTGGGAGAGGGAGAAGCAGGCTTCCCGAGGAGCAGGGAGCCTGATGTGGGGCTCGATCCCAGGACCCTGGGATCATGACCTGAGCCGAAGGCAGATGCTTAACGACTGAGCCACCCAGGCGCCTCAATATAATTTATTTTTTAAAGCACTTTTAGGTTCACAGAAAAATTGAAAGTACACTGTTCCTGTGTATCCCTTCTTATTATTCACATCATCTTGCATTAACGTGGTACATGGGTCACAATTGATAAGTCAATTTTGATGTATTATTATTATTAACTAAAGTCCATAGCTTATGTTAAGTTTCACTCTTTGTGTTGTACATTCTGTGAGTTTTCACAAATACATCTACCATTACAGTAGTGTACAGGATAGTTCAGCTGCCTTAATATCCCTCTGTGCTCTACCTATTCATCCCTCCCTCCATCTTAACCACTGGCAATCACTGACCTTTTTTTTTTTTTTAAGATTTTATTTATTTATTCATGAGAGACAGAGAGAGAGAGAGAAGCAGAGGGAGAAGCAGGCTCCCAAGGAGCAGGGAGCCCGATGCGGGACTCGACCCAGGATCCTGGGATCATGACCTGAGCCGAAGGCAGACGCTTAACCGTCTGAGCCACCCAGGCGCCCAATCACTGACCTTTTTAATGTCTCCATAGTTTTGCCTTTTCTAGAATGTCATATAAATAATTATACAGTATGTAGCCTTCTCAGATTGGTTTCTTTCATTTAACAATGTGCATCTGAGTTTCCTCCAGGTTTTTTTTTTTTTTTTTTGTCTTGATGGCTCATTTCTTTTTGTTAAATAATATTGAATGGATGACACACTGTTTATCCATTCACCTAGTAAAGGACAGCTTGATTGCTTCTAAGTTTTGGGAATTATGAATAAAGCTGCTGTAAGCATTCATGTGAAGATTTTTATTTGGACATAAGTATTCAAATCCTTTGAGTAAATACCAAGGAGCATGATTGCTGGATTGTACGGTAAGAGTATGTTTAGTTTTGTAAGAAATTGCCAAACTGTCTTCCAAAATGACTGTTACTTCGCATTCCCACCAGCAATGAGCAAGAGTTCCCATTGCTCCACATTCTCACAGCATTTGGTATTGCCAATGTTCTGGATTTTGGCCATTGTCATAGTATGTAGTGGTATCTCATTGTTTTCATTTGCGATTCACTAATGGCATTTGATGCTGAGCATTTTTCATATGCTTATTTGCCACCTGTACATCTTCTTTGGTGAAATGTCTGTTCTTTTTTTTTTTTTTTAGTTTTTGAATTTTAGGAGTTCTTTGTATATTTTAGATACAAATCCTTTATCATACATGTGTTTTTTAAAGATTTTTTTCTCCTATTCTATGGCTTGTCTTTTCATTCTCTTGACAGTGTCTTTCACAGAGAGAAAATTTTAAGTTCAATGAAATCTAACTTATCAGTTTTTTCTTTTATGAATCGTGCTTTTGGTATATATAAAATGTCATTGCCAAACCTAAGGCCACCTAGATTTTCTCCTATATTATCTCCAAGGAGTTTCAGAGTTTTGTTGTTTACCTTTGGGTCTTTGGTCCATTCTGAGTTAATTTTTAGAAAAAGTGTAAGGTCTATGTCTGGATTCACTTTTTTGCACATTGATGTCTACTTGTCCCAGCACCATTTGTTGAAAAGACTATCCTTTTCCCCTTGAATCACCTTTGCTCCTTTGTCAAATGTCAGTTGACTACATTTGTGTGTGTCTTTTTCTGGGATACTTCTGATTTTCATCTTCTATTATTTTAACTTCCCTATGAGAAGCCTGAGGTTCATTCTTTATTCTCTTCTCTCTCATAATCCTGTGCTAAGCACTTCACATGTATTATTTAATGTAACACTACAGTAATCCTGTTCTACTATTAGGACCATATTAATAGTGAGAACCTTAGTTCAGAGACAACTCTACTTATATAAATAGACTGAAACATCTTTATTCTTAACCCCCGTGATGTATTACCACCCACAGCTCACAAGCAGCAAGCCAACTGGACTTCTGGATACGAACCCTCAACCATTACACTAATTTCTACATATATTTTGAAATCATAATGTCTCTTCATCCTTATGGCCATCATATTAATTCAAGCACCATCACTTTTCAGAAAATTTACTAACAATACTCTCTTAATGGATTTCTTGCATCCAGTCTGGCTCTATTCCAGATTGTTATTTCTTAAGCACAAGTCTGATAACACTAAACATAAAACCATCTCATGGCTCCCCATCACCGCGAAAGAAAGCAGACATTCCAAAATATGTTTACAACTCCCCACTCCATCCAAATCTCAAATTCTGCCATAATGATCTGTTTGTACTTCTCCACGACACTGCCTATGCTTAAATCTGCACCTTTCTGCATGTGGGTCCATTTGTCACTGATGGTCTTTTTTGTTTCTTTACCCGACTCTTTTCCTTCAGATTGTAATTTAAACATCATGTCTTAGTAGAGTTGCCAGATTTAGCAAATAAAAATACAGGACACCTACTTAAAGTATTGCATGATCATATTTATATTAAAGAATTATTCATTGTTTATCAAAAATTCAAATGTAACTGTGCATCCTCTATTTTATCTGGCAACCCTATGTCTTGGGGAAGCCTTGTCTGTAACCCCATCACCTAAGATTGGGTTCATTACTTCTCTGATCTGCTCCCATAGCCTCCGATGTGTATCCCATCACAGTACTCACTTCCTGTCTATTATTCATGTAATACATGCATCTCTGCCACCATCCTTAAGGACAGAAATTGTATCTTTTCCAGCAGCATATTTCCAGCATCTAGACATCCAATGCTTAGTGCTCAACAAATGTTTATTGAGTGTTTTTAAATAAATGGATTCAACACATTTAATTCTAGCCCTTTGTCATTGCAGTTGCTATTAACTGTGTGTACTATTAAGATATATTTCATAACTAATTTTGATATATCTAGTTGAAATTGCTTTTTTGTCTTTAGCTTTTGAAGTTATTGGTTTAGAATTTTGTTTATTTATTTATTTATTTATTTATTAGAGAGTGAGCGGGAGAGAAACAGCATGAGAGGGGAGAGGGTCAGAGGGAGAATCAGGCTCCCCGCTGAGCCGGGAGCCCGATGTGGGACTCGATCCCAGGACCCTGGGATCATGACCTGAGCTGAAGGCAGTTGCTTAACCAACTGACCCACCCAGGCGCCCTTGGTTTAGAATTTTGTGAAATTATATAAATTACCTTCAAGTAATTCCTGGCCAGCCTCAGGTCTCCCAACCATAGAGACAAAAGTATGCGCAGTGGAATGGTGAGCTGCCATCTAGACAGCAGCAAGCTGGTGGGCTCCTCTCATTTCCAGAAGCTGGAAGTGACAGCTGAGATGCCAAATGTTGCTCATTTACCTCATCGAAGGGGAAAAAAATCATTATTTTCAATATTAGTCATCTACATTGATATTTGTTCTCCACAGTGTTTCAAGGAACACTAATTCCCCATGTTGATAGTAGGTGTTCTTCAAAGGCAGACATATGGTTAAGCTTGTTTTTCAGCGGGGTAGCATAATTTTTAATAGATTTCTGACCTCTAGGAATTTTCAGAACTTTTAACATGTCAATAGTGAATCTTCAGGAGGTGATATATAATACAGGGGATTTTGCTAGTCTAACTAATCACAGAGGCTTTTCGTTAGTTATCACCTAATTTGGAAATACTAATGTAGATTTTGACGTGATCCTCAGGGTAAATGAGTATATCGACCAGATTTTATTGTTAAAAACAGGCTCTTTGGAATGCCTGACTCAGAGATGTGATTATATAATTTATCTAATAGACCCAGCTTTATTAGGTCACATTCATCTGTTTTGAGCTAGAGCTCCAAAAAGTTTCTAAAATAAATGTCTTCAGGACTTAGGGTATATAAAATAAAGTTTGTATTTGACACAGAAATTGGTAAGCCCATACTATAAGGAGCTAAGGAAAATCTTAGAGCAGTTATATATAATTCAGATTGCTGAATATTTAGTATTATTGGATTTTAAAACAAGAACTTCAAAGGTAAGATACACTTCTCACTAACGAAAAGCACATGTGATACAGCTGAAGCCCCTCCACCCCCCATAGGCAATAGTCAGGGCAAAGTCGGTGTGGGATCAGAGTACTAGGCCACCTGGGAGGTGCAGTTTGAGGGCCCTACCTTCCACATCACACTTACCTCCATCACCTGAATGAGGTTGAGTGTTACCAGAGGGTTAATATATATCGTGTTGCATCTGAAAGGTGGCACATTACCTATTAACCCAGAAGTAAGTATGAGTTTGTTTCTATTATTGTTAAATACCATAGCACTAATACTTAATAATAATTTCCATTTGTTTAACCGCATATGCCAAGTACTATGTCCGTTGCTTTACGTGATGATAGTACAGCAACTAATACTTTTGAACACTCAGTGTGCTTTGCACAATGCTGAATTTGCTGTTTGCATTATTTCCTTTAAGTGCTTCAATAACTCTTTGGAGTAGATCTCACTATCTATATCCATTTTATGGATGATGAAAATTCAAGTGGCTTACTCAGGAAGGCATGGTACATAGCTCTGAGATGGGCTTTGAAATGGTCGCTATCTGGGACACCTGGGGAGCTCTGTGAGTTAGGCAGCCGACACTTGCTTTCAGCTCAGGTCATGATCTCAGGGTTGTGGGATCAAGCCCCGCAGGCGGCCCTGCTGTCAAGCCCCTCGTGGGACTCCATGCTGGGTGTGGAGCCTGCTTGGGATTTTCTCTCCCTCTCCCTCTGCCCCTCTCCCATCTCTCTCTCTCTTAAAAAAGAAAAGAAAGAAAAGAAATGATCTCTATCTGTCCTGCGTGTCTGCATTCTTAAGCAGGACTATGCTATTTTAATGCCCCAGTTTGGATAGATCTCAGAACGTGATGTAGGTATCCTTAATACCTTTTTCTCGTGGAAGAAACTGAGGCTGAGAAAAGATATATATTTTGACCAGGACGTTGAGGTAGTGGGAAAATAAAGGTAAAAATTATGTGAAACAAAATGAGGGTTCTAGAGGGGAGGGGGTTGGAGGGATGGGTTAGCCTGGTAATGGGTATTAAAGAGGGCACGTACTGAATGGAGCACTGGGTGTTATACGCACACAATGAATCATGGAACACTACATCAAAAACTAATGATGTAATGTATGGTGATTAACATAACATAATAAAATAAAATTTAAAAAAATTTATGTGAAACTACGAAAGTAAGCATAAGCACCAAAGGTAAGGTCTAGGGCAATAAGAACATACAGTTTTTGGCTGTGTGGAGAGGTGAGCAGAAGTAGAACAAAAATGGTCAGATGAATCCCAAAGGGCAAAATGTTCTTCCTAACAATTCTGTTTCAGACTTTAAGGAAAATCTCCAGCAATTTAAACTTGTTGATACTTTATATCTAATTTACAAACTGTATAAATAGTAAAATAAGTTTGATGTAATATGATTTTTTTTTTTTCTGCTAAAAGCATTAGGAAATAGACCACTTGAGGTCAGGGTAACACCAAGAAGAATTTCCCAGCACTAAAATGAACCACATTGCAAACTCTTTCTAAGTGCTTAGCAATGTCCTGAACTGCCTCCATTTACGCGAGGCTTGAAAAACCAAAGGGGCCTCTTGTGAACATTTTAACCACAGAGAGGAGTGTGCTTTAAGAAAATATATCCAAAGCAATATAGCAAGTGCTGGATATAAGTTGGTGAGTCTCCTTACTTAAAAACAAGTGTCAATAAAAGATATTCTTCCTGTTGAAAACCCAAATAGTTCCATCTTCAGACAGTAAGCTTCTGAAAGCCATAATAATGAAATATCATATGTTTAATGTTCTTTACTTTCTGTAATTGGTTTTTAATTTCTTCCATTATTTTTTCATATATGTACTATATCATTAAAGATCTCATGATTTCTTTTATTCAATGTCTTATTGAATGCCTGAGTAATATAGACGGATATTAATAAAAATGGACTTTTAATGATCTCCGACATTCAGCTAAGAGGCTTTGGAAAATAGAAACTAAAAATTTGTCATGGCTGTTGCTTGATTTCAAACAACCTCCCTTTCAAGCAAACTTCCCTTGGAGAAAATGATGTTTCAGCTCCTACAGCCCAGATGCAGGTGAGATTATTAATAACAGTTGATATATCACAAAGGCCGATAGCAAATTATTATTCTGCTAAGCACTTCATCACCAACTTTCAAAATCACTCCCATAAGGCAGTTATCATTATTATACCCAGTTTATAGATGAGGAAACTGAGGTTTAGAGGGATTAAGTAATTTATCCAAAGAAACACAGCTAGTCAGTGGTGGAGGCAGGATTCAAACTCTGGCAACCTGACTCCACAAACCAACACATGTAATAGTTATGGTCTATATGGTCTCCCGTGGAAAAAACATTGTTGGGAAACCAGTTCTGACATGACTCTGACCTTAATTTCTGGGTCTTGGATTCCTCAGCTGTAAAATGAGGGGATAATCTAGCTGACCCCTAAGATCCATTGAAAATCTAATATGCTATGATTCTTTCTAATTGTTTTAGCAAAACCTTAGAGAAATGACTCCTTGTGCAATGTCCAAAATGGATTATATTATAAATGGAAAACATATAGAGACTGAATGGTGATTTATGAAAGGGGACGTTAAAATCATACATATTAATAATGTATGAAGTACAGTGAACTCATTTAATGCTCCCTGCACATATGAAAAAATTGCTTTTACAGATGCCATCGGCAACTGCGTACCTAGATGGTGGAATTTAAACCTGGAAAACATTTACTTTTTTTGGTTTTATTTTATGTATTTGAATTCGGACAGCTAATATGGAGTGCCCCTTTTCTCAGTTATATTCATAACTAATGGTAAGTTAGAAAAATTTTGCCAGAGAGACGTTAAACCCCGATTTCTAAAATGTGCTTGTCTGCTTTCTTGGGTGTGACCAAAGGACTTTAGTCTTTGGATTTTCAAGTGAACTTTTCCTCTTTGTAACTTCATCTTCCATTTTTATTAACCAGTCAAGCATGTTTTACTTTACTCTGTGATAAGGGGATCAGAAACAGCTTCCCCACATCTAAGACAATCTTAATCAATTGCAAGGAATACATGAGTGGCATGGTGTGGAAGCTTCCTGCCTTGAGGAGGAAGAGATCTCTGGATTATTACTTTTGATTTCACTGATAGAAGGAGAAATTAGGTAACCTTGAAAACAAGGTACTTTTGATTGTGAACCATTCTGAGAGGACATAAGGTAAATTGTCACACACGCTCCCTTGACCTTTAACTAACCTTTCACTTTTAACATATGTTTTGAAGTGCCAGCCGTGTTGATTTCCATGGCTGTTTGGGTACAAGTTTCAGAGAAACTTACTACTTCCATGTCTTTAATCACTTTTTTGAACTTTGAATATAAGCATTTAAGATACTCTTAGGACTCACAGGAGACTGGCTAAGTGGCACTGACTACAGAAACTTCTCGCAAGATCTGTTAAGTCGTCCCTCATTCAGCAACCTAACTATGAGGTCTTACTATCCAGGATACAAAATAAGTAACGTGCACTCACTGTGCTCGCGTGGTGAAGTGGTGATTGTATCATGGAATCTATTGGATATCTTGAATTCCTGTTTGTGGCACAGCCTCAGGTAGGCCCACTTGGTCCTGGGGCATTCTCCAGGTCATTTCAGTGTGAATCAAGCTATTGTGTGCTGATATTTCTGTCTTTCAATGCCATAAAGAATGAGAGATGAAAAAAAAAGAAATGCATAGTTAACGTGATAGGAAACTGACATGGCAAAAATGAAAGCAAAGTATCAAGCGTTCATTTTCTGGCTCTTTCACTGCAGAGTAATCTAAAAGTGCGAATGTGCAATTAATCATAAGCATACATAACATGGCCCTCGACAGAAGAGACTAGCAAGCGTTAAACACATTGGATTCTCTTGCTTTCTCTTTTGGTTCCTGTTAAATAACTTTAATTCTTTTTTTTCTATTGTTTTGCCACCAATGCTCCCACCTCTGAAAAACCTACCACTATTTTATTTTATTTTTTTTTAAGGAGAAGGGAGGTCACAGGAATGGAATGAAAATCAAGTCTCACTAAGGTCCAGGGCTGGGGCTGGCAGCCTTCCAGAAATGCTTTTCCAAAATACTGGTCTCAAGTTTTCATTGTGGAGGGGGAAAGGAGAGAACACTGAGAACCTCCGGGGATTATCGCTTGCTCAGACACCTCATTACAGAGCTTTCGCGGCGGGAGAGCCCTGGAGGCCAGGGAGATGGTGAAGAAGGACTTCAGGAAAGCAGGAGTGTAGAAAGAAAGAAAAGGTAGAAAGAGAAAGAAAGAGAGAGAAAGGAATGTTTTCATTTGTGATATTAATGATATTAGCTTCCAATCTATGTGCCGCCAAAAATTACCTATTGTGTATTGGCATCTAGATAGCTAATTTCTAATGAAATAATCAGTATCATTATGTGAATTAAATATAGTGAGGGGATTTATGAACAGCATATAAAAATGTGTATTCCTTTGCTCTTCTGTGAGTTTCTAATGGGCAACGATATATTACACCATGAATGGAGCATAGGAAGTGCTCAATAAAAATTGTTGAATTAATTTAAATTAAATGCCATGCATGGGCAATATAGCTAGTCATCACATCTGAACATAGACTTTCTGTCAAGCAGTATGCTAAGTCTCATGGAGGATATACAGGAATACTTCCTTAGACATAGATTCTGGCCTCGAGGGGCTTACAGTTGAACTATGATCAAAATACAAGTTTAAAAGAAAGTTTTATGTAATGTCAATTGCATTAAATTGATCTTGAGTGAATGAGAAAATCATGCCATTTGAAAAGTGTTTAAGTCAGACTTTCAGCTGGCAGGGATAGACAAACTTTAGCTTTTTAAAAAACTCATGTGTCTACAAAGAAACGAAAGTTTCATTATTAGGTAAATGCATGTGTGTCGGTAGAATTCTCTCATATAAAGACCCCAATTCCTTTACTATAACAGCACTGATTTATAGGGAGATCTCAGTGTGACACATGTGTGTCTGTGTGTGTGAATGTGTATATGTGTGTGGTTGTATGTGTGCGAGTTAAGAACATGGGAGAGAAGGAGAATAAAAGAGAAAGATGTTCTAATGGCCTTAATGAACATATCTTTCACGAGTTAATGATTAAGTGTAGTTTGAAGAAAAAGCTGTTCCTAAATATTCAAAGTAAGCAAGATAAAAAGGGCAATTTCTCCACCTTGGAATAAACATTTAATCTATTCATGTCTACGTGGATTACTGCATCTCTGCGTCTAGTCTTATCAAGACCCACAGTTCATCTCTGTACCACAATAGAGTGGTCAATCACTTCTCTGCTTGAAACTCATCAGTGTCTTCAAGAGCCTCCGATTAAAGTCACAATCCTGTAACGTGGTTGACACGGCCTTCTGGGACCTGGTATCTGCTAACATCTCTAGTCTTTCTCACTTGATGTTCCAGCCCATGGCTGATTCTTGTGCAATCCTTGGATGCACATAAGCTCTTTTTGATCTTTAGGTTTTCCCATACACTAACTTAGCCTGGAAAAAAATGTTTTCTTTCTCTCCTCTGTGTCTAATGATCTTCCCACCCTCTGAGTTCAGACTTAAAATTCACCTATCAGGAGGTTTTTGCTGACACTGACTTACATGATTCTGCTCAGAGTCTCCCTAGCATCTTCTACTTTCTTGGTTAGAGCAATTGTCCAACGTTGCTAAAGCTGTTCCTATAAGTATCTATCTCCTCACTACACTGTAACTTTCCATTAACATGGGGATAATGTCCGTTTTGTTCACAGTATCTGGAACATAGAAGAAATACAATATTTATGGAATTCATTCATCCAACAAATATGTGTTCATTGGTACTAAGCAGTGTTCTAGGTGCTTGGTATACAGTGAACGAAATGGACAAAATTCTCTGTCTTCATGGAGATTCTATTGTAAAGGAATAAGGAGGTTAGAAATGATGAGTGCTACATCAAAAAGCGAAGAGGAAAAGGGAGATAGAAAGTTGCTGGGGTGGAAAAGAGTTATAACCGAGATGTTAAAAAAAAGCCTCCTGGAGGGGCACCTGGCTGGCTCAGTCCGTGGAGCATGCGACTCTTGATCTCAGGGTTGTAAGTTCGAGCTCCACGTTGGGTGTAGAGATGACTTAAAAAACAAAATCTTAAAAAAAAAAAAAAAAGCTTCATGGAGAGGATTATTTGGAGTCACAGGAGAGGTCAAGGGGATATTGGGAGGCAGGGTGCTGACAAACAGCAGGTAACTGTCAGGCCCTGATCGTCCCCATTGTGTGAAGAATGTCATGAGACATGAGATCAGACACGTCCCGGGACTAAATCACTAAGGTACTTACCAGCTCTGGTAAGAACTTTGACCTTCTGTTCACTTTTTATTTGGAAATAATGTTAGATTGGTAGAAGAGTTGCAAAGATAGTACATGGGATTCTCTCATACCCTTGACCTACCTTCCTCTAACCTTAACATCTGTCATAACCATAGTACATTTACCTAATGAGTATATTAACATTGGTACAATATTGTTAACTAAACTCTTCAGATTTCATCAGATTCCCCACCGATGCCCACTTTTTCTGCTCCAGTTTCCCATCCAGGATGCTGCATTGCACTTCCTCATGTCACCTTAGTCTTCTCTCTTTTTTGTTTTCATAGTGTAAACACTCTATTTTTTTAATTTAAATTCAATTAGCCAACATATGGTACATCATTAGTTTTTGATGTAATGTTCAATGATTCATCAGTTGCATATAATACCCAGTGCTCGTCACATCACATGCTCCCCTTAATGCCCATCACCCAGTTGCCCCATCCCCCCACCCACCTCCCTTTCAGCAACCCTCAGTTTGTTTCTCAGAGTCAAGAGTCTCTCATGGTTTGTCTCCCTCTCCTTAGTTTTCTCTTATCTGTGACAATTTCTTAGTCTTCCTGTGGTTTTTACATTCTTGGAATTTGTGAGGAGTACTAGTCAAGTACTTTGTGGGATAATCCTCAATTTGAGTTCATCTGGTTTTTTTGTTTTGTTTTGTTTTTGTTTTTTTTTTCTTATGATGAGGGTGGGGTTATGGATTTCGGGAAATAATACCTGCAGAGGTCAATTCCATTCTTATTGTATCATGTCGGGGGTACATGATATCAACATGGTTCGCCACTGGTGATGTTAGCCTTGACCACTCACGTAAGATGCTACCTATTTTCTCCACTGTAAAGTTACTATTTTTTCCCATTCCATACTTTATTTCAAAGGAAAATTCAGCTCCACTTCCTAGAGGAGAGAGTATCAAATAATTTGTGGAATATGTCAAAACTGCCACAAAATTAGTGGGTCTTCAGGGGAAATACTTTGAGGCTATGCAAATATCCCATTTTTCCTTAGTTTTACCTACTCATTATAGTATTCACTAGTGGATCTTGCCTGCAGTAATTATCATTGTGGTGTTCTAATGTTAATTTTCTATTTCCCTCATTTCTTCTGTTTTTATTATTTGAAATTCTTCCATAAAGTGGTTGAACTACGTATATGATACATATATATATGTTGTATATATGTGATATATCTATTTAACTATGTATATTTAAACTCTATGTATCTTTTCACAATAATTCCATTTCTACTTTTTTTTTTATTTAAATATTTATTTATCTGACAGAGAGAGAGACAGCTAAAGAGGGAACACAAGCAGGGGGAGTGGGAGAGGGAGAAGCAGGCTCCTGGCTGAGCAGGGAGCCCGATGCGGGGCTCCATCCCAGGACCCTGGGATCATACCTGAGCCGAAGGCAGATGCTTAACGATTGAGCCACCCAGGCGCCCCTTCATTTCTACTTTTTAAGGGAAATGGGTTTTGCACATTTTAAAGAGAAGTAAATTGTGAAAAAGTGGTTATTATCCTACATCTCTACTCTTCAGTTAGGAGCTCTGTGTGCCAACTTGAATCTGACTGGGTCCAAGCAAGAAGAGACCTGTACTCCTTGTGGTTAGTGTGTCTTCTAAATACCAGCCAAAATGACATAAATATTGTTCTTTGAAGAATGCTTCAAAAGCTGTAAAGCTGATATTTTACCTGATTATGTAGTAGAATAGCTCATAAAATAAAAAGCAGTCCTGGGAGATAATAACATGTATTATAATTTAGTGACTATTATGTCAAATGTATTTTTACATCAAAATAATAAACAAAAACACCAAAAGTTTCTGAGGTTCAGTTATGGACATAGGTAGAATGCTTGAGGATACCATGCTGAGTAAATAGCAATAATAAAGAAGTTCCCCGGGGCCTGAAATTGGCTTGGTAAATACTATTCACCAGCTTGTTAAAATGAGTTATTTTTCATTATTTATCATCATAAGCCAAAGGAAAACAAACTTAGGGTAAAAGAGCTTCCTTCAAATTATTTTAATAAATATCTTTGTTTCATTTTTATTCAAGATCCATGTGCGCATCTTCAGTGGACAATTGCAACAGGAATTTTACGATGGTTAAAATAGAACCTGGGTCCCCAAAGGCTTCTTACACACACGTGAATAAACTGAAATCTTCCTGGATACACACATTCAAAGAAAACATTTTAGTGTGAATCATGTTGTCCAGGTGCCTAAACTCAACTGTCCTCTTACCCTTCCCACAAACAGGACCCACAGATGTTTCATCTTCATGTTTGTTGGAAAGGGATCCATACACATGCTTTTCCCTCCCTCTTCTTCCTTCTTTCCTTCCTTTCTTCCATTTTGTCAAATCTTACTTTCCTTTCAGCTTCTGACCCACTACCTCTCTACCACTGACTTCATATAATTCCTCCCTGTATTTCCTTAGCACTAATAATTCTATTTCTCCATTTGCTTTCCTTTTTTCTCCAGGCATTGCAGGGTAAAGAGGACCACCTGATCATAAAATCCATTTAGCACCTTCACTTTGATCACCTACGTGTCTTTTTTTGCTTGTGTGGTGTGTACGCATATGTACACTGGTTCTTTCCAGACACAAACAAGTTTGATTGTTTTTTTTGTACCGGTCACGTCAATCACAGAGTACACCCTTCCTTTTTTTTCTCCTGACCTGACTGATTAAGTCAGTCAAAACATCAAACTGGTTTATATGACTAGACAGCATCACTCTGTGTCTTGTTATGACATGCCATGGTTCCCTGACATTTTTGTAAATTTCAAGTTATGACATTTTCTTTGAAATCTGCTGCTACTATTTCTTAAGAAAGATATCTGTGAAGTGTCCAGCTTTCAACTGCCCAGTTGGAAATCATCACTCTCTCCCGAATACTTCCGCTGTACTTTGATCAGCCCTCCATTAGTTCATGTGTATAGTTAGCTGAACATGCAAATGTTTCCTCTGCTGGATTATACATTCTTCAGAGAGTAATTTTAAACAGTAATTTTAGTATTTCAGAGTACTTTTTATTTTGTAGGTGCCTACATATATATTCTATGACTGGGTGAATGCTGGCATTCTGATTTTCAAAATTAAAATTTTGAGTTAACACTAGCCAAAATAGAAAAAGACTCTAAACAAATGGCAGCAGGAAATATGATACCTGATTTCAAAGAAAAATAGTCACTATGTAACTGTTAGGTCTTATATAAGATCATATGTAGCAAAAACTGGGAATAGTTCATTTTTTCTATTCCTCTCCCTGACTATATAGATCTGTAGGAAAAAAAGTTAGATGTAGAGGAATTCTTGTGCTTATTTATGGTGCGAATTTTTTTATTTTTTTCATTGAATTAAGGCAATGTACGTTTTCATAGGCCAACATGCTTTGAAGTTTTTCTTAGATTTAAGTTTATGTAACTCTTAATTGGTAACATGTGCTCTGTGCATGTCTATGTATATAAATGTATATACAGTATACCTATGGATATAGATATAAAAAACGATACAAATCCTCCTTATCTGTTTATATGCTTCCCCTTTGCCACTTCTACAATTTACTAAATCCATCCAAGTACTATCGTACTTGGGCAAATAAAAAACATTTAAAAATGTATTTATACCTTTGTCTCTCTATATCACAAAAGGACCTTTGCAAGCAGAGGAAAGAATAGAACAAAAAGAAAAAAGAGGAAAAGAGGAAAGAAATATGTATGTGAATGAACGCAATTGTGGGGTAACATGTTTACGTTTGTGCCTCTGGCAGGGGATCCAGGAACACTGGAATAGATGTACAACTACATCTACACCTTTGTATCTCATTCTCCATGTATCATCTGGAAATTTAAAATATCTTTTTGCTTGGGGCTCTCTCTGACCCTCCCCCTGCCCCCTCCCCACTCTCTCTCACTCTCTCTCAAATAAATAAGTAAAACTTAAAAAATATATCTTTTTGTTTATGCATATGCTCTAAATTTGTAAACGAGCCTATTTTATGTTACCACAAATAACAACTATTAAAAATTAGAATAATAATCATGCTACCAATTATGTAGATAATGCAAAGCTGAAATCTTAATTTTTCAAATGTGGCTGTTTAACTAAAATGTAAATACAACTTTTGCCACTGCTAGTGAATTTTAAAAATTATAATGCTTTTGCTTTCTCCAGCAGAGTAAGATATCAAATTGGAATAATTGAAATAATTATGTAATTCATTTGATCAAGCCAGGTTTTTATTCTTAGGAGAGATTGTGCAATATGCCTGTGTAACTTAAAGTGAATAAAGAGCCAGATACTTTAAAATTTTTGTCATACAAAACATTTTTTTGCTGTAATTATTATTTTTTCAATAATCTGATTTTACATTACAGTTCAAGGCAACAACAAGATATGATTTGCAAAGCATAAAAACTAAACATTTTTCCCCAAACAGGATAACTTAAAGTTAAAAATACCATAGATTATTTAGTAAAATAGCATATTCAAGAAGCAGTCCCCATCTTTCTTTTTAATTCTTCATTCTAAATAAGTCTTTCCTTTTATCAGTAGTTCCATGTTGTATATAATTATAAGGAACATCACTTAAATCTCTAGTGTAATCTGGCTAACCTGAAAAGTTGTGAATCCTAAATATATATAATCAAACAGCAAAATATTTGTTTCAGTGCCCAGGGAAACATAAATGATTTATTGATAATATAAATATGGACATTTCAGTTTCAGTAAATTAACTAGAAGTTGTCAGCCCTGAGTATGGTATAAGGAAAGCTTTTATTGAAAAGCATGTAGAAGAAAGACTATCTATTTAAACTAGAATACTTAACCATGAGTCTGAAACAGATTCATTGCTATAATTTTTATTCTGATAGCATTTAAAGGATGTGAAATAGTAGATGTCATGAAAATAAATAATGGTCTATTTGTTTTCTGGGATTTTATTTTAAGACCCGAAAAGAAAATCTTAATTAGTCATAGTGTCATAGTAATGAATGTATTTCTCTCAGCATTTTTTAAACAGAAACTAATTTTTAAAAATGTAGGCAAATAAATGTCTTTGATAATCAGGCAACAAACAAGGTTACTAACCATTTTTTTTTTCTGAATTCAATAATCTTCAAAACTTGTGTGTCAGAATAGGGCTGGATTTAATTATAAAAAAATGTTCACAAGCCGTGTCCTATAATATTTATGGATTAACCATATATTAGGTTTAGTGAGTCTAATTTTTTCAGTCTAGTTGTTCACTGTAGACTCATTGTTTCTTCTTCACGATTTACATACATAAACACATACACAAACACACACTCATTTTATTAAAAGGGCAAAAGAGCGAGGGGAAACTCAAACCTTTATTTCAACTTTTTAGTTTTTCTTCTGGGCACTGAAAAGGGCACTGAAGAAAAGAAAGGAAACCCGCATTCACTAAACATAGGACTTGGGAGATTTTTAAAAAATTATCTTTTTTAAAAATTGACCAGATAACAGCCCTTCCCAGTTGAGGATTAAGGCCATAATGAACACACAGAGATACACAGTTGTTCTCTGCCTGGATGGCACCTGTGAGTCATTCCTGTGCTTCCTCACTCTGATCCTCAGATCCTTTTCTCCCTGCCTTGTGGTACTCATGGAGTTTCTCCCTTCTGTCCTCTCTCTCCATCTACCATCACCCTCTTCCTTCTCTTTTAGGAAGGGGTATTGGAAAATGATGATTTAGATGACATGAGGGAAGTGCAGAAATATAAAAGGCAAAAGTGAGAAAAAGAAGGGACAGCAGGAAAGGTAAGGGTGTGCAAGACAAGATATGCTACACGTTTTCCTTTCATTTCCTCTGATCTCTTCCTTTCTTGAAGATCACTCGACTATATGTAGATATGAAGTATAGGAAGAAACACAGATTGTTTCAAAGCAGACATCTAATTCAGAAATTTATGCATGAAAAGAGAATTCAGTATCTAAGGGATTCTTAAAGAAAGAAATCTACACTTAAGAAGAATGTGACACTGGTCTTTCTGCTTATTAGAAATAAATCTGTGAATTCTTAAAAAAAAAAAAAAGAATGTGACACTGATTTTATATAATCATCTAACCAATTATCATTTTCAAATGATTAATCTATTTTGTTCCAAATTTTAAATGTCTCAATTGCGAATATAGTACAATCCGTTTCAACTGCTGTGGCAGGTACAGTGATAATATTTGGTTCAAGGCTTCCGACTTTATATAAGTAAACTACAACTTCCAAAGGCATTGTATCCTAACAATGTCTTCCTAATTTGGTTGATTGGATCTTAACAGACCTTTCATTTTCTCCAACAGTAAACAATGTTAAAAATGATGGCTAAGATCTCAGGATAATTCACAAAGACACGTTTAGCCTGACACTGAAGCCCAGATTACTCCTGAACACATATAAGAAACATTCCCCAAGAAGGAAAGATGTGCCTAACTTTACAATGTCCCCTGCAGAGGTGAGGCACCAGGTTTTACTGGCTTCTGTAAGGTATTTTCCTTTTATTTTTCCCTTTTCCTCTCTCCTCACATCATCTTCATTCCTCCTCTTTCTCCCCAAATCATAGTTGTGGGACATCAACCAGCACATGAACTTCTCATCCATACAGTGAAGTCAATTTTTATCTGCCTGATTTCATGAGACAGAGAGTACTTGTCTAAAGTACTGGGATGGAAAAGAACCGAACAGTTGCCTTGTTTTATAAATGACAGATTTTATTTAAGGATAAGCATTTTCATTTTTCCTTGGATTTTTCTCAGACAGCTAGTTGCCATTGTGTGTGTTATGTCAGACAGAAAGGATTCTGATTGTATCTGGCTACACAGCCTGGGACATTTATTACATGGTCATAACAAAGTGCAATATGATGCTGCACTTCTGAGGAATATACATACTGCGTGTATTTATGGCTTTGCACATTAATGGAAGACTGGATTACAAACAACCATTTTTAGATTTTTTTTAAAAAAGCAAATCTAAAACCAGAAACATTTCATCCTCTCCCGATGTATTTTCTAATTCCTTTATGGGAATGATGTTCTGTTTCATGTCTATAAATTTTACTCGATTGCATCCTCAATTTAGGTTTGGATGCAGTCTTGTGCGTTTAATATCACATCTCTAGATCTGGTCAAGGCTTTCCCTTAAACCTAAAGGAAATAGTTGAAAGGAAAAAAACCAGAATATAATATCTTAGGAAGACTCAGACTTGGTCTGGCTATGTTTAGATTTCTTCCAAATTTTGGCTCAGTTTTAAGTTTTATTGGCAGACTCATTCAGAACTGTGGCTTTATCCTCTCTCTCTCTCTCTCTCTTTTTCATTTGGCTAATATGATTTGTTAAAACATTCTCTGTTTATTTCTTCTTGCTTAACATTTTTCCACACAGCAGGCATAATGAATTTTTGTTTATGATGGGCCGTGCTGCCTGAATTATGGTATGGAATCTGGATTTGGTTTCCTTGGAAAGGTATTTTATTGCTCTTTTAGCAGATTTATGCTGCTTCTGGTGTTCTCCTAGACATGACTGTTTCTGAAGGTGATTGCTTTAGAGGAGTTATTTTTAAGGAAAACTAGGCAGTATCTGGTAATAAATAACTACCATAATTTATTAGAAATAGATTTCTTGGTATAGGTGTAAGCATATTCCCTACAAACTATCTTTGCCTCTGAATTGTGAAATGTATGGTTAAAAAATATATGCACCTTTTAACTGAAGTTCATCAAGGCTCTTTAAAATGCCACGTGCACTGGGGCTGGCTGATGCTGATCGATTACAGAGAACACATATTGAAATATACCCTCCCTAAAAAGAATTAAGGAGATCGTATTTCTTTGTACAAGGAATATCGATATGGGCTACACTTTGAAATGAAAAGTTCCCGGTTTTAACTGAAGAAGTGATTATACCTCTTTGAGATAGCCCATTGTAAATTTAAATGATATAAAATAAACTTCTAAAGAGACCAAACTACAGCTTCGGGGTTTACGTGTCACCATAGCGCATAAATGGACTGAACTTGTGAGAGCTTTCCATGAGAAGAATATTCATTAATTAGTTCGTTTTTGAAGTACATACTAAAATAGAATGCATTTTCTTTTTACATCAGTTGTTATGGTATTTGTCTTGGTATACAAAGATAAATAAATAAATAAAAGCCAAAACCCTCCAAACCCATGTGGAATTATTTTTAGTTTATTTACTTGTGAAGTGACCATGCACATATCTGATGTCTTACAGAGTACAGAGCACAGGCTTTGAAGGTAGGCTGGTCTCATTTGGAATTCCTGTTGTACCTCTGAGTAAATTACTAACTCTATGCTGAGTATCAGTTTCCTCGTCTGTAAAATAAAGTTAGGAATATAAAACTCAAAAGATTGTTGTACGGACTAAGTGATGTAATGGATACAAAATGACTACTATGACATCTGGCAAATATTATATGTTCAATAAATGGCAGCTAGTAGTACTTTTATTATTATGCATTCAGTGGTAATTACTGGATCTTGACAGACATTTTGAAATAGAAAGATGGGCATCTATGATATGTTTTCTGAAAATATATACTTTGTATTTAATGGCTGGCAAACAAGACACAGATCAGTAACATAGAAATGGTATTTTAAGACAATACTAATATAATATTGTAGCATATAGTAATTTTCCTCTGATACTAATCCTATTAAAGATTTTGCATTCAACCACTCAGGATCAAAGAACTTGAATAGAATTTCCGTGATTACATATGATTAAAGTAGTGAAAAATAAGACCAGGGATAAATGGAGCAAAATAAATATTTGTGGGTATTTGTTGTTTCCTTCAGTTGAGAGTTGTATCGTTTCCATGGTGCAGTTGTTAAGAGCAGAGGTTCTGAGGTCAGACCGCCTGGATATGATCTACTTACCAATTTTGAGATCTTAGACAAGTTGGTTTCCTTTTTGCTTCCATTTCCTTGCCTAGTATTATAAAATTGGCCTAATAATAATACTCCACAAACTAATTTTTATGCTTCCATGTGTTAATACATGTAAAGTTTTAAAAATAGTACTTCCTATGGGGAGTAGGAGATATAGGCTCTTAGCTATGGAATGAAAAAGTCACAGAGACAAAAGGTGCAGCATAGGGAATATAGTCAATGGTATTAGAATTGCGTAGTATGGTGACAGATGGTAGCTACACTATAGACTTGTATAGACATGTCTAATCACTACATTGTACACCTGAATCTAATGTAACATTGTGTGCCAGGTATACTTAAATAAATAGATAAACTTGTACCTATGCATAGGACATACTCAAGAAACTTATTTAATAAAATTATATAAAGAGAAGAATAATGATTTCTATTTTCATCTTACTTATATATACAAAAATCAGAAAAGTGTGGGAAATTTTCCTTATGTGAATGACACTCCTTTGTTGCATATGAATCTAATGTTTTTTCTTTATATTATTTTCTAGTGAAGATAAGCATAAAAATAAACCCAAAAATTAGTATTAGCGGACCTACCCTATTTTATTTTTCTTAGCATTTTCATGTATAATTTTTATAAGAGAATCATATAAAATATCAAAAAGTTTATGCCCTTGTGTTTTTATTTTTTCCCCTTCCTTTTAATGTTTTCGGAGATTTTCCCTTCCTTTTAATGTTTCCTGCTATACTGCCAGCTACGAATTCAATAGATACTGGCTTATGGTTCCTTTTCCATAATTCTAAAATTATGAACCCTGAGAACTGAAAGTGTTTGTGACTTGTTTGGTACACAAACCCAATATAACCAAATAAATCATTTGACTACAAAACATGACCTGAAATAATATGATATCTCTAGTCATTTTTTTTGTCCACTAAGTGTGAATACTTACGTGTGTATCTGTCAGGAAGAACTAGGGTATTCTGCAGTATAAACACCCTCCAAATATAGTGGCTTAAAACAACATGTCCACTATGGTTTGACTATAGTCACTCGAGAACCTGGACTGAGAGAGCACCTGCCATCCCAAATACTGCTAGCTATCATGTCAGGAGGATAGAGAGCTGGAGAGGATCTCCCATTAATAATTAATACTTGGCCTTAGAAATAACACATACCACTTCCACTCACAAAGAGAACTAGCCACATGGCTCCTCCCAGCCACAGAAAGTATACTGGTACTCTACCTCCGGTAGGGAAGAAAATTAGAAATATTGTTGGTAAATAGCACTAATGATTGCCACATTATGTTTTACTGCAGAAATATTATTATGGTGATTACAGGTGATTACAGGGTGCAGTCCCCAGTCCCTGACTGTGGTCTTAGAGATTACACATTGTAAAGACCTTATTCTTTTTCTAAAATCTAAAAGATTTTTGGATTCCACCGAGAAAAAATTTCAGGTATGGTATTAAGGGTTAGTGCTGTGTTGATCTCTAGGGATCAGAAGAATAAGACGTAATCTCCGTTTACATAGGACTCATAGTTCAATGAGAGACACAGAAGCCACAAACTTCCAAAGCAACACATCATGCATTATGTTAGAGATTTGATGAGTGTGGTTACAGCAGAAGAGGAGTGGGTAGGTAGGCCCGCACTAAGTAGGATGGCTTCAGATAGAGGTTGTGTTTAAGTTGGGGTTTGAAGCATGGCCAATAGGTAGATAAGCATTGAAGGGGATGATAAGCATCTCTGATAGATTTTAATAAAAATGTTTTTGTTGTTGGTGCCGGGGTCTATGCTTTGCTTATACATACATAATTTATATGTGCATAATTTGATTGGTCACACAATATTTGGTGCATAGTAAATATGATGGTGGTTCCACCATGAGGAAATGATAAGAGACAAGTCTGAAATAGAAATTCATGCCCAATCACGAAGAGATGCTGTAGTAATGCAGTTTTAGTATTATTCTGTGGGTAGCAAAGGCACTCAACCAAGTTTTTTGAAAAACTTGGGGCAGGAGATGATCTATTCTCTGAAAAGATCCTCTTGAACCAAAGGATGGGATGTAGGAATGTCAACTCATTGGAAACAGTGATTATGAAAAGAGAAGTACATCTTTTGTTTTTGTTTTTCAGTCCTTTTTAATACCGTCTTTTCAACATAGAGCTTATATTCAATATTAAACACGCAAACTAAAATCTTAAACATCTTTATACTCATTTGAGCAAAATGGCATGTGGAGATATTCCTCATGTTTATCTTTAGATTTGTTTGACGTCGACTTGTCCTTATATGTGTTGCATTTCTAGAGTCCTGTCTGGTGTCAAATGCATTTGCCGCTGATATTCTATATTTTAATTCTTGAAATATGTGTGTAGAAAATGATGGATGAACTCTGTACAAGAAGTGGTGTAAACACCTCTTAAAAACCACAGCTGCACTTGCATCAGTCCTTGAAGTGAAATTGCAGGAAAATCTCTGAAAGTGAGGAAAACATGAAAAAATGGAGCAGTTTACATTTATAGAGGAAACACTTCATTTAGAAAGAGATATGGTATATTTGAGAAATATTGAAGTCAGAGATTCATCATTATATTTTGCACATTTTATAAAATTATAGAATTTACGAAGTGTATAGTCCAGTAGGAGCATATGCTACTAACTTATGGGGAATATTTTGAAGTATGTTCCAGCATATTTTTTTAATAGTACCTAAAGTTTAAAATGTTTTTCCATATATTAAGTTCAGTTACTAAATGCTAAACTTATTGAGGTAGTAAAAGTGAAAACTATGTCATATCTTCAGCAAGCAGACAGCGCTTGAGAAGCACACTGTACTTAACCAATTAAATAAAACTAGCTCATATTAAAAATACTATGATACGAATTTTCATGATAGAAAAAATTATGGAAGACCTTTTTACTGAAAAAATATCACTTTACAAGAGACTGATTAATAATTGCTTATGAAATATAATTTCCTTCTTATTTATTTCATCCTATAGACCAACATACCATGGAAGAGTGGAAAGAACTGGAATTTTTATTGAAATGGTTATGGATTGAAATCCAGTTTGTCGTTTATTAGCTATGGTGGTTCAATTCTCACATGTAAATTGAAGACTGTGACATCAATATGCTAAAAAACAAAATTCAACTGAATAAACTTTAAAGATCTTATTGGCTTTATTTAGTGATTCATGAATTGAATAGTATCCCATCTAACAGATAAAAAGGAGCTCAGAAGAGTTGAACAAAAATGGGAGACTTTTGGGTGCCTAGATGGCTCGGTCGGTTAGGGTTGCGCCTCTTGATTTCAGCCCAGGTCATAACCTCGGGATCCTGGGATCAGCGTGTTCAGCGCAGAGTCTGCTTTGAGATTCTCTCTCCTTTTCTCTCTGCCCCTCCCCTGCTTGCTCGCACACACAGACACGCATGTGCACGTGCATGCACATGCTCTCACTCTCTGTCTCTCTAAAATATATAAATAAAATCTTCAAAAAAAGGAGGAACTTTCATAGACAGAAGTGAGCAGGGACAGGGAAAGAATGGATTACCTCATCTTTCTTTGGAGGAGGGTGGGGGTCTATCAGGTAGATTACCTCACTAGTACTGACCAGATTTTCTGGTTTAAGATTACCTTCCTGGGAGAAGTTGAAACTACAATTAATTTAGGTAATGTGGATTTAGCCCACCTGACTTCATTTTGGGTCTGTTGTCTCTCTCTCTCTTTTTTTTAAAACATAACATAAAGAGTTCTGCATGTGAAAGAAATCATGCAATGATTTCAATGAAGTCAATTCAGTAAATAAGTCATTGATGGACGAAGAGAACTATCATACGGTTCTGATTTCACAGCTAATGGCCTGTCACCTCCTCCCACAGAAATCCCATCTTGATGTTTGTCATCCTTTAAATGGAACAAACTGTTATTTCCCAAGAAGTTCGGAAGAAAAATATTCCAAAGAGAGGAGTCATATTGCATTCTTTTAATAAGAAGAATCAATTGCTGTATGCATGAAGTTGTACTACAAAGAGAAAGTTGGGGATATCAATAAAAAACAACAGAATGCCATGGAGATGGGTCAGGATAGGAGTACTAAAAATCAGTTTGAATTTGATATTATCTGTGGTATTGTGATTTATTAATAAGAAATATATGTTAGGTTTTCAACCCTGTTCCTGAAACTCATAAAACTCTTGGAATTTCCTGTGATAAGAGTGGTAAGGGTGTCTTTTGTTGTGTTAATGAGGTGACTTTTGAAAGCCCTCAGGTGCCCCAAGGATGGGGACTGGTTGCCAGAGGAACCAAACTTATGATTAAGGGGTTGGAACTTTTGGTACCATCCCTCCATCCCATCTCCAACCTCCATGGAGGGGAAAGGGACTAGAGGTTGAATCGATTGGCCAGTGGCCAATGATTTAATCAATCACAACTAAGTAATGAAGCTTCTAGAAAACCCCAAAAGGACAGTGTTCAGAGAGCTTCCTCTTGGTGAGCCCATAGAGATGCCAGAAGAGTGGTATGCCTGGATTGGGCATGAAAGCTCTGTGCCCTTTCACCGTACCCCTATGCATTTCTTCCATCTGGCTGTTTCTGAGTTCTAACCTTTTATAATACACTGGTAATCTAGTAAGAAAATGTTTCTCTGAGTTCTGTGAGCTGCTAGAGCAAATTAATGGAACCTGAGGAGGGGATCTTGGGAACCTCTAATTTATAGCAGGCATCTGAAGTTGGGGGCAGGTAGCAGTCTTGTGGGATTGAACCCCTAACCTGTGGAATCTCATGCTATCTCTGGGTAGATAATGTCAGAATTGAGTTGAATTTTAGGATGCTCAACTGGTGTCCATAACATTGCTTGATAGTGCGGGCAATCACATCACCCCAATCTGGACCCACTCAGTGGAATTGGGTCCAGAACACAATTTAGGATCAAAACTTCACATCAGATGAGACCCATAACATCATTAGTGTTTTGAAATATATATGCCCCAAGATGATATGCTCTCTTCAATTTCTAATTTCTTTTCTGGCCTAATACCTCTTACTTTTCCATTCAGACAGTTTATATGTTCATTAAATTATGAAAACCTTCATCCTGCATTTGAATCTACTGATAACTTATTTCCATCCTGATTTTGTTTATAACACTGAGTTCTAACCTTGATGCTATAGTTTCCTGATACTGCTGTGTTCATCTATTCCTGGTCAGTCCTCCTAAGTATTTTTCCTCTGATTGTTTCTTAAATCTTTGTAATTCCAAGGATGCTATCCTCTACATTTTCCTCACACTTTCTAAGTGTGTATCTAGCAGGCTGGTTTTAACTATCACCTACCTACATATTTATTCCTAGAAAATGAGTAAGTTCTTTATCATGAAATAAAAGTTTCTCTGTGATGGGACTGTTTCTTTCTCTCTCATTGAAACTTATTCTTCAGCAATAACAGAATTCATACATGATGGCAGACACACCATGTATTCAGGAAAACAATTTCTTTCCTTTCTGTGTAAAAAGATGGAATATACTTCCCAGCCACCCTTGCAGATAGGAGTGGCCATGCCACAGTGTTATAGATAAATGGAAGTGAGGTCAACTACTTCCAGGACTGGTGCATGAAAACCTCCCTTAGGCTCTCTTCTCCTTCTTTCAACTTGCTTGAAAGCTTGAAGACCTTGCTACCCATTGATGGTGGTGGTTTAATGTGGAAGGATCCTGGGCCCCTGAATCATCACTTTATGAGGAATCTCTGACGTCAGGAGCACTTGCTTTGATAGTACAAGGATGAGAAAAATTACCTTCTATTAGGTTTGGGTCAATATACATTTTTGGGTTTCTTGTTGTAACAGCAGGATTTTGACTAATACACATGCCATACAGAATCAAAACTCTGGGACTTTGTCCTTGCAATCCCCTCTGTCCGGAAAATCAGTTTCACCATTGTCATTATTCAAGATTCAGCACGGGCATTACCACTTCCAGAAAAACCTCCTTGGGACCCATGTTTTGGGTAGAAGCTTCTTCTTCCTACAGAATGTAAGCTTAGTCCTATTAGTATGGTTCAACATTAAATTGAAATTATGTTCACCTATCTTGTTACCAACCTCCTCAACCAAGATCGAAATTTCGTAAAGGGTAGAAAGCAATCATTTTGTATCTTCAGCCAAGCTTGGCATTGTGCTCCTGGCTGAAGATACAAAATGATTGCAGTAAGGTTGCAATAACTTCTTGCTGGACTGACCTCAACGCAATTTCCTCACCTATAAAAATAACATAATATTTCAGACCCCATATGGTTACTATGATGATTAAGTGAGGCAGTCTATGCAAAGCACCTGGCACATAGCAGGTGTTTACTAAGTATTCCTTTTCATTCTTTCACAGAGCCTTCCCTAATGACTTTGTTGCACAGTTTCATCTTTTTATCTTAATTCTCTCCAGTCAGGATAGAATCTGCCTCTTAGTTTTTTGATAATTCTTTTACATGTGTATTAATTTTCTCTCCTCATCCAAACTGTAAACCACTTCTCAAAAGAGCTGTGTTTTATCCTTCTTTCTAGCCTCATTGCACCTTGGACAGAAGAGGTGTTCAATATACACTTTTTAAGTTGGCTGAGATCTCTCTGTATGTATTCTATTATGTTGCATTAAAAACAGCTCCAAAACCTGGTCTTCACAACAGAAAACGAATCTTTGGCCAAGAAATAAGCCAATGCATAAAACACGCTGTCAGCTTGGCTTTCATACTAACCTATACAGGTGTGTCTATTTTAGGGCATAGAATATTATGGAATATCAGTGCCAATTTAGAGGGGGAGAGGAGTGGTGAGGTGTGTGTGTGTTACAGATAATCTGTAAAACAGAAAACTTTCCAGTGCTTGGAAACCATTTATTGGATTTAATATCAGAACATCAGGCTCTGACTCTAGAACCATATGAAGTTTTGTCAGGACTTGACCTTATATAGTCAAGGATCTCCCTATTTTATATCTTCTAAATTCCTCCAGGAATATATCCTCTCTTAAACCGAACCTTCTACAGCAACAATAATCTGCATTTATCAGTTCAATTTGCACAAGTTGTCAGAGTTGCGAGTGGTGGAGAGAATGGGTATTCAGGATTGAGGCAGAGATGAGCTAAAGGTAATCTCTGAATTACAGTACAAGGAGGAAGAGCATAGTCTGGAATCAGACTACTGGGTTTCAGCCCTGGTGCTGCGCCTTGCTTTAGGAGGCAAGTTTGTTCAAGTTTATTAGAGCATTTGAGAAGTATTTATTAAGTGCCTAATATGTGCCTGCATTGTCTTGGGTGCTCAGGAAAAAGTAATGAACAACAGACAGAAGTTCCTCTTGCCATGGAGCTTACATTCTAGTGGGAGAAGGCGGAAAATAGACAACAATAACCAAAACATGTAGAATGTTAGTAAAATTCTCTGAGGAAAAATGAGAAGGAAATAAGGAAGACAGATAAGGAGTGTAGGGATAAATCGGTATGAATTTTTAACAAGGACATCAGGAAAGACCTCACTGAGGATATAGCATTTGAGAAAACCTCCTTAAAAGGAGAGGAAGAAGATTCCACAGATACAGGTGAAAGAGCTTTCTAAGAAGGAAATAGCAAGTGCAAAAATTCCTAGCAAGAGGAGAGGAAGGAGGAGAAGTTACAGGCCCCTTAGGGCCTTCTGTGTCATTTCTGGGACTTTGATTTTATTTGATTGGGTTGGGAAACAATGAAAATGTTTTGAGCAGAATTGTGACCTCATGTTTTCATAGGATCACTCTCGTTGCTGTATTAAGAATAGATTGAAATGGGGTGAGGTCAGAAGCATGAGACCAATCAGGAGGATACTGCAAAAACTTAGCCAAGAGCTTAAGAGGAGGCTTTGACCATATGGTAGCAAGGATGATATAGTAAGAGGTCAATCCAGAAATATATTTTTGAAAATAGAGTTAGTAGGTTTTGTGAGTGGATTGCAGAATGAGGGCAATGAGAGAAGATAGTCATGGATAACTCAACAATTTTTGGCCTGATTAAGCAGAAGAGTGGTCAATATTTACTAATAGGGGAAGACTGTGGAGCATATTTTGTTGAATAAAGATAGAAGCTAATTCATTTTGCTAGGTTTGAAAAGCCTATTATACATCCAAGGCAGAAAGACTTATGAGTGTTAAATTCAGATTGAAAGACTTAAACTGGAGATACAGATAAGGAAGTCAGTTCAGCATATAGATAGTATGTAAAGGAATAACATTAGATAACATTAGTATGTGAATATGTGTAGATAGAAAAGTTTAAGACCTATAAAGTGTACACAGTGATGGGACCTGCCTCAATGGATCATTGTCAGGATTAAATAAGTTATACATGTAAAAGGCTGATGGCATTGTCTGGTACATAGTAAGTCTTCAATGAATAGTAAATGTAGTTGTTTTACTTTAAACACTATAGATTGAGACAGCCTTATTCAGATATCCTGACCCCCAAATTATGTTGTTAAATGAAGACTCTATATTATGATACAACAACATTCTCATATGTAGTCTTCTCTCAAACATATTTTCCTACAATTTCTAATAAAAATAATTGATATTTAATATTAGAATTGGAATTGAGCAATGGTTTTATTTATTCTGATATTTCTTCCAAAGGGAAGTGGATTTGTTCAGTATCTCTATTCTTCCATGATATTCTGTTGCATACCTCTCATTTCATTTATCTCTATGTATCATAATTTGTGTGTGCATTTTACCCACTAGATTATGAAATTCTTGAGGATACAGATGTGTCTTATTTATCTGTGTAGTCCTAGTGCATAATTTATGAAGGATCCCAAACACTACTCAATAAATATTTGGTGAATGGATGGAAAGGATGGGTGAATATCAACTATGTGTTAGGTGTTACACTAGGGCTCTTGATTGGATGAATGACTTGCTTAATCCGTAAAAGAACCTGGGCTAGATTGGCATTATTGGCTCCATTTAAAATATGGAAAAAGTTATGCACAGAAGCTAATTGATATGCTTGTGACTAACCATCTAGTTAGTTGTAATGTTTGTATTATACTACAGGAATAATCTAAGGCCCTCCTGTTCCCTTCTTTATCCAAAAATCTCTTATTAATACATAAGTTTCTTTTAAAATAATTATGATGATGAAAGATAGTCATTGCTCTTTGACTGAAAAACTTCCAAACATGTTAAGTTCACTAATAACAAATAAATCTATGCTATTAGATAACCTTAATCAATAGCAGCCCTTACATACTTTAAGCCCAAAGATAAATTATATTAATATGGTGATTAAATATTATGTGTAAAATCTGAATGATCACAAACCTACAAAAGAATTGAAAGTACACAGCATGTAGAATGTTTTTTTCTGAACTATTTAAGTGCATAGTGTCAAGATGATGCTCCAACATCCTCAAATATTTTAGTATGTATCCATTACCAATGCTATGCTGTATAACTACAATACGGAGCATCACAATTAGGAAATTAACACTGACACATCATAACCATTTAATCTTCAGACCCCATTCAAATTTCACTGGTTGTCTCAATGATGTTCATTAGCACAAGAATCCAGTTCAGAATCATGTGTTATTTTGGTTGCCATTTCACTTTAGTCTTTTTCAATATGGGACAGTTCCTCAAATCTTATGATCATGACACTTTGGAAGATTGCAAGTCATTTATTTCATTGAAGTGGCTCTCAAATTGGGTTTATCTAATATTTCCCAGAGATTAGATTCAGGTTATGCATCACTGACATCACCACATTCTTATTATTACTTCCTGTTATATAGTATATGATTTCAACTAGTTCCATGCTGATGATACTCATTTTGATCACTTGATTAAGGCAGACTTCTCCACTGCAAAGTTAATCTTTTGCCTTTTATACTTAGTAATTATTTTGTACATAGTATTCCTCAACAAACTTTCAATTAATTCATCTTTTTATTTATAACAATATGGTTTCACAGTTTCTTATATTTTTTAATGTGGTATAATCTGTTTTTATCAACCATTTTGATGCTCATATTTTCACTGATCTGGCCAATGGTAACCCCATTCAAGCTGGCTTCTGTATTCTTTTGACATGTCCTCAATCATTTATGAAGCACCTCCTGCTTCCTGATACATGAAAATATTCCAACCTCATTTTATATTTTTCCAGCCCCAGTCTGGATTAAAAAAAGAAAAGAAAAAAATGGACCAGCAAGTGATATTTTTACAAGTCAAAATATACATGCTTATTTCCAGTTATCATTTTAAAATTTCTTAAGAAACATTTTTTTTTATTTGTGTATATACTTCAGAGTTTCAACTCAAGCTTCTAGCAAATAATAGGCACAGAACCAGTTCGCAGTTTTTTTTTTTTTTTAACTCACAGTTGCTAGTTTGCTTGAATTATTTCACTGTGTATCTAAACATAAGAAGCAAGAATTTTAGGGTTGAACAAGATCCTAGGGGCTGTACAATCCCAGCCCTCTCCCGTTGCAGAAATCTCTTTGTAGATTCTTAATTGACTGCCACCCAGTTTCTTGAACCATTATAGAGACAACTTCACTACTTTTTGAGACTACCTTTTTCTATATTAGATAATTCTAATCTTTCAAATTGAATCAAAAGGCCTATTTCTCTGACGTCTACCCATTAATACTAGTTCCACATATTCGTGCAAGACAGAAAGGACATACAACATTTTCTACCTAATGGTTGTTCAAATACAGAAGAAAGCTTTCATGCCAGCCTTCCTGGCCTTCAGGTCTTCCTTGATCCTGGTGAAATATCTCCAGTTTCCTCATTTTTCACCATACATGTTTTCCTGATCCTTCAGTTTCTTCCACTATGAAAGTATATTAATCTACTAAGAAGATAGAAAATACCTCCAGGACTACAATCTTTCTATTTAAATCTAATAATACAAAATTGTTATTTTATATTTGGGATGTCTAAGAAACCCTCTCTCTGCTTTATTTCAATGAGAATTAATCTCAGTGAGATTTCCCAATCCACCTTGCTATAAATTCAGAAATTTCTTGGGCTGCAACTAAGAATGCACTGGTAAGTCTACACTCTGTTATCTCTATACAGAGACGTTGCAACATAATCATTTTTTTTAGTATTTTAATAATGCATTGCATTTTTCAAATTCTATATTTCCAATAGTTTTGTACCTTTAGTATAAATGTAATTAATTTTCAAATGTGATATTGAAGAATTTCCTTGAAAGAAATTTTAAATTTTAAATTAATTCCCGGAAGTAGATTAAAGAAGAAAAACTGAGAATGTTTCAGACCACTAGAAGAACTTTAATTAAATTCCAGACCCACGAGCCCTCTGTTGAGAAGAGCTTACTCCTGATCCCTAATCTGAAGCCTTGGCATTTTAGGAAAAACTGTATTCAGTTCCACTGGCATGGAGGTCCAGAGGCTGACTGGAAACTATGGTGAGAAAGAAAAAAATGTCATGAAATAATTCTCTCTGCATAAGGGTACCTAACTGGGTGTCTAAAACGCTGAAAAGAGAATGCCTTTAGGAGAACTTCATGATATCAGCTCATGACCTTCTCTAAACTAGAAAGAACTTCAAGTAATTATGAGAAACCAGTGACTCTTACATTAAGGTCTGATTTGATAAATTACTTTTTAAAACTTTGATTGAGAAATAATTGTGCACTTCCGGATTTCTTTGACCAGAACGTAATGCATATTAGTGAGGCTGTGCCACAATTTTTTACCTATTTTACCATAGTAAATTTAATCATGATGTTCATTTCAGAGGAAATGGAAGGAGAATAAGATAATAGCATTTGGGGGGGGGAAATGAATAAAAAGCAAAGAAGATAGAAAATAAAAGTGATAAAAACATACCAATGGTAGTGCTACTTTAAATGATTCATTTTTGCATATTCATTCTGAAAAAAAGGGGGAAGGGAACAGGCATTACTTTAATTCCCTACAAAGATAACTCCTTATGACAGATATGGAATCAATTAGTTCATTCTTTCAAGAAAAAAAAATGCAAACTCGAATCATTTCAAGTGGGCAAGCAAAACGTTAACTTTTAAATATATAGCTTCTTAAAATTTTGCAACATGTTTTGATGCATTTTTATTTTTTTCTTTTTAAATGACAAAGTAAATCATTTACTAAAGGAAAGAAGCCTTTCTCAAAGTAATAACTTATTTGTCATAGCAGCCAGATACTGGTTATTTCACTTTATATTTCTCAACAATAGATCTTAATTTTTTAGTTTTGACAGGTATGATTAAAATTTTGATACTTTAAAAAAAATAATTGATCCTATGTAAGAATAAAGGATTTTTTTTAGCTTATTCTACATAAAATGGTTTCATAGATGCATATTTTTCCTTACCTTCTGTTAAGATTATTTAAATTTGGCAATGGAAATAACAAGAAAGTATTTCTTAGCATGTTTCTTAGCAAACATTAGTATCTTTCTAACTAAAGAATAGTCTTTCAAGATTGTTCCTATAAGGCTAAACCATAACAATAATAAAGAAACTTTAGCATCAAGACCAAATAGAGAACAGTATTTAGTGGTTTGTTTAAAGAGTGATTCTTAAATCAGTCTATTACAAAATGGTGGGTAAACGTTTTTCCTAATTATGTCTTATAAATAGACAACCAGATGTTCATGTATCAAAGGATTCCACAGGATACATTTTTTGAAATTTAAAATTTTACATCTTCCTACATTTGCAGATTTTAGCCTTCACTAAAAGTAGATTTTAATATAAAGGATTTCAAAAGCTTAAACAAATGTAATGCTATATTAAATATCAGGAAAGAGGGAAAATTTAAATATCCCCCAAATTGATTTAAGGTGGCCATTGTAAAAAAGGAACAGGTTCACTGGTACAAGACTTTTTCTTAACAACAGTTCACTCATCATTATTAATAGCTTGAAAGTTTCAATTCCAAAATTTATCAGATGATAAAAACTAATGCCAAGTGATTTTAAACCTTTGACATAGTAATTTTGTTCTGAATTACTGGAAATTTACTGAAAAGGACTTCTAAAATTTCATGGATTTAAAGTTTGGTATAACTTTATTTCTAAGTAATGCCCAGTTCTGCTGTATGTCTCCTGCCATTTGTGTCCTGGAGACATTCTGCTTTCCTTCCCTAATGAAGTGCATTAGTCAAGAGCTCAGTGACCTCTGACAAGGCTCAGTATGGGATTATAGCCTGACAGGAGGCAGCTGGAGGGAATACTTGACAATTCACACTTAGAGTAATCCCTGAAAATTGCAGGGCAGTTATGAGGAAGTAACAGTTTGGCTCCTTTGTGAAAAAGACTATTAAAAGAAATTTCAAGTAGAGTTTGGGACACTAACTATAGTTTCTAAATTAAAACTAAATCATCAAGTTCCCTAAGCACCAGTCAATAGGGAACACATTTTCATGAATAGATTCAATCTACAGCCCTATTTCAAGCAGCTACCACTTCAGTCTGTTGAGAAACCTCATTTAGCGCATGGATTATCTATAATTGACTAACTTCTTTAATGCGGTTTTAACACGTCTCACATGTAAAAACATTTCAGCAAGGGCTCACGGAGAATAATAGTTGTAATCAGAAATATAAAATGGTCATTTTCTGTAAAAATTATCACAAGAAATCACTAATACACATTTTGTTGACTTGTATTTTTCTAACATGCTATTTAATCTAAACTGTGTATTTTTTTAAATAACTGCTCCATTATAATTTTGCTTAAAATCCCATTGTCCATCTAACAGCAAAAAGATTTTGCAAAAATAACCTTCAAAAATTAAATATGATAAATAATTTTAAATCATCATACATATTACATCATAATATTTTATATAATAAATAATATACATATGTTTTTAAAATACAGATACCTTAATTTCTCTAGCAACCTCTTCCTCTAAGTCTCAGACTATTAGAGGTTTCTTCGTGCTACCTGCTACGATTTTCTTGCAGTTGTGACTGAAATCCATCCCATAATAGAAAAATGAAAACATCAGAATGCAATTTCCTTGGAAAATTCACCATTTTTATTCTAACTTTGAATTTTCACCAGGTATAATCTATGTGGATTGATTTATACCTAGCTGGCACCAATAAATGTGTGATGGATAAAATTCAAATAATTCCTCATCATTGTTCTTCTAATTGTTCAAACTACAGGGAAATAGTTTTCCCCAGGTCATATAACAAATACTATCTGACATCCACTGTGTGACAATTACTCTGTAAAATGCTGAATTCTGTTTTGCTAAATGTCTTTAAAACTTTTTTTGCTCTGTGGTAAATTCATGGTTTAGCCTCTAAACTTACTCTGTATAAATCTACAGTGTGTTTTAAGAAATCATGGTTAATAAACCCATATTTAATCATATTAATCTTTGGTGTTTTGTAGCATTCCTTGTGTACAGGAAACAAACAAAAAAACCCACATTGAGTTCCTGATTTTCTACCTAATAATAATAGTTTTTTGATCAGCAAACCTAGTGTCTATGCATCTTTTAAAAATATTTGTTCTCTCAAAGATGATCAGAAAACTCGCTCAAGTATGACCCTAATGAACTATCAGAATCAGGGCTGAATGTCCACAATTAGGTTTGCTTGTTTTGATGATCTGAAGATGGCTGAAGAAAAGGAAGGAGACAGGATACCTGCTCAAACATCATTGATGTGTGAACTGCTGGTTTCTTTCAAAAGATTTTGAGGTGTGCTAACCTCTCGCCTGTAGGGGGGAATCAGGGCTCCGCACTAAGGGACTCGGACTCTGGACTGGGAGGAACTGCAGCAGCTGTAGGTAACATGGTAAGTTGAGGGGTCTCCTGGATCTCTCCTCTGGCATGTGCATTAACTACTGATTTACACCATGTGTCTCAGGTAAGAGAACTACTTGTTAGATGGCCAAATTCAGAGCTATCTTCAGTTTAATGTTACTCAAGAGAATGGCAAAATCTTGCTAAGTTTAGTTTTTTGCTTCCCCATTCTTAATTTACATTTTTAAAGAAAATGTTACCTAGAAAGATCTATTCTTCCTTTAATGATTTGTATTTATTGAGATCGAATGAGGGCAGTATCATGCCTACGTAAGGCTTACAGGATAACATATAGTATATCATGTTCTCGGTTCTTGCAAATTACTTTAGGTGATTTGTTCTCACCTCACAGGTTGTTCATTTTGACTTTTTTTTTTCCTAAAGATTGATATTTTTCCCATTCTTGATGAGATTCTCAGACACTCTGCTAGATGGGTTAAGAGTCCGAGACTTTACACAGTAAGACCCAAACTCTGACACTTAGAAGATCTCTGGTCTTGAACTACTTGTTCAATTGCTTCAAGGTTAGCTTACTTTTCTCATTGTTAAAATTGAGATTAAAGTTCCATAATTCACAAAATTGTAATAGTTAAATGAGTGAACATAACTGCACATATTTTGTAAATTTGAAGGCCTCCTAATCATTTAAAATATTAAGCTATGCTTTACTTGTTTCTTCCTTTAATCTACTTATTTATTGCTAATGTATGTAATACAACCAAAACTAGATTATATTTAAGGTGTTTTTTTTTAAAGCTTAGACATAATACTATCTAAAAGATATTTTCTATAATTTTGAAAAAAAATAATCTGAGAGGTTAGTTTTTTGGATTTTATGGCTACACACTCGTACAGTATTTCTTTTATGGCGGTAGATGGGACTGAAAATAATGATGAGAAACATGAATTTTTTCCTGTTCTGAGCATATTCAATATGCTATGAGAGGCTTTGTATTGCTTGTAACTTTTAGGAAATGATGAACACAAAATGAGACTTTCAGAAATTTTGAGTTGCATTTAATACAAAGCCAATGGCCATGTAAAAACTGCTTACCAAGAATGCCTGTTTTTTAGCTACTGTTTTGTAGTTTTTTATTCCTTTTCTTTCTTTCATTCTTTTTTTTTTTTTTTTTTTAAGCAACTGCCTTTAGCTCAGGTCATGATCCTGGAGTCCCAGGATCGAGTCCCGCATTGGGCTCCCTGCTCAGCAGGGAGTCTGCCTCTCTCTCTGACCCTCCCCCCTTTCATGCTCTCTATCTCATTCTCTCTCTCAAATGAATAAATAAAATCTTTTTATTCCTTTTCTAACCTCACTTTTAAAATGTTTAGGCACATCTGATTGCTTTGTTTTGTTATGCAAAATATCAATAAAAATGTGAAGTCTAGCGTAAAAAACTATATATTTCAAACTTCAGGTTCAGTGAATATGCGTTTCCTCTTAGATGTAGTAAAAAGTTCTGTGGTTCAATTGCTCAGCGGTGAGTCCATTTCTTTCAAAATATGCTCAGCATTTTAGGGGTAAGGATATGTCTTTTAAAATGCTGCTGTATGGGGGTGCCTGGGTGGCTCAGTTGGTTGGGCGACTGCCTTCGGCTCAGGTCATGATCCTGGAGTCCCGGGATCGAGTCCCGCATCGGGCTCCCTGCTCGGCAGGGAGTCTGCTTCGTCCTCTGACCCTATCCCCTCTCATGTGTTCTCTCTCTCTCATTCTCTCTCTCTCAAATAAATAAATAAAATCTTTAAAAAATAAATAAATAAAATAAAATGCTGCTGTATAATATCGCAGAACTGCCTGATGGCTCAGACTTAACAGAGTTACCTTCACTTGAAACCAGCCAATGTTTCCTTTTGCCCAGTTAATTGGTTTTTTCAGACCTCATGACCTTCCATGCAGCAAAATCATAACGAGTAGCTCGTATATATGACTAAGGTTGATTATTTCATGCCATGCTTTTACTGAAAAAATAAAATATATTTGTTGTTTACCATTAGGTTTTATTATGTGGCTAGCATTTCTGTGATGTCCTTTTTTTGCTTTTCAAACTCATCTAGGTAATTGGGGTTGCTGATACTGATGTTCAAGCTCAGACAGTATGTAGAGCCGGCCTGTCTCCTTGAAACTCAGGGTTAGCATGTATGTCTGGATGTGAGGAATAAATCATTCACTTAAGTATCTCATGGGGAACTAGACATAAGGATGCTGTAATTCTCCAGATAATGAAACCTCAACATCAGAGACCACTTTTATAATTAGGTGTATGTTAGGGTCTAATATAATGCCTAACATGCATAGGACATGTTTGTGGTAGGTTTCATTATTGAACAGGAAACTAGAGATTGTTTAGAGATGATGACTTATAAGAACTGTGTGCTCTTAACCTGCTAACTGTCCATAATCTCCTACGTGACTGTTTTGCTCAGGTAATTATCTTCTGACCCTTACTACTCCTAGGATGCTCTAATTTGACTTTGGGGAATGTGCATGTCATTTCATGGAATCCCCAACTGCTTGATATAATGTGGGCCTAGATAGAGACTATTATATCAACCGTTTTTAAAGTGTGACCAACCTGATAACATTGCCTATTTGTTCAAAATTCATTGAAAACCATTTCATCTGGGTTCTATATATAGGCAATAAAGTGGAGAGCAAGATTTTCCTGTCTCAGAGGAAGGAGGAAGAGTACCTCATATTTACAAAGTATTTTCCCATTCAACTCCTTTAACTCATTTTCATTCATTAAAAATGAATAAGACAGAACCGATTCTATGAAATTCTACGTAAAATTGTGTATACAGGTATAAATTTATCGGACAAAGTGTTCAATATCTTTTTTAATCCAATTTTCAAATGATTTTCTGACGTCCTCTTTCCCCCAGTTTAGAATCTTTGATGTTGAATTTTCTGAATAAGGCAGCAGAGTAAAAGGAACTTTTACTGTAAGGTGTAATGTGAGTAGAGCCCCGTGTGTAAGTATAGGATGTGTTTAAAGAAAAGTCACCTCATTTGGAGTGATTGAAGCAGAGGGCACAATGCATCATACCTGAAGAGGAGGCTGAGAGGCACTTGTCAGATGTTGTGAGAAGTCTTCTGGTTTGGACTCATGATTTTAAGCTGTATCCTATGATTCATTAGAGGAAATTACAAATTTCAAAGGAGGGAATAACAGTGGATTTCTATCTTTTTTCTTAAAGATTTTATCCATTTATTTGTCAGAGAGAGAGAGAGAGAGAGAGCGCGCGCACAAGTGGGGGGGGGAAGGGCAGAGGGAGAAGCAGGCTCCCCGCAGAGCAGGGAGCCCGATGCGGGACTGGATCCCAGGACCCCAGGATCACAACCTGAGCCGAAGGCCAACACCTAACTAACTGAGCCACCCAGGCACCCCTCTTTCTTTTTCTTTAAGAAAGATGAGTGTGGAAAATGTACCAGTGCAGGTGTAACTAGAGGCAGGGAGCAGTAAGAAGGATATTGTAATAATTTAAAAGATGATGATCAGAGGATACCTGGGTGGCTCAGTCGGTTAAACGTTTGCCTTCGGCTCAGGTCATGATCTCAAGCCCCACGTTGGACTCCCTGCTCAGCGGGGAGCCTTCTTCTCCCTCTCCTTCTGCTCCTCCCCCCTGCTCGTGCTTGCTCTCTCGTGCTCACTTTCTCTCTCTCAAATAAATAAATAAAATCTTTAAAAAAAAAAGATGATGATCAGTTTAACTAAGGGACAGTCATAATGTATCCAATAGGAAGAGTCAAGGACGAGGAGCAATCCTTTGTGAAAACAAGAGAGCACATGGAGCTCAAGGAAGAAAGGGAGACAAGTAGGAGAAGTAGAGGAAGTATGTGAGAGACGTGTGTTGATCTAAGGGAGGCATTTTCACATTTTATGACACATACAAAACATTCAGTAATGGTTAAGCAAATTATAGAATGTTCTCTTTAGGAGTATCAAATATCCAGAGAGGTCAAATTGTTTAAGGATTTACACTAACTAAAGACCCTTACAAGGTCACTGGTGACCTCTCTGAAAGCAAATACAGCAGATTTGTGGGCACGGAAGTCATAGTTTAGAATAATGAATAGTAAATTCGACCTGAGGAAGCTTTCATGGTGAGGATAAACTGCTCTTATAAGTTTCACCAAAAAGAGCATAATTCAATTCAAGAAATACTTATTGATTAATATTTTGCATCAGGTTCTGTGTTTACTACTATATTCCCCAGTGGAGTTTAGTGCCTGGTGGAGAAAACAGGGGTTTAAGGAGTAAGCTGAGCGTTAAGAAAATGTAAGCAAAAGATGGCAGGGGCTAATATAACAAAGGAGCTGACCTACTTTAGATCAAGGAAGACCTCCCTGGGAAAGACACAACTAAGATGAGAAAGGGAATATGAGTGGGAGGTAACCAGCAAACTCTGGGGGTTGGGGAGTGGGCATAAAAAAAGGGACAGAATATTACTGGCTGAGAAATATGTAAAAGGATAAAAACAAAAGAGATGATAAGAGTTTTTAAATTATAAGATAAATCATACTTTATGATATGACTTTCATGATATGATTTAAACTATCTAAACTATTTAAATAATCTAAACTTGATTTAGATTTTACTTTCATATATTTACCACCTCATGTAAGAAACAGAACAGTACTAATTATATTAAAGCACTTTGTGTTCCTATTCTTGTGTATCCTTCCCTTTCTCAATATGTAGAAGTAGGAATATATATATTACATAGTCAATATATAGTTACTGTTATGAATTTAGTGTATGTTACTTGTTCTGCTTTATATTATTAACAAATGTGTATATGTCTAATTAATTCATACATCATTAAATTTTGTTAGTTTCTGAATTTTATATAAATGGAATCTTATTACATATATTATTTTATGATTTTCTTTTTTTCATTCAACATGATGTTTTGAGAGCCATCCATGCTTATTCTTGTAGCTGAGGTAAATTCATTTTCATTGCAGTATAATTGTCCAGTGTAAAAGATATCAAAATTTATGTGTCCATCTATTAGGAGTTTTTTCTTGTTGTTTTCAGAATTTTGCTTCACCAACAATACAGCTCTATAAATTCTTGTGTATCACCTGTTGCCCAAGTGTGAAAATTTCCTGGGGCATTTACCTAGGAGTAGAATTCTGGGTCATTGGACATGAACATGCTTAGCATTATCACATAATACCAAAATGTTTTTGGGACAATAGAGTTTTTGAAGAACTGAAAGAATTTGAGATTGTTGAAATAGAGACAGGATGGTAGGTTATGAGGCGATAAGCTCAAGGAAAAGTTTGTCTGTGTGTGTGTGTGTGTGTGGTTTGTATGTTTTCAGCAATGGAAACATAAGCATATTTATGAGAGCACATGGGAGGAAACGAGTCGAAGGAAAGATTCTGACGATAAAAGTGAGAAACTGCATGATTAATGGTACAAGTTCCCAAAGGAGGTAGGAGAATATGAGTTTAAAATCATAAATGGAGAGGGAAGAAACTGAAGCTCCAAGACATCAAGTAAACAGAGATCTAAAGGCTAGAGTGCAAAGCAGAGAATAAGAAGAATCCTCCAGTTACACTCTTGGTGTTTCTTTTCACTGGTTAAAACTGGTAAGACGAACAAACAAACATACACAATAGCAGTGCAGTGTAAAAGTAAATTAAAAAGTACATTATTCCTTTATAATTTAAAACAAATAATGTTTCAAATAGTGAGAAGGTATACGTGTTAGAGGTTTTCCCATGGACTAACTCAAGTTAACAGGGGGAGCAAGCATGAATTAAGTCCATAAGCACAGTGTACATATTTGAAAGCTTCTCTCTTGGAGTTATCCCTTGAAAAATAGCTCTTGAAATTATGTTAGTCACCATTTTCCACAAGCATTAAGATGGCTCAACTGCATTTTTAAAGTAACAGAGCTATATTCTTCAAAAGGATACATGTCGGGTTGGATATTCTTTTTCTTACACTATTGCTTTTATTACAATAGTCAAGGGAACTATATTTGACCATCACATGGAGCGTTACCAACACAAGGACCAAGCTGGGAAAATTCAAACATTTGACATGTGTCTGTGAAGAGCTATTTGATTTGGTTAGAATGACTGTATCTATTAATCAACTGCTTATGAAGAAGTGTGTATGATGGCTTTAAAATTTTTTTGCAAAATCCGTAGGTGGGTATGTGTATATATATGTGTGTGTGTATATGTACATAACATTCTGGATATATATATATTTCATACATACATTTATATCAAATATATATAAAATACTTGTATTATCTTTTAAAACTATTGTTAATTGTTTTACATGGTTAGACTTTTTGGGAAAGCTAATTTTTCTGAAGTTAGAATTTGTGTTTCAGGAGTCTACCTTTTGCCTCAAGAAATGGCTTTAGAAGGGTCTTTTAAAAAATGTGCTGATAGGTAAAAATTAATCAAAGGAAGGATAAATGCTTCCAGACTTTCGCTACTGTTTGTATCTGGGCTAGACAAGCCTATCTCGGTTTATTATTATTCCAGTCTGCCTAATTTTCTTTTCATTTAATGACTCTGTTAGAAGTGTCTGCTTTATGTTTTTCAAATACTTAATCATCTACTTGTTTTGTCCCAGAGGAACGTTTTATTTATAGATACAGCTTAAATATATATGTGCTGCTGCTTCACTATTTGATACCCCTTGAGGATCATCTCACTAAAAAACCCTTCCTGTTCCCTTCCCCTTAAAGTCAATCAATATTCATGCCTTGTCTTTGTTGTTACTGGAGGTCAAAACAGCAAAACTCCTATAGCCATGCTGGCGTTAGCTTTAGTGAGAAGCAGGCAGCTATAAGTTTGAAAAACTCGATATAATTTATATGGTGTGGGCAGTATCTTCAGCAGTCTGCACGAAAAAGATTTCCAGTGAAGGCTTGCTGGTCTCCCATTCTGTGTAACACCTCTCTATCTCGCATGAGGTCATCAGAATCACATATGCATTTATTCCTTTGGAAAGACTACCATGTGAGGAACATATTAAAGCTCGACATGATTTTTCCATTGCTGCTGGCTCTAAGGTCACAAAGAACTCTAACCTCAGCTGGAAAGATAACACTTTATTTCTTAGGGTCTTTTTTAAGAGGACGGGTTTCCATTTTCTTTATAACCCCAGTCACCCTAGAAAAGATTTGTGATTACTATTTGTAAGAGAGTGTTTCAGCTTCTGGCTAAAACTCCTGCTTTTTTATACCGGTCTGGTTTCAGCATCTGTTCTGTCCTTTGCTCCTGGTGAGGTACAAGGGGCCACAATCCATTACAAAATGATATTTTAATCTCCACTTCCCCCTTTCATAGATATGTTTGAAAATAGAAGTTAAATGAAAAAAAGTTATACAGAATTCATGTGTCCAGATGCATAGTGGAATTTTGAAATGATCCTATTGTAAACTGAAAAGTTATAAGCTGGCCTCCCCAATCTCGTTGCTGATAACCTACTTCATCTGTCTTATGTCTGGGAGCTAAACTTCACTCAGAGATGAGACAACCTTTCCAATTCTGAAGTCAACATGAGAAGAAACAGTGATGGTGTAGGTAGGAGATGATTTATATACCGCTGACTCCTCTTACCTTCCTCAGACACCCATGGAAATATTTCAGTGACTTTTGTACCTTATTTATGCCCAGAATACTTTGACTTTTTTTTTTTTGCTTGCGGTAGATTAGTAACTATATTGACTCTAGGGCTCGCTTAAAGAATTCATTTAAAAAAAGAAATTATATGGGCAATTTTCAAAGTATGTTCTCAATCATTATCTCATTTAGCTACATTAGATAATTATAAGTTAAGCAGATTAAACAAAATTACCGCCTTTTCCTATCCTATTGAAGAAACTGAGGCTAAAAGTATTTAAAATGACCTTGTCCAGGTCACACGATTAATTATAGAGTGGAATTCTAGATTCCTGACTCTTAATCCAGTCCTTTTTATTATGTTGAAATATGAAAAATTTTTCTCAACTCACATTCAGAATCTTATCCTGACATTTCATGTTTAATGTCTTTCTTGGTTAGAATCATGCTTAGACAAATTTGCTTTAGCCACTTCTCAGCTGCACAAAAGCCCCTTTATCTGTCTTAGTATAAATCAATTAACCTCGTTTACATTCTGCTGAAAGTTCTAAACTTCAAATGAATTGGCCATTAACTTGGACTGTGTGCCGAGTACTAACAACAATAGAAACAAGCAGCTACATGATGTGCTGAATGTGCTGTTAGTATCAGTTCAGTTTTCTTAAGTATTCCTAAAAGGGGCCATCGGGAGTTGGCCCTTATCTATTGTACAGTGGCAAGTTCTGCCGATAGAGAAGCTGTTATGAGCAACTCCACAGCAAGAATGGCTCTGATCATTTCAACTGGCTTTTTTCCCCTCAAGGTCTTATTTAGATTCCAGCTAGTTAACATACCGTCCAATCAAGTGGTTTTTAACTAGTCTCCTTCCACCAGGAATGGGGCAAGAATTCCAGCATTCTCTGCATGAAACAAGTGCATACCGAGTGAAATTCTCATAAGTACACGACGGGAAAATGAGCGAGAGATGCAATTGACACAGCACTTTGCAAATGATTTATTAAGCTTCATTTTTTTAGTTTTGTTTTTTTTCTGTGGGGTATAATAAAAATAATCCATTTATTTCACTGAACAAGAGGCCATCGAAAGCTGTTTGAAGCATAACTAAAATCAGGCACATGGCAGAGACGTTGGCTGGAGTTCCAAAGAAGGCATACTTGAAGTTTGCCTTCCTCCATTACCTCCTTCCCTCCCTCTTTCCCTCTCTCTGTTTCTTTTTTTCTTGATGAAAGAAATGCTTAATCTCAAATGCAACCTGTCACAGTTTTGTGAAGTTCAGAGCATATGATATCAATAAATAACTGCATATACTTTCTCCATTTTTTATTCCCATTTGGGTAACAGTTGACTATCTACCCTAACATATCACACAGTGTGTAACATAGGCCTCCTACCCGTGCCTGATTTCTAGCTCCTAATACCAGCAACTCACAACGTGAGCTCCACAGAACCTGAGCCGGCCTACGCCCTGTTTATTCAAGGAGGCAAATCTCCAGATCAAATGCTTGAATGTCTTGGGAATAACAAATGCTAAAGAAAGTGTCTACATGCTTACCCTTAACTTCTGAACTTCTCTGGTCAAGGGTTTGTAACAAGCAGTTCATTAACCAAACCATGATGCCTTCTTGCCTGGCTTGTGCCATTAAGTAGCTTTCCATTTGGATTTCTCTCTTCTACTAAAGTTTCCACGTAGAAGCCAGGGTGATCTTTTAAAAAATGTAAGCAATTGATTAATCCCTAGCTTGAAATCCATCATGGGTTGCCCTTTGCACTTCATGGTAGACACACTAAGTTGACAAGAAGACCTTATATGAACTGGCCCCTATCTCTCCTACTTAATTTTTTTCTATGTTCCCACTTGTCACTATGATTCTGCCCCTTGGCTGTGTTTAATTTTAGAACTTCTGTGCATGTTCCTCCCTCCGCTTGGAAAGCTTTTCCCCTGATTCTTCCTAAGGCTGAATTCAGCTTATCTATAGGTCAAGGATGGACAAAGTTCTGTGAAAGACCAGATGGTAAATGTATTTAGTCTTTTGGGTCATGCAGTCTCTATCACAACTATTCAACTCAGCCATTGGAGACTGAAAGCTCTAAATGAATGAGTGTGATTGTGTTCCAATAAAATTTTATCTATGGACACTAAACTTTGAATTTTATATAATTTTCACATGCAATTCTTCTTCCTTTAAAAACAATTTTTAATGTTAAAAAACATTCCTAGCTCAAGGGCACAAAAACAGGTGGTGTGGCTTGCAAGCCCCTTTGCTTCACGTTTAGCTTAAATGTCATTTCGTAAAGACTTCCCTTAACTTTCGTATTTGATTAAGTCTATTCCTTATTTCAGCACTGTTATTTATTTTTTTTTAAAGGTTTTATTTATTTATTTGAGAGAGAGAGAATGAGAGACAGAGAGCATGAGAGGGAGGAGGGTCAGAGGGAGAAGCAGATTCCCTGCTGAGCAGGGAGCCCAATGCGGGACTCGATCCCGGGACTCCAGGATCATGACCTGAGCCGAAGGCAGTCGCTTAACCAACTGAACCACCCAGGCGCCCTCAGCACTGTTATTTTAATTTATATCACCTCTTCTTCTCTTTTCTCTTGGTAATTATTTTCTGATTTTTTTTTTTTTGGTTTATTTATTCTGTCTTTTCATTTAGTTACACGTTCCCTGATCTTGTCTATTCCGTTAGTTTGTGTACATCCACAATTAAAATAACGCCTGGTTACATGGTAAGTGCTCAGTAAGTATTTGTTGACTAAATTAATTCTGTTAACTCATTTCCCTATAACTCAAGTGCTTTAAAAACTGAGCTATGTCAAACTGTTTCATGTGTTTTAAGACACTGAGAATGGAACTTAACACAAACATTCTCTTTTCTCTCTCATTGTGTCCTGTCTTCAAGCTAAATTTGAGAGACTATTTACTCTTATTTGTTCAATCTACGAATAACAGTGCATAACAGTGAAAAAAACCCCCCTATTTTCTACACATTCACACTGTGTACCATATTTTGTTTACAAAAAGGTCATAAAAAGAGACAATGCATTATTCTAGTCTTAAGAAGACTTTTATTTGACATTCAAATTACAGTCATTATCACAGAAATGGATTCCTGTGGTATCATTTGAAAGTTTCATGACATGTCTTTGAAGACACGTCTGGGTAAAGAACCAGAAAACAGGAATAGTTTCGGCAGTCACTGTTGATGCCCATCTGGTACCCTGCTCTTCCCGCCCCCTTTTCAGTAGCAGAGCCCCTGTGTGACTGTGTGGCCAGGAAAGCGGACCCTCTTTTAGCCTCAGAGTGAATCTTGGTCAGTCTTAGCCAATCTTGATAATTTCATCCTCTCTCCTAATGGAATCACCAGACAGGGGCCAATGACACCGAAAGAGGTTTGTTAGAGGGTTTTGTGAAAGATTTTCCTCCCTGTCAAAAAAGAGACACCAAAAGAGAAACTGCCCTTCCTGTCTCTGAACAAAGTTATGTGAAGACATGACATCCAGAGCTGTGGAAGCCTTTTCTGGAACATGAGTGTAAAACTAAGAAAAACATAGAGATACTGTCTGCGATGCTGGAAACTACCTTCCATTTCTGTGAAATGAAATATTCTCTGGATTAGGCTAGTGATTTTCCAACTGTAATGTGCATCTGAATCCCTTGGGAATCTTGTTACATTTAAGATTGTAATTGAGTAAATCTATATGCTCGCTGGTGAGGTTGATGCTGTAGGTCTAGGGTCTAGGGTCTATACTTTCAGGACCTTAACTTTAGGCTTTAGGCTAATCTGCATCAAGAATGAGAAGTGGATTTCTCTTTGTCTCCATTTACACAGACTAATAAATATAATTTATATAACTTTATGTTGCTTTAACCAGGAAAAAAACACGTTATTCTGTCTTAACAATGACTCTGCTTTTCTGGGAAAAAAAAAGTAATCAAGCCACTAGAAACTGTCTCCTGTGATAGTGTAATAAGTTATATGAAAACAGAAGCTTTTGTTGAAACTTTAGCGTTGTGTTTTCACTTGATGGTGATATAATTTTTTCATCACAATTTTTCAAAAATGATAAATGTTGGAAACAGATCATGTGGTCTGCAGATACATTCATTTGGAAAGTCAATCAATTAAAAAGAAAGTTTGCTATTTGTTGGCTAATTGAACATAATAAAAAAAATTAGAAAAACATGTTTAAAATGTTAAACTAATGATGTACTATATGCTGGCTAACTGAACCTAATAAAAAAAAATAAAAAGAAAGTTTGCTCAACTAAACTTTTGGATAGCCATGCAAACCACCATTTTTTTGTTGTTGTTACACTAAATTTTTTTCAAATGTCCTCTTGGAGTTATGTCAACATAGACTGAAATGTACCAGAGCAGAGACAAAAGAATCAAGGTGGTAAAAAATTGAAGATACATCTAAAAACTAAGAAAAATCCCATTTTCTAATTTAGGCCTTTTATTTTAGTATGTTAAGGCATAGCTTGCCCAGAACAATGCAAAGGTGATAGGGTATTGTTGTGAAATGATAAACAATGAACAAAATTGCGCCAATACAAAAATTGACCTGGGAAAATAGAAATGGCAGCTTGAAGATGAAAACTGTTTGCCTCTGTGGTAAACACAAGATGACTTTCTGTGATGATCGCTTGTTGCTTAAGGGAAATAATATTCTTTGTATTTATTGCAATTATTGCTTCAGTGCAATGTCATTTATCCAATGAACTAAAAATATGTTTTGCGTAATGAAAGTAACTGTTGCAAAGAAATCTAATTTCATCACACTCCCTTTTTCATATTTTCCAAATTAAAATAAAGGTTATGTCAAAATCAAAAGTTCATTCTTTTCTGAGAATGAGTAATGAACTGGATTAGCAGCCAATCGCAACGCAGAGCCAATTGATGGGTCACGAAATAAATTCAGCAATCCAGGAACACAATGTTAATTTTGGCCAGTCTCTAAGAATGTTTGTCCAAATATTCAGGGTGGGGCTGACTCTAGTTTTTCTTTCTGCCAGCAGAATGCTTTAAATAAAATTTTCTTCTGCAAATCTCCTTCCTACAAGTGCTTATTCTCTGATGAAATAGTAAGAGAAAGCTTTTTAAAATTTCATAAATTTTCCTAAGCAAGCACTTAATCAGATACATTTCTACAAAAGACCCAGGATCCAGTCTAAAAGAGATAAGGAAATGGGATGGTTATCTAGACCCCAGCTTTTTAGGCAAATCATTACTAAGGACAGATTTATGGTTCCCTGATCCTATAGAATCAATGATAGTTCACACCTCTCTGAATTATAGAGTACTTCAAGTCTCTAGCTGTATGCTGACTTTGAGTGCTATAGATTTATAAACAGTAATATCTATTGCTGTGTTCAGTTTTGGATGATTCCTATGCTCTTTGCTTTTGCATTGTATGGCTTGTTTACGTGTTTTATATACGCAGTTCAAACTGCATACTTTTAATATTCTATTACGGATATTAAATTACAAATTAATGATCTTAGATTAAAAATTACGGATCAACATAGAAAAATCCCTTAGTTCTTTAATAATTGTCATTTATTCTCACAAAGGAATAACATTTAATAAGAAATTAAATAAAGTTGACAAAATGTTTTATAAATATTGCTACATAAAAAGTTATGTTCAGGAAAGAGTCTACATCATCACAAATGTTGTGGATTCATGTTATCAACATACTTGATTGGATGCCACAATGATAAATATGTGAAAACAGGTCATTTTCATTTAAAACTTGTTGGGATGCATTACATAAAACCCATGTGCTCAGACTCAGCCCACTGGAGCAGACGAAGATTTCTAAACCAAGTTATACATGTTGGGCTCCACTGCATAATCTCATGCTGGACTACTCTGTTTCTTTATTGCAAAAACTAAAAAAAAAAAAAAAAGTGGCTGCATTTGGGAGCAATGCAGTTAGAATACTAGAATCAAAGATGTTACTATTCCATTTAGAAAAGATTCCTTATAATTCCATAAATTTTTCAAATTTCCTATCACACTTATAACTCCAGGTTTGCTTTCTCCAAGAAATATTTAATGTTCTGTTATAAATTATTTTTTAATATGGCTAAAGTAGGTCTGGCAATTTAACATCATATAGTTAGAAAATATAGAAAGAATTGATAATATCTGCATATGTTCGGCTAAAAGTCTTGTCTTCAGAATCTTCAGATGAAATTTACTTACAGTTAGAGTTTTTGTTTTCTACAGTAAAAGAGCAAGTGAACAAATCAATAGATCTTTAAGTTTAAAAAGATGCCGCAGGCCATTGTTAAACTCAAGTTTACTATGGCTATTGCAGAAAATTAAAGTTATATGATGCTGTTTTCTTTTTAAGAAATCAATAAAAAGTCATTTTATTTGAGCTGTGATTTTCAAAATTATAGCCTATTCATTGGGATTCACTGTATAACCAATTCAATGATGAGCAGCATATGATCATTAGGAGAGTTTTAGCAGAACAAGCTTTTATAAGAAAAATCAGTTTAGACATCACAGACAGCCTACGTATATTTGGTTTCCTATAAAGAGCCACAAGTAAAAATAATAATAAAAAAACCTATACTGAAGCTCATTTTGTGTAATAGTATTTTCTGGCATAAAAGACCATAATACTGTGTTACCAAATGTAGAGGTGGCCCAATAATAATGCATAACACACACTGAGGACTCACTGTGGGCCAGATGCTGTGCCAAACACCTGATACCGATCGCTCGTTTCGTCATGCAACAGGCCCTGAAAAGTGGGCATTCTTTTTCTCTCTATTTTAAAGATCCGCAAACTAAGGCCTAAAGTGTTTGAATAACCTGCTTAATGTCAAATCATTAGCAAGTATTGTAGCCAGATTTGAATCTAAGCAGTCTGACTCCAGGGTGTAATATAGTTGTTCTTAAATTGTTGTCTTGACCCCAGTTTCAAAGCCCCTAATAGAGGCTGGTTAGTTACCTTCTTAATCAGCTGATTAAATCCACATATCAACTACATTCCTTTTCGGGCTTGCATACACAGGACCTCAGTGCACCAGCCCTAATCACCCTAGAGCCAAGTACTGGACAACTGGGACCAGCGCCTTTTGGTGGAGTGGGTGTAATTATTCAAATTAGCCAATCCCCTGGGAGCCTGGGAAGCCTCACCCCACCCCACTTGCTTTACGTAAGCTGCCTCCTTACAGCTCCAAATTGCCATCCCCTTGTCTCCAAGTGCAACCCGTGTGACCCACAAACACTTTGGGTGTGTAAGTAGCAGAGTTCAGCCTTCCATCTGTTCCAGTGTCATGTCAATGGTGTCCCACCATCGAAAGAATCTTTAAATCCTATAAACACTCTATACTGCCCCCCCCTGGAATGATGCACAGTGAAGGTACTTAAGCAGTTATTCATCAGTTTAGATCTGTAACTACTATGACAACTCTAAACCAGGACTATAAATAACAAATCTGTTAACTCTCTTTTTCATATACACTTAATTGGTCTGGATTCATATGAGCTAGAATTCGTTATAAGCATTCCACTTAGTACTTTGCCCACATGTATCAATGAAGGTCATATTTAAGGTAAAATTGAATTTAATAGGACAAAAGAGAGGTTACAAACTTTAAGAACAAGAATAGGCCTATACTTTCTGGACACTTTATGAATAATAAATTGATAAGCAAATTAATTAGAGCAGGAAAAGAATTATAATATTTAAACAACTCAATACAGTACAAATATGAAATGACTCAAAGGACTAATTATTTCAAATAGGCCCCTTACACGTGGATACTTAGAGACGAAAGCCTTAGGTTGGTTTCCTTTCTTGGGTGTGGGAAAGAAGTGATTGAAGTGTGTAACCTGCTATGAATTACTTTAATAGTCTAATACAGAGTTCAGATAACCCTGTTTTTAAAGAGTCAGGTTGTAGGAGCGCCTGGGTGGCTCAGTCAGTTGAGCCTCCGACTCTTGGTTTTGGCTCAGGTCATGATCTCCAGGTGGGGAGATGGAGCCCCGAGTCAGACTCCACAATCAGCCCAGAGTCTGCCTCCCTTCACCCCTCCCCCCACTTATGTGTGCTCTCCCTCTCCCTGAAATAAACAAATAAGTCTTAAAAAAAAAGAAGAGTCAGATGGCTTTGAGGGCCATAAGGTCTTTGTCCCAAATATTCAACTCAGCCTCTGTAGTATGAAAGAAGCCATTAAACTACTGGGTGTGTCTGTTCCAATAAAACTATTTACAAAATCAGACAATGGGTTGAATTTAGCCCATGGGTCATCGTTTGCTAACCACTGGTCTAATACTCTGAGTTATGATTCTAGCTTCCTTTCTTTTCCATGATTGACACATTTTTATATAAGGGGATCCCAGTTTAGGAAGTATGAGGTCCACATGCTAGGGACAAGGTAAGTCTAAAATGAACCAGCCAAAGACATCTCTTTGCAATTCTAATTGAATAATTCAACTAGACTTTCTAGGATAGTAGGTATAGATCACATAGAGAAAGAGTGCTTTACTGTAATACTAGCAGCTTGAGAAGACCACCAATATTCACAGTAAAGTTTATCTGACCTGTTGCTCTGCACTTTCCATTCGCTAATTTCTTTCTTTCTTTCTTTCTTCCTTTTTTTTTGACAGAGAGAGAGACAGAGAGAGAGGGAACACAGGCAGGGGGAGTAGGAGAGGGAGAAGAAGGCCTTCCGCGGAGCAGGGAGCCCGATGCGGGGCTCGATCCCAGGACCCCGGGACCATGACCCAAGCCAAAGGCAGACGCTCAAGACTGAGCCACCCAGGCGCCCCACCATTCGCTAATTTCTAAAAATAATAATGTGTACCCACTAAAATACTCATCACGCCAGTGTAATGAACTATTGGTTGGAACTAGAAATGAATGATTATCTTTTGTATGTGTGAATAACAGTAATAGTAATAACTATAGTAGGTGCTAGTTATAGAATATTTACTGTGTGAGATTCTGCCTTATTCTTTAAGACTCAGGCCTATTTTGTCCAGGAAACCTTCTCTGATGTCATGGATTAGGTTTTATATCCTTTTATTCCTCATGTCTCATCACACCCTGATTTTCTTGTATCACAGCACTGACTACACTCGAAGGGCTTACTATTAATTCCCTCCTAAATTGGTAATAAGTGGCTGGGTGTCAGGAATCCCCTAGAGTGCAGTATAGTCCACCCCTAGAGTCTAGCACAGTGCCGGGCTCCTAATAGGTTCCCACTTCATAAGTGCTTTCAAAAGAAATGAATGAACAGATACCTCAAGCCACAGTACAGCAGACTAGCTGTTGGAGGCCTCGAGAAACTGAAAGGAAAGGTTGAACCCTGGGGTAACATCAAGGCTCAGCTGCATGAAAGAAAGGCCCATCACTCTGAATCATTCTAGCACAAATTATAGGCTTTATAAATGGTTTGTGAATGTTACATTTTTGAGTTTCCTGTGCTGTAAGAGATCTTAAATTTCACTTTCTTCTCTGGGCAGCCCTCATTCTGATTGTATGTTGGTTAGTTCACTTAAGCAGAGGAGAAAACCTGTTTGAAAACAAACCACGAATCAGATTGCTTTTCTACTCTCATTCCCCCTTTGTGTTTATCCCAGTACCAGAACTAGGATGCCTTTAGAGATGTGTGCAGATAGGCTACCAGGAATGAAATTTCAATTCCAGTTTGGCACTAAGTGAGCCACTCTCCCAAACGTCTTTTACGATGTGCTGACTGGAATGCTTTGACCATAAACCACTGGTAATAGCAAGAAATTAGGCCCTTGTTAGAAACACATTACTGTGTTGCCAAATCCTTCTGTGGAATTCAGCTACTACACATTTTTAGGTTAAAGAAAACTAGATCTCTGCACTTCAGCCAGATCTGAATTTGGTTTCAAATTACCTCAGAGAAGAATTCTTAGCTGATAATTCATTTGATATGGTTTGCTTCACATGGAGATATATTTACAATATATTTGGTAATTAAACATTTTTTTCTAATAAAAAGGTGATACTAACTACAAGTTCCCAATGGAAGATACCAGTTATTTTCCGGGGGTGGGGAAAGGGGAGAGAAGAAGTGGATAGGAATTATGATATCTTAGGTCACTCAAAATGGGGAAGTAGGGGTTTGAGAAAAGCAAAAAAATCATGAGAGAAACAAACAAACAACAAAAATAACAAAAATAACTCTGAGGACTCGAGAAATATCTGGATAAGTCTAGGACCTTATTTTAAGGAACACCCTTGTTAGGTTAGTACCAAGGTCTCTAATTCTCATGGGGCTTGTTTGGTTGTTTACATATATCACAGATATGTACCTTCTACACATTGATATTTTTCATTTCTCTCAATCTCTCCCCATTCCCTTTATTTTGAAAACATGTTGACAAAAAGAGACATCCTGGAAAATTTCCCCTCAACTCAGTTGGGTAAGATGTCAGCATGAAGTAGGCCTGCATTTCTCCAGTAACTTGCCATCTTCAGCATTAGTTAAGTGAGCATATCAGGAATACCAATGACTCAGAGAAGCAAGCTTATTAGAATTTCTAAAGGAAGAAACAAAACATTTCTAGGGCAACAGTTTGTGCCAAGGAGAGTTCACTAATCATTTACTTATTCAACAGACATTTATTGAGTGCTTGCTATATGGAAATAGGTGAGAGTAGTAATAAAAAAAAAAAGACATTATATTTCATAGTCCCTTCTCTAGAGGAGCTTATTTTGTAGTAAAAATTTCCAATTTGACATTTTAAAATTATGGGATCACTGAGAGATTCTAACTCCCAAATTCCATTATAGATTCTTATTTGTGATAAGCCTGAGCTGTGACCTTTGTAAGTATTACCTACTTGGTCATTTTTATAACTGATCTTAATTTGGAATTTCTTATTTTTGAGATCCCTCCCCAGTCATTTCTGACAATTAATTTTACTAACTACTAAATCTAATCCTCCAAAGTGATTTGTGTCTATAACTCTATACTTACTGTCAATCTAAGAGATTTTAATGAGCAACACGGAATATATTCTCAGCAAAAAAAGTTCCATTTTCTTTTTTTTTAAATGATGGTAAGTCTAAATTTATTCTTTTTAAGATTATTTTTATTTATTTGCCAGAGAGAGAGAGAGAGAGGGAGAGTACGAGCAGGGGGAGTGGCAGGCAGAGGGAGAAGCAGGCTCCCTGCTAAGCAAGGAGCCCAATGCGGGACTTGATCCCAGGAGCCTGAGATCATGACCTGAGCCGAAGGCAGACAGACGCTCAACAATCTGAGCCATCCAGGGGCCCCTCCATTTTCTTTACCTATATAAAATACTGTTAGTTTGTTTGTCCATAGTTTTTTTTTAATTTCAAAATTTTTTATTTCATTTAAGGAATGAAAAACGTTCCAATTTTAATTCATGATTTATTACAATCATGAGACTTAAAATATAGACTTTGGTCATAGCAATTATAGTTTCTGCTCATTCCTGTTTTAAAAAGGAAGCTTTTAGTGAAGTAGAATATATATACAGATAAATGTACAGAACAAAAATATCTGCTAAGTTCTCTGGACTAATTAGCAGAGTCATATATAGTCCCAGGCCTCATTATACTTGTAAGGAAACATCACTTTGTCAAAAACCTAAATGTTTAAAATTTTGGATTTAATCCCCTGATTTCCTTTCCTAGAAAGCAAAGTTAGAATAAAATACCACAGTTTCCCTAAATTCAAGTCATGCCCTCCCCTTTTTAAAGAGAACTTAAAAGTATTCAGACAACACATTATGAAGGATTGTAACATTTACACATCGGCATATTTACATTGGCAAGGAGAAAGAAAATTCCCATCCTTCTGAGCATTATTCTTTGGCAGCTTTTCCTCAGCTCTTTGTGGAGGATAATCACTATGCCAAAATGTCAAGAAACTAATGATAACTGATACTGGGATGATTTATCTTTTTGCACACTCCTTGGAAATAGACATTCTCTTTGAAAGTTAATCTTTCCATTAGTTAACAGATGCTTTACCTACTAGATACAAGAATAATAATGAAAGAGTTGTAACCTATTTAGTAATATGTCCAGTCGTACACACACAATCAAACTTCAATTTATTTCTCAATCTATGTATAAATACTTAATGTAATTGATTCATTCAGGTATATGAGGGTTTTCAGGTGCGAGTTTATTTATTCATGAGAGACAGAGACAGAGACAGAGGAGAGGCAGAATCGCCACAGAGCAGGGAGCCCGATGTGGGACTCAATCCCAGGACCCTGGGATCAGGGCCTGAGCCAAAGGCAGATGCTCAACCAACTAAGCCACCCAGGCACGCTGCTCTTGCAACTTCTTAAATACCATATTGAATCATTACTTTTCATTCCTTATTTTACTTGACCTGTGCTTGATATTTACACTTCCTGGAAATCCCTCCTCCCCCCAGACATTTGAAATCTCTTTTCTCCCTTCTCTGGTTGGTTTGATTCAGAATTCTTTGCTGGCTCACCTTCTCTTGCCTGCATATTCAATATTGATTTACTCCACAGCCGCATTCTGGGATATCCTCTGAACTGACTCACTCGTAGGTGATTTTATGACTTCCGTACAATGCTCCGCCCCCCCCAAATACCTATCTCTGATTTTCTTTTTTTTCCCAAAGATTTTTCATTTATTCATTTGAGAGAGAAAGCAAGCGAGCCAGAGCAAGAGCGGGGGGGTGGGGAGGGGTGTCAGAGGGAGATGGAGAAGCAGACTCCCCGCTGAGCAGGAAGCCTGATGCAGGGCTCGATCCCAGGACCCTGGGATCATGACCTGAGCTGAAGGCAGATGCTTAACCAACTGAGCCACCCAGGCGCTCCCCGCCCATCTCTAATTTTCAACCCAGTTCCAGATCCCTATTTCTAACAGCAGTCTGCTCCATTTAGATCTACAAAACCCTCAAATTCAACATAAACACAAGTAAAAATTGCCCGTCCCCCCCACCCAAATGCTCATTCTCCTCTGGTGTTTATTTTTAATACTAGCATGACATCCATGCAGTCATCTAAGAAAAAAATCTGGTACCCATGTTACTCTTTATTCCCTGTGGTTTCTTAGTTATAAAAGCAGACTCTGGAGTCCTTGTCTGACTTTGAATTCCAGCTCTCCTTATTATTGGTATGACCTTGGGGGAGACACTTGACAGCTCAGTGCCTTAGTTTCTTCATTCGTAAAATGGGGGTAATCATTGAACGAATGCATGGAGGTTGCTCTAAGCATTAAATGGGTTATGTGTAAAGTCCTTAGAATGTGATCTGGCAGAGTGAGCGCTGAGTAAGTATGAGCCCTAGCATCACTACTTTCAGGAGGGATCACCTGGCTTACCATTAGTGCCTTTAGGACTTCATCACCTGGACTGTGAGGCTCTCAACGCCTCAATGTTCTCTTGCCGGCTGTCACGCCCTGTCTCAATGTCTGCTTTGCTTTGCCACTTGAGTGATCCTACATAGTTTTTAAAATCTACTTATATTTTTCTCTACTTGACTGATATTTGTAAGGGGCACAATAATACCTTATCCATTTTTATACTTCCTGTGCTTGGCACAGAGCTAAATCTTTGTTAAACAAAATGTTGAGTGATTGTTAGTTTATTTAGAACTATGATGTCATGCCAGGTTTAAAATTTCATGGTAATCAAATTATGTTTACTAAATAGAGTCCTGAACAGACAGACACACACACACACACACAAGTAGATGGTGCTATTACTCTGTGTGTATTTAAAACATATAATTAGTAAAACTTTCGGTGAGCTGCAATATATAAAATAATATGTTAATTTTAAACTCCATAGTCTATTTAGAAGAATCTTACACAGGTTATTGCAGGAAGTTTCTAAGTCTAATTTAACACTTTTCTGTCAAAATACACCCCCTCTGGTTAATCTTTTACCATCGCATGAGGCTAATTAGAAGCCACTTTTTAATGTTTTCCTAGAGAATTAAGGATCCATGATAGGCCCTCTCTAACTAAACCTGCTAGGGAATCCAAGAAGGACTTTAGTGACTGTCGAGCCCCGAATTAGGCCACAGACAAATATTTGACACCTCCCTCCTTGCCGGCGAACCCAGGACAACACAGCAGGCTCTCTCATTAGATAAGGTACAAGGTAGAGCCTCCAATCCATGCTTTATTCGGGTTCGTCAGCCTCTAACAGATTGCTAATCTTTCAAGAAAACAAAAATGGTGAAACCTTTGCAGCTATGACTAGCTATTTTGAAAAGACTGGGATTCAAGAGTAATAATTTCTTCTGACTTTGTTTGGAGATAGTCTGTCTGTGCCATGGGACTCATTAATGCAATCAGTGCAAGCATCAAGTACAAATAATTCTTGAGAAAATTGTTGATGTACTCAATAATAATTTACTTCACTTCAAATTTGGACATGACTATAAAATTATACTCAGAGCAACAATCCTGAAAATTGACTAAATGATGGGTTTGATTGGGCTTGACAATTAATTAGGCCTTTCTGCAAGCAGAATTGTATATTTTTCTTTGGTGGTCAATTACTGCCTGAGATTGAAAAGTCAATTTTCCATGGATTTAGATGCCAAGGACATTTACTTCTAAATGAATCCCAAGGACATTTACTTCTTCATGAATAAGGATTTATGTATAACTACCTTAATTATAAATACTAATTTGAGATTATAGTACTCATTCTGTATGGGAATAATCCTGTATGGGAAATTATCATGTCTTCTGAAATCATTTCAATTTCTGTTCTCCTTCAGTTCCTAGATTAGACTTTAAGTTTGCTCTTGTTTATGCTTTGGTTCTTTACTAAATTATATGCTTCTGAACTGAGAAACTGCCTCCCATATGTCTTTGTATTATCTTTCCACAGTGCTTTTAACATATTGGACATATACCAACCCCCCCCCCCAAAAAAATTCCATTTATACCTTTAATTCTCAAAGCAACCTTATGGGATCAGTACTATTAACACATATTTTATACATTGAAAATCAGAGGTTCAGAGAGTTTAAAAGAACCCTTCACCCAGTTCCACCTGGGTAGAAAATGAAGGGGAGGGCATGACCTATGACTCTTTCCACAGTGTGATCCTGTATCAGGTATCGATTGTGACTAAAGGTGGCACTTAAACAATAGTATATAAGTTTGGCTAACGGTTACTTTGGCTAAAGGTTACTCAGCTGAATAATTGAAAAACATTTCACGGAGTTTGATAACATTTTTGTGGGAGAGTAAATGCCCAAGATCAGCTAGGAGACTTCTAAGGAAAACCAGGAAATGAGGTCTTGCCATACATAGCCTGTGTTGGAACTTAGTATGAAGCTGGAGTAAATGAGACAGTGTGGCACTGGCTCAGGGAAAGAAAAAAATGACAAGCAGAATTCTTTTTTTTTTTTCTTTTTTGAAGATTTAATGAATTTATTTGAGAGAGAGAGAGAGAGTGCTGGGGAGAGGAGGGGCAGAGGGAGAAGCAGACTCCCCGCTGAGCAGGGAGCCCAACCAGGGGGCTGGATCGCAGGACCCCAGGATCATGATGTGAGCTGAAGGCAGATGTTTAACTGACTGACCACCCAGGTGCCCCAGACAAGCAGAATTTTTAATAGAGATCCCAGAAAGAGGCCCTTTCTGTGACTGTGTATGGTGTCACCTTAGCTAAGTCAGAATTGTGCTTCTCAGAGTTCTCAGAGTTTTGCTGGGAATGACATTTTCAAAACCTTCACTCATTATACCAGTTCAAGGGCTGATTCTCATTCCCTCCGACAATCTTTTCCTGATCACTTTAACCAAAAGTGGACCCCACCTCCTCTCTACCTCTGATTTCTCCTTACCTATTCTTTAAAAGAACAGAACTTCTGTAGGAGGTTTAGCATGATGCCTTATTTCTAGGAAGTAATAACAGGGGAAAAATCCAAACATAATGTAGAAAGCAACTTATTCCTAGACCGGGGGCTTTAAAAGTGACCCATTATTTTTATTGGACAGATTATAAAGTTCCACCAAGGACATGTTGGAGGAATACCACAATATTTAACCTTCAATTTAAGTAAATAACCACAAAAAATTTATCATTCCAAGGTTGCTGCCAGGTTGGACATTTTATTAAAACATGACATTTTAATATATAGAATAGAATTTCTCAAGCTTTGTTCCTTAAGATATTAATAGATATTTTTAGAGTGAAAGAGAGGAAAAAAAGTAAGTAAATTGAATACATTTGGCAAATACTGTCAAATATTAATTACCTATTGGCTACTAACAATGATAACTATCATACAAAATTCTCCGAAAAACCTAGGTATAAAGAAGCCCTACATTTGTTTAAGCTAGTCTTTTCCATACTTATTTGTATACAAAACACATTTTTCTTACAAAATTCTTTTTTTTAAGATTTTATTTATTTATTTGAGAGAGAGACAGGGAGAGAGAGAGAGCACGAGCAGGTAAGAGTGGGAGAAGCAGGCTCCCCACTGAACAGGGAGCTCGATGCAGGACTCCATCCCAGGACCCTGAAATTATGACCTGAGCCTAAGGCAGACGCTTAACCAACTGAACCACCCAGGCACCCCATAAAATTCTTAAATTTCATAGCAGTTAGAGTAGAAAATTCTTATGGTGTTCTCGCTCAATCTTCATAAAATTTAGTTTAATAAATTTATTAAATAATTTAAGTAATATTAAGTAAATTTAATATTAAATAATAAAATAACTTAAAAATTAATAAATAATTCATTTGGTTCAAAAATCAGAAAAATGCAAAAGCAGTACATTTAGATTTTTTTCTTCCATCTCTATCCTTGTTCACTACTCTGATTAGCCACTTTCTTAGATTCTTGTGTATGCTTCCAGTGTCTTTCTTCAAAGACAAGGAAATTAAAATACATATATATTTTATTTATCCCCTTATACAAAACATAACATAATAGGGGTGCCTGTGTGGCTCAGTCAGTTAAGCATCTGCCTGCCTTCGGCTCAAGTCATGATCCCAGCCAGGGTCCTGGGATCGAGCCCCCCATCAGCCTCCTTGCTCATCGAGGAGTCTGCTTCTCCCTCTCCCTCTGCTGCTCCCCCTGCTTGTGCTCTTTCTCTCTGTCAAATAAATAAATACATACATAAATACATAAATAAAATCTTTTTTTATTATGTTATGTTAATCACCATACATTACATCATTAGTTTTTGATGTAGTGTTCCATGATTCATTGTTTGCATATGACACCCAGTGCTCCATGCAGAACGTGCCCTCCTTAATACCCATCACCAGGCTAACACACCCCCCACCACTCTCCCCTCTAGAACCCTCAGTTTGTTTCTCAGAGTCCATAGTCTCTCATGGTTTGTCTCCCCTCCGATATCCCCTTTTCATTCTTCCCCTCCTGCTATCTTCTTCTTTTTTTTTTTTAACATATAATGTATTATTTGTTTCAGAGGTACAGATCTGTGATTCAACAGTCTTACATAATTCACAGAGCTCACCATAGCACATACCCTCCCCAATGTCTTAAAAAAAAGAAATCTTGGTATTTGTGTCCTCAAAAATGTTTACTTTTTTTTTTTTTTTTTTTTGGTGGTTGTTTGTTTCTAAATTTTGGTTCTGGAAAATTATGTTTTCCAAATGAGTACATGATCTTCTATCCCACATACTCTTCATTACAAAGTGACTGAATTAGTTTGCTATGACTGCCAGACAAAGTACCACAGGCTTGGAGGATTAAACAACAGAAATGTATTGGCTCACAATTCTGGAGGCCGGAAGTACTAGATGGAGGTGTTGGCCTGTGAGGTGGGCCTGGATCCCCCAACCCTGGGATCGTGACCAGAGCCAAAATCCAGTCAGCTGCTCAACCGACTGGGCCACCCAGGCATCGCAGGGTTGATTTCTTGGAAGGCTTCTCTCCTTGGCTTGAAGATGGCTTTCTCTGCCTTCACATGGTCTTTGTCCTAATTTCCTCTTTTTAATAAGGAGACCATTTATATTGTTTTAGGGCCTCTCCTAATGACCTCATTTATTCCTAATTATCTCTTTAAAGGCCCTTTCTCCAAATATTCTGAGGTCCTGGTGATTAGTGAATTTTGGTGGAACACGGTTTAGTCCATGACAGTGACTTTGACACTCCTGGCCCGAGAAGTGGAATCTGTTTCCTCCCTTTAAATCTTGATGGGTTTTTTGACTGCTTCAATCAATAGAATATGGCAAAAGTGATATTATGTGACTCGCAAGGGTAGGTCCTCAAAAGATATAGCTCCCAGATGAACCACTCCTTTTGGAATGTCAGGCTCAAAACCATTTGCTTTTAGTCTTTATACCTGAGGGAGGGTTTGAGAGAATGTTGTGTGGAAGTCTGATGCCAGCTTTATCTTTTTTCTCATGTATGTGACATGATCATTTTTGCCTGGCTCTTAAATTTAGAAGTCCAATAACTTACAAAGAGATGTCTCATTGCTCTGAATAAGGTTTCCTTGGCACACAATGTCTTTCAATGTATGGAAGCAATATGGTTCTTCCATTTCTGAACCATTTCTTTAGTCATATATTGAACTTTCTGTTTGGTTTCATATTTTCATTTTTTTTTCTTCAGGAATTTCAATTATACTTATAATGAATTACCTTCTCCTGTCCTTTATGTTACCATTTGGCTATCATATATTTGTATACATGGCTTCTTTCGTATCTATTCTCCTTTCTTCTTTCTGTAATTTAAGCCTTTATTTCTGAAACATTTTCACTATTTTACTTCTATTTCCTTCCTTCTACCAGTTTCTGCTTACTCTCTCCTGTTGTTTGCTTGTCACCTCCTGCACCCTATACAACTATACTGAGTTCGTGTATTTCTGGTCTTTCGTTATATCAGCTATTGCTACATTAAGGTGTTTTTTGTTGTTTGTGGTGGTGTTTCTGCTGTAATGTTGTATTATATTTTTCAAATGCTTTGTGACAACTTTTCATTCTAGTAAAAATTTATTATAGTGAGTTTTTTCTCATATTTAGGGCAGTTTTGTAACTTTTATTTCAATGTATGAATTTCTTAAAAATTTCAATAAAATATTTATATTTAAGAGGGATGAATTTATTTGGATAAAATATTAGCAGATGATTTCTATGTGTGTATGTGCAGAGTAGGGGAGAGTGGGCAGGAGGGCAAAGATAAGGTTAGGATAGCTTCCAAATTTACCATCCTGACTCCTTCTCCCTCTAGACATGTAGGATTCTCTAAGTTATTTAAATTCTCTGGTGTTTGCATAATTGTGCTTATTTCACTGGTTTACTGTGAAGAAAAAGTTGAGCAGAGTTCTGGTTATATAATGAGCATGCAGTATATGGAAATTTTTGTTCTAGCTTTTCTCTGACCTGATTTGACTGTGCCATAAAAGTTAGAAAATGGTTGGCTTCTAATGTAGCATACATTTAAACACAGAAAGCAAATAAATGTTGAAGTATGAGTAGCCAAAACCTTGGCTCAATAATTCTGTACTTTTTAAAAATTTTTTTATTGTTATGTTAATCACCATACATTACATCATTAGTTTTTGATGTAGTGTTCCATGATTCATTGTTTGCGTATAACACCCAGTGCTCCATGCAGAACGTGCCCTCTTTAATACCCATCACCAGGCTAATCCATCCTCCCATTCCCCTCCCCTCTAGAACGCTCAGTTTGTTTTTCAGAGTCCATCCTCTCATGGTTCGTCTCCCCCTCCGATTTCCGCCCTTCATTCTTCCCCTCCTGCTATCTTCTTCTTCTTCTTTTTTTTTTTCTTAACATATATTGCATTATTTGATTCAGGGTACAGATCTGTGATTCAACAGTTTTGCACAATTCACAGCGCTCACCATAGCACATACCCTCCCCAGTGTCTATCACCCAGCCACCCCATCCCTCCAATCCCACGCCCCACTCCAGCAACCCTCAGTTTGTTTCCTGAGATTAAGAATTCTTCATATCAGTGAGGTCATATGATACACGTCTTTCTCTGATTGACTTATTTTGCTCAGCATAATAACCTCCAGTTCCAGCCACGTCATTGCAAATGGCAAGATCTCATTCCTTTTGATGGCCGCATAATATTCCATTGTATATATATACCACCTCTTCTTTATCCATTCATCTGTCGATGGACATCTTGGCTCTTTCCACAGTTTGGTTATTGTGGACATTGCTGCTATAAACACCAGAGTGCACGTACCCCTTCGGATCCCTACATTTGTATCTTTGGGGTAAATA